>NC_085869.1:41473007-41495507 GCF_034702125.1 Engraulis encrasicolus
CACCTCACTTCTCTCCCTTTATCTCCTCTTTCTTTCAAACTCGTATGTGTCCTAGCATCTCTATGAGAGGGTATGTCCATCCGTCAGTCTGTCTGTCGGTCTGTCTGTCGGTCTGTCTGTCGGTCTGTCTGTCTGTCGGTCTGTCTGTCTGTCCGTCTGAAACGCATTCCTTAAATTGTAATTTCCTCCTGTGTCCACAAGGCGGCAGAGTGCATAGACGGACGGAGTTTTTGTCCGCTTGTCGCATGTGTTTTGTCATAACTTTACTCTTTACTTTATTTCTGTCCACTACAGTCGGCGTTCTGATTACCTCTGATGTTGTGAACACACACACACACACAGTGAGGGACACACACAAGCTTACACGCACCACTGCATAAAAGGCCTCTGATAAATACACTCTCTATTCTTCTCCTCTCTCTTGTTCAAGCTCCGTTTTCCTGCTCTCCATTTTTCTTCATGGCTCAACACCCCCCTCTCCTACACACCGTTTCTTATTTCATCTCTTTCATTCAACCTTTGGTTTTGTTAAGTCCTTAAGTCATCTTTTAGTGTCTTCTCATTTCTCTCCCCTGCCCATTTCTCTCTCATCCCTCTCTCATCTACCACCTTTTTGTGCTTCAGCCTCACGCTTGCTTGCAGCTTCTCCTTTCTTCATTGTTTATGGATCTCTCACTTCTCTCCTCTGCCCCAATACCTCCCTCTCTCTCTCTCCCCTCTGCCATTTACCCACCTCACCCTCTGCTTTTTGACCTACTGTGCCCACCGTCCTCTTTACCAGTTCCCCCTTTCTCCCCTCCCTCCATCCCTCCCTTCCTCTGTATAGCTCCCGTCTCTCACCACTTTCCTTTTCCCTCATCCTTCTCTCTTTCTCTATCTATCTATCTATCTATCTATCTATCTATCTATCTATCTATCTATCTATCTATCTATCTATCTATCTATCTATCTATCTATCTATCATCTCTCTATCTCTTTCCATCTCTGCCACCACTATCCCTTTCTCTCCTCTGTCTCCCCCCCCTCTCTATCTCTCTCTCATCCCTTCCCCCTCTATCCCTTTCTCCCCTGTCTCTCTGCCTCTCCCCCTCCCTCCCTCTCTTTCCCTTCCCCCACAGTAATCATGTGTCTGCTCATTAATTCCAGTCAATAGAGAATATAAAGTTCATTTACTGCCACAATAGCAGGCCTCGTGCGGCCACAGAAGAGTGTGTGTGTATGTGTGTGTGTGTGTGTGTGTGTGTGTGTGTGTGTGTGTGTGTGTGTGTGTGTGTGTGTGTGTGTGTGTGTGTTGTGTGTGTGTGTGTGTGGTGTGTGTGTGTGTGTGTGTGTGTGTGTGTGTGTGTGTGTGTGTGTGTGTGTGTGTGTGTGTGTGTGTGTGTGTGTGTGTGTGTGTGTGTGTGTGTGCGCGCGTACATTATATATGTATACAAACCCTACACATTCCCTTGTGATGAACCTGTGTGTGTTAATGTCCATGCAGTATTGCAAGTTCACACTGAGGCTCTGAGGCGAGGGCCAAGGGAGTGCATGTGTACGTGCTCGCAAGAGGCAGAATAGGTCAGTATGATTCAAGTAGTGGGGGGGGGGAGCTGGAATATCAGATGAAAAGAAGAGAGTTGGAGCTGCTAGTTGCCTAGTGAAGGACCCCTGCTAATGTGTTAGACCCCATAGCAGAAAGAGAGAGAGAGAGAGAGAGAGAGAGAGAGAGAGAGAGAGAGAGAGAGAGAGAGAGAGAGAGAGAGAGAGAGAGAGAGAGAGAGAGAGAGAGAGAGAGAGAGAGAGAGAGAGAGCGAGCGAGCGAGAGAGAGAGAGAGCGAGAACATATCCCTCTAATGGACGGTGGGGTGTTATAGACCCAGTTATCTTACTACACATCACATAGAAGAGAAAATGTACATGTGGTGTATGGAGAAATGAAAGGAAAAGGACATACATGAGCTGGAAAGAAAAGGTGGAAAAGAGAGGTGGAAAGAAGAGGTGGAAAGAGCAAAAAAGAAAGAGGAAATGAGTAGGGGGTGAGTATAGAGGATGAAGGAAAGATATAGGAAGATAAGAAAGTGAAAGGAAGAGGCAGAAATAGAGACTAGTGCTCTACATCGCTGAGTCACGACCACACCACGCTTCTCTCCCTCTCTGAAACTTCTTCCTGTGTTCTCTCCTTGGCACTAAAAGTTATCTTCCGGTCCAGTGCCCCAGATATGCAGCACAGTGTGTCCATGCTGCAGGCTGCCCCCTTAGGCCCGTTTCTTATGCTCTTCTCCTTCTTTCCCTCTGTTCTCCTTTTCACATTCTCTCGCTCTCTCTCTCTCTCTCGCTCGCTCTCGCTCTCGCTCTCTCTCTCTCCTCTCCTCACACTTTTCTTGCTCATCACCTTGTGCTGCCTCTCACCCAATTTACACTATTACACTTTTTCCTCCATCCCATAATATCTCATCACATTCTCTCTCTCTCTCTCTCTCTCTCTCTCTCTCTCTCTCTCTCTCTCTCTCTCTCTCTCTCTCTCTCACTCTCTCTCTCTCTCTCTCTCTCTCTCTCTCTCTCTCTCTCTCTCTCTCTCTCTCTCTCTCTCTCTCTCTCTCTCTCTCTCTCTCTCTCCTTAACACCACTTCCTCCTGTTCTTTAGCACTTTCTGTCTAAAAGCTGCAGGGACCTCCACCTCGCCTGTGCTAAAGATAGACAGACGCAGAGAGAGAGAGAGAGAGAGAGAGAGAGAGAGAGAGAGAGAGAGAGAGAGAGAGAGAGAGAGAGAGAGAGAGAGAGAGAGAGAGAGAGAGAGAGAGAGAGAGAAGGCGAGACACACACAGAGAGAGAGAGAGAGAGAGAGAGAGAGAGAGAGAGAGAGAGGTAGATATTGAGATTTTAAATGTTCTTAATGTACAATAAGATTGTTGTACAGTCACTCCATAGAGACTAGCCAAGGGAAAAGACAACATAGGCCTACATTAATCCACATTAATCAACAGATGCAGATATAGAGAGAGACAGAGAGAGAACTGAGAAACAAAGACGCTCTACTGTGGGTGGGTGCATGGGGGTTGGAGTAATCAAAGAAAAAATTACACATAGCTGGAAAGAAAGATCAATTTCTACCAAACGATTTTTACATCACAAAGACGTCTCTTTGCACAACATCACAAACGTCTTGGCTGGCTGCTTTATAGATAGGAAAAATGGAGGAAGAGAAGGGGGAGAGGAAAAGTGAAAGGAAGAGTGAAAGAGGCAATAGAGAGAGACAGAGAGTGAAATAGAAAGAAGAAATAAGTGAGGGAGGAAGTACATAAAATAGAAAGAGAGAGAGAGAGAAATCAAGCAAATGGGCTTTGCAAGTAGCCAGCCCACAACACCGCTACAAAGGTCTCTGAGCCAACACGAAGGAAATATGACACGACATAAAACAAGGCCGGGCCTACGACACCACAACAGCTGGTGTGTGTGTGTGTGTGTGTGTGTGTGTGTGTGTGTGTGTGTGTGTGTGTGTGTGTGTGTGTGTGTGTGTGTGTGTGTGTGCGCGTGTGTGTGTGTGAGTGTGTGAGAGTGTGAGAGTGTTAGAGTGTGAGAGTGTGAGAGAG
The DNA here is from genome assembly GCF_034702125.1 of Engraulis encrasicolus. NCBI lineage: Eukaryota > Metazoa > Chordata > Actinopteri > Clupeiformes > Engraulidae > Engraulis > Engraulis encrasicolus. The sequence goes on from NC_085869.1 coordinate 41,476,580, forward strand.
AGCAAGAGAGAGGTGCGGAGTAGAAATGGTGTCAAAATCAAAGAGAGAACAGGATAAGAGCAAGGCAGAAATTGAAAGAGGCAGATAGAACAGGAAAATGGCAGTGAGAAAGAGAGGGAAAAGCCAGAGAGAGAAAAAAGACACCAGGGGGAACGAAAGAGCAAAGAAGAGGGAAAGAAATTGATGGAGAGATAAACAAAGACGTATGGGTGCCAGAGTATGGTAAATGAAAGGCAGAGAACAGCGCAAAAGATGAATTGAGAGAGAAAAAGAAAGAGACAGAGGAACAGATACAGTGGTACGATGGAGAAAATAAACATTGAGTGACAAAGAGACACTAAAGCCAAATGTGTCTTAAATCTCACCGCAGTGGTGCAGGGGGCAACACGGCTAACAAATAGCTTTCCTAGGCAGCCGTAAACATGACACACACACACGCAAAAACACACACACACACACGCAAAAACACACACACACACACACACACACACACACACACACACACACACACACACACACACACACACACACACACACACACACACACACACACACACACACACACACACACACACAGTTCAAGGGAATGGCTGTAACACTCGTATACCCACGCACCCTTGCATGCACGCACATACAGACAGCCTGTAAACAAGAGGGGAAGTGTATATACCTGTGTATAAAAAGAGGGGGAAAAAGAATACAGAAAATTAAAAAACACGCACGCACGCAGGCACGCAGGCACACACACACGCACACGCACACACATACAAAAACCTGACTTGATCTCAGCACTCAGACACATCCATCAAAGTCGGGCATGACAGCTGGTATTTGACTAAATGTCCTCAGTCAATCCACTTCTCCTCTGTTCCGGTTCTCTCCGCATCTTCCTTTCTTTCCCCACTAGCTTTTGCTGCGGTCAATCTTTTTTTCCCTCACACCATTAATCCCTGTCTATATTTCTCATCCTTTGCTTTCTCTCTCTTACCTTTTGTTTTTGCACCTCTGTCTTCTTACACTTTGTCCTCACCTTTAGCCCCCAAGACCACCAGCCCTTTAACCCCCCCTCCTTCTCTCTTTATCTCTTACTCTCTCTTAATCTCTCTCTCTTACACTCTCTCTCTCTCTCTCTGATAAAATCTAGTCTGAGAGTGGGTGACCTTTGAAGGATAAAGGGGGGAGTGTTGCCAGCCCCATCAGCGATATTAATGGCTCCAGAGAAGACGTAATAATGACTATTTCCCTCGCGCATACAGTACAAATACGTATGCACGGGCACATACACACACAGTGGAGGATTACTGCCAAAGAGCAGGTCCAATCATCGACACATTCTGAACATGCATACATCCGCACACACAAACACACACACACACTACCAGGTATGACTAACATGTGCCTGTAGGAATGACCCGTTGATGTTAATGAAGAGGTGTACGTGAGGAAGGCGAGGCCTGTTCTTTCTCTGCTAGTGGCAGCAAGAGAGAGCGACAGATAGAGAGAGGCAACCAATGTGAAGTCGGCAGAGGGCAAAAAGAACAATATAAAGAGAAAGAGAGTGATGGAGGTAGAGAGGGCTGAAATTGAGACATGGGCTCTAGCTGCTGTACTCAGCTGAACTGTTGTATTCACTACTTAATGATAATAATAATAATAATAATAATAATAATAATAATAATAATAATAATAATAATAACAATAATAATAATATTAATAATAATACTTTACTATCCTCCAGATTCCATCGTCACATGAAAAGTTCAAACCACCAGAGAGGGCAGGAATCTCCCTCTGCAGCCTTTCACTCTTCTCTTCAACCTCTCTCTCACTTCCCTTATCTCACATTTGCTCCTCTTTCTCCCCTCTGTCTCCACCCTCCCTTTCCCACACCATTTCTTTTTTCTCTCTTCCCCTTCTTATTTCTCTCTTGTCTCCTCACTGTGAGATGGTGTTTGTTTTTGTACTGTGAAAGAAGGGGCCAGAAAAAGAGAACGCGTGAACCTGTGTACATGACAAGAGAGAGAGAGAGTGCTTTAGGGTCTGTGTGTTTTGCTTGCGTGTGTGTGTGTGTGTGTGTGTGTGTGTGTGTGTGTGTGTGTGTGTGTGTGTGTGTGTGTGTGTGTGTGTGTGTGTGTGTGTGTGTGTGTGGTGTGCGTGGCGTGTAATGTTTGTGCGTGAATGTATACATGCGTGCGTGCGATCATGCAGGGCTGTATAAGAGTGGGTGAATGTAATTTTAGGATTAAGGAAGGGAGTGAAGCAGCAGGCAGTGGGATTCAGGCAGGGGGTGAAGCAACAGGTGCTGATGATGATGATGTGATGGTAATCATAATATGCTGCTGCTTATTACGAGCTAAAGAGATTTATTACAGGGTAAATACAACACACACAGAGTTCCTACACTGCTGGGGCTTATTACCTGCCGTCTGTGCTTGTTCCTTACACAACAAGAAAAGAGAGTATGTGGATATTTGGGAATTTCATGGGTTGCTGAATAAATTTGTCATTAATGGTGAACGGATTCGATTAAAAGCTTCAGAATTAGTTATATCAGAATTGGTTATAAAGCGTCTGCCAAATGCAATGTAATGTAAATTGTTTGGCAGTTGTAGCGATGTGAGCTGGATGTGTGTGCACGTGTGTGTGCGCATGTGTGTGCGCGCTTGTGTGTGCGCGACTGCGCGCGTGTGTGTGTGCATGTGTGTGCGTGTGTGTGTGTGGATGTGCCTCCAACAAGCACTGAGTTTCGTGATAGTTATAATAGACTTCAGTGGACACATGGACACACGTCTCTTCATTTCAGGCCTACAGTAAGTGTCTAACTTTTCTGCTTGTTGACAAAATTCTGTCACTCACACGCACGTACACACGCACACACGCACGCACATCATCCAAAACAGGGGCGGAGTGGCCCACCTTTTCCCACCGGGAGAATTTTCCCCTTGGCGGCCCTCTTTAAAAAAAACAAACAAACAAACAAAAAAAAGCGAACATGGTTTCCTAACCAAAAAGACAAAAGCCACGAAATCTGCAGTCGTACTACATGTGAACATTAGTGTAGTCAAAATATCAACCTGAATTGTTGAATTTAGCCTACACCTTGATGAAATGCACAGCCAGTGGTGTAGTCTATGTAAAACGCAGGTATAACTTACGCACCCATTTCAAAATGTCAGGGATTGCAGTATACCCACTTAAAATGGATTGATCCATTATTTACAATAGCACAAATATATACAGTACACATACAAAAATGCTCAAATATACAGTATACCCACTTCAAAAAGTAGACTACACCACTGGAGCCATCATCACAGTCCAAAGCATTCATAGGCCTACTAGGTTAGGCTACATCACGCTACTGTTCCATGCAAATGTGCACTCCACTGTCATTTTGACAGTTTGAAATTGAAATATCGTTTAAGGAAGACGGATGAGCATGGGCACAAAGTTTTGAGTGTGGGGATTTTTAGAAGAGTAGGCTTACAAAATATAGTATAGTAGCCTATAGTTTACAAAAAGTCTGTCTACATTGTGCAATAAACCCACCATGCAGCAAATAAGCCAAACCTAGCTACTTCAAAGCACAACCATAAGTCAACAAAATGTATAACCAAACGGTGTAGGCCTACCTTAAAACGCTGTCTTCGTCGCAGAAAATGTCTTTGTTTCTTGCAATTACATTTTAATCCACAGTTTAGGCTACACACCCAGCACTGCTCACATCAGAATCTTGTGTGGTAATTATTTTGTTCCATTTCTTCAGACATTACATAGGCTACATCCTAAATGTGCTATATATAAATATATGTATGATATACCATTATTTCGACTGTAAGGAGATATACCTCTAGTTCTAACAAACCAATGCCATCAAAACATGTACAACGTGTTTTCCTGCTTAGCTGCAGTTCACTTCCTTACCACTTGGTGGAGTATGTTCGTAACCCAAGTCAATAACCACAGAACAAGTGAATCAGGAGTGGCAGACTGTAAACTGTAACAGTCATGTGGAAATCGGAAAATAAATCACAACTGACTAATATTTCCATTCCTTGGTAACCAATCTAAATATCACAGGTTCTTGAAATACTGAAAACGAAACTATGTTACTAAGATCTAGTAAACTTCCGCGATCTACGGTGTATGAACATTATCAGTAGAGAAGGGGTGTGGCCAATTTACTGTTTGACACCGTCACTGAGGTATTGCGGTCGGATAAACGGTATATATACTGTTGAGTCAACTATTAAACATAGAAATTGATTGTCAGTTCACATTAGCTTTCTCACTGAGTCAGGTGAAAATATAATGCGGCCGAACGCTTTGAGGCCGGCTGAGAACGTAAAAAGGCCGTTGTAATATATTTCGCGGCCGCGGCCCACCGGGACAAGTCCCCGATCTCCCGATGGCCACTCCGCGCCTGATCCAAAAACCCCCCCAACCAATCAATAAAGTCGCTTCAGGCATTCATGCCAATCAAGGAACCAATAAGAGCCCATCCCTAATGATGTACCCAATCATAATTGAGCAGCTGGTCCGGCTCGAGCTGATCAGGTCTCATTACTTCTGCTTGCATGTAGAGCGACTGACTCATCGAGACTGTAGCTAGTGATGTGCATCTGTATTCTGCTTCTGTCATGTGACTCTACACATGAGGAGCTCCTCATCCACACAACACTACACACACCGACAGCCAGCAGGCTGCATGTCAACTTCATGACTGTATGTCTGTGTGAATGTACGTGTATGCGTCTTGATCAGCGAGATCTGTCCTCCTCTCTCTATCTCTATCTGTCAAAGTCACCCTGTCATCTCTCTCTCTCTCTCTCTCTCTCACTCTCTCTCTCACTCTCTGTCTGTCAGTCACCCTGTCATGTTTCTCTCTCTCTCTCTCTCTCTCTCTCTCTCTCTCTCTCTCTCTCTCTCTCTCTCTCTCTCTCTCTCTCTCTCTCTCTCTCTCTCTCTCTCTCTCTCTCTCTCTCTCTCTCTCTCTCTCTCTCTCTCTCTCTCTCTCTCTCTCTCTCTCTCTCTCTCTCTCTCTCCATCTGTACATGTCTGTGAGTGAAATAGGTTGAACAGGTGTACGGTCAACGGAGAGGAGAGGAGAGGTAGAGGAGAGGAGAGGTAGGAGAGGTAGGAGAGGTAGAGGAGAGGAGAGGAGAGGAGAGGAGAGGAGAGGAGAGGCGAGGAGAGGAGAGGAGAGGAGAGGAGAGGAGAGGAGAGGAGAGGAGAGGAGGGCAAAGGAGAGACCACTGGGAGTTCACATCTGGGAGAAAATAAAGTGGAGGGAAAAAGAAAATCAGCGCTCACTCGCATGCGAGCACAAGATTAAAATTTCAAGATAAAAGATGACACCCGCTGTGCTAATGTGTTTTTTATTCAAAAGCGATGCGCAACAAAAAAAACATGTTCATTACATTGCAATATATGCTAGCCAGAGGACAACTTCAGGATCTATGCACATAGATAAATAAAATAAACAACATAATAATGGTGTTATACCAAAATCAATTATGTCTTATCCTCAGGTCTAATGGTGCTGGGGAGAGGAGTCTCAGAGTAGTCTGAAAAAGTTATGATGCACATTTTCAGACTCATGCACGGAAGAGTGATGCACAAGAGTTGAACTTCATGAAGAACTACAGTTTAGAATTAGTTCTGTTTTCTTTTCTCGACCTTTTAGTGGATAGAAAAGAATAGGTATTCTGGGCGAGAGGAATATTTCATTTCAACCTAAAAAGAGATATTCTGTTGTAAACAAACTTAAATAATTTTGAGAAATTTGTTGGCCTAACTGAAATCAAATTTATTTAACTAAGCATGTCCTAGATAAATGGCAATCTTCGTAGACAAAGTAGAGTGAAGGTCACGGGCCAGTGGTGGTTTAGGGAGGTGATGATACGATCAAAGGGTTGCAGGTTCAAATCCCACTTTACCTCTTCCCACACCTCCATACATGGCTGAAGTGCCCTTGAGCAAGGCACCCAAGCAACACATTGCTCCAGGAACTGTAACCAATACCCTGTATCTAACTGTAAGTCACTTTGGATAAAAGCGTCAGCTAAGTGTAATGTGATCTAATGTAATGCAATCAGGTGGAGAAGAGTTTGGAGGTGGATGGGGTTTTTCCAGAGCCGTTATAGTTAGGGGGGAGATTTTACAACCACAGTGAGAGCTGTACTCATGAAAAACAGATGAAGGTGAGCAGAGCAGCTTGTAATGGGACTGGTTATGAAATACAGCATAGAAAAAACAGTGTGAGCGTGTGTGCACCAAAGTGAGAACATTATTCACTGGCAGGGAGGAATACTTGAAGGGAAACACACAGCCACTATCAGAGACATAAATCCATGTACACATGCACATGCACATGCGCACTCGCACTCGCACTCGCACTCGCACTCACATGAAGAAAATATCATGGACAATTGACGCTATATCAAATAGTGTGTCAAGTCGGCGTTTCATCTAGCACTTAGTTTAATCACCTGAACGACCATTACAGGAACAAGCAAACGGCACACAGAAAGAAGAGAGAGAGAGATAGAGAGAGAGGGGGGGGGAGAGGTAAAGTTTCTAGGGAGGAAGAAGTAGTGGACAGGAGGAGAACAAGAGGAGGAAGAGAGATGGAGCAGGGAGAGAAAATGAGGAGGAAGAGGAAGAAGAGGAGAACCATATTTGTCGCCGTCTCATTACGCGTGAAGTCAATGTAGCCAATACCTCAACATAATTAAGCGGCACATGGCAAAGTTCTGTAAACACACACACACACACACACACACACACACACACACACACACACACACACACACACGCACGCACGCACACACACACACACACACACACACACACACACACACAAACACACACACACACACACACACACACACACACACACACACACACACACACACACACACACACACACACACACACACACAGCAATGCCAGTGAATGGGGCTTGTGTGGCCTCCATGAGTGAGTAAGCAGCTGACATGGCTGCCAGACAAAAGCAAAGGAGTAATCACCTGTCTGGCCGATCAGCAATGCCGTACAAGAAGGATGGGGAATACAATGCCACATAGTGAGTGAGGATGGAGTTTTGTTGCTATGACTTATGCACTGTCTGCTACAGCATTGTTTCCAAGCCTAGAATAGCAACTCTTTCCTTGGGAATGCCAAGGATGGAAGATTAAGTGTTTCAATGTAATTAAGCGCACATGGCAAAGTGCTGTAAATGAGCGCACACACACACAAAGAGTGAATAGGGCTTGTGTGTGACTGAGTAAGCATGCCGAGTGACTGAAGCCAGGCTCAAACTACACTACTCCCGATTTTGTGTCCGATTTTGACGTCGGGGTGCGCTGCACACATGGAGAGAATCGTAATTGTCAATCTCATCCCTGATCGCAACCACCGAGCCAATGCCCGACGTTCTATTTCCAGTCGCAAATATCAAACAGTGTTTGATTTCTACGGTTTGCGATCAGCAACTCTTTGAGCTGCCAACGTTCTATCTTAGAACATCGGCCACGACAAGGAAATCAATTGACAATTGCTTGCGATGGTCCTGGGGGGTAACGTTCCACCGATTGTTGTAAGGGGGGGTTTTCAGCCGAGAATCGGGCCGATAGTTGTGTACCGGTAGTTTGAGCCAGGCTTGCGTAAGCCGCTGACATGACTTCCAGACAAAAGCAAAGGAGTAATCACCTGTCTGGCTGATTGTCTATACTGTGCGAGAAGGATGGTAATAGTGAAGATGCTATGACTTGTGAACTCGTGAATTGTCCGCTACAGCATTGATGCCAAGCCAACAATAGCAACTGTTTCCTTGGGAATGGCGAGGATGGGAGTTGTGGGAATTGTCCATATATCTAGGTGTCTATGTACCCTATAAATGTAGTGTGTTCTTTAAGTCTAACCCTAACCCATTTGTCTGGCCTCTCAATGCAAGCTAATTAATTAGCCTATCGACATGGCATGTGCACTTGGCCTATTTACGTAAGTCTACAACTGTAAGCCTGTGCATGTAGCTTATCCCTTTGTGCCATTATCATGTGGCATGTTCCAGACAATGGGAGCAAAAGTATAGAAGGAGAATGGGAAAGTGAAGAACTGTTGAGCAATGCAAGGTTGCTGCAGAGGCAAACTCTCAAGGAGTCTCTCAAGTACAGAGTTCAGAATTGGGAAAAGGAAGGACAAGGACAAGGGCGCAGTGTTGTGTGTTGGCCTCTAGGGGGCCAGGGGAAGAGAAGGCCAATGATAAAGGGTTTGATTCAAGGGTGAGAGTGGCTGGGGAGTTGGCAGGGAGTTTCTTCAGGAGGATGCTTTTGCGCAGATCTCGCTCTGTTTACTCATACTGGCACACACAAACAGATAAATATGCATGTGTATGTACACACATAGTGAATGAACAAACACGAACAAAACCGAACTCTCTCTCACACACACACACGCGCATGCACACACAGCTTGCAGGCATGTGTCTCCCTTGTCTAATAGCATGGTAATTCTATTCTCTCTGCTCCTAACCTCTAACAACGGTACAAGTGGGGGAGCAGAGCACGCAGCTCTGTGTGTGTGTGTGTGTGTGTGTGTGTGTGTGTGTGTGTGTGTGTGTGTGTGTGTGTGTGTGTGTGTGTGTGTGTGTGTGTGTGTGTGTGTGTGTGTGTATGTGTGTGTGTGTGTGTGTGCAAGAGTGTGGGAGAGCTGCAAGGTGTTCTCACCGGTGAGAGCGTGATTCATATTTATATCTCAGGCACATCATCATCACGAGCACTCAGTGAACTCACTGTTGCCTTAGGAGAAACACTGACTACCTGCCTAACACAAGATGGCAGAGCTTTCCCGAGCTGACAGGCGGAGATGATTGAACGTATCCCAGCTGGAGTCCACCTACGAGTGATAGAAAGCTCAATGTCTGAAGATTTACGGAAAGACTAAAACAAAAAGCTTAGAGGAATGAGAGATTTGGTGCGGTATTGTTTCTATTGATACCACAAAAGCATTTCCAAATGGAAAAATAAAGTCCCCCCAAGCTAGACTTACACTTTTGGCCAGTGTTCATGTACAATAATATTGGAAGGAAAAGAGAAATCTTTCATGTCTTTCAAAATAGGCAGCATTGATGGCAGATCAGCCAACGAAATGACTTGTGTAAATGACAGTCAATGCATTTATTACAACACCCACTTATGCACATTTCTGAAACTGTGCCTATGACAACACAAAGGGGTACAAATTCCACCAGAATCATCCAGCCTCACATTTTAATCGCAAAAAGCTGTGTCACAATGGAGATGCCTTCAGATGGAATTGCAGGGTCAGTGTGATGTCATAATGGCATAATGGTTGAACGGAATCTTCTGTCTGACACTGATGTGATGTCACAATAGGGCCATTGTTCCACTGCTGTGAAGTGGTGGTTGACCTTAACAATGGGCCCTGCAAACGCCCCAAAGGCTGGCTTGGCAAGGATGTAAGCTGATCTTCTATTCTGCACCTCGCGCTCAGTTTCAAATCCTGGGTAAGAACCCCTCACCCACCCACTCCCCCCCAAAAAAGCGTCAGACAAAGGGCCACACCCTACAGAAACCCCCCTGCAGTGACAGCTGTGGCCCTGACACAGAGCAAAACTGGACTGGAGAGGGACAGAAAGACAGATAGATAGAGTGCAGGAAGGCAGGGAGATAGATGTAGGGGTTGTTGTATATGGACAGAGAAGGAAATATGGCAGAGAGAGAGAGAGAGAGAGAGAGAGAGAGAGAGAGAGAGAGGGAGAAAGAGCAGAGATTGGTAGACAGAAAGAGAGATAAAGAGAAAGACAGAGAGAGTGCAGAGTTTGTCAGACCCCAGGAGCCCGGCCTCCTATACTACGATGCACGCACGCACGCACGCACGCACGCACGCACGCACGCAAGCAGGCAGGCACGCACGCACGCGCACACCCACTTGAATTGAGATAGAGAGATGGAGGGAGAGACTCCAATGTGTGTGTGTCCATCATCCTCATTGCCATGACAATGGTGGGAGTCAGAGGCGGGAGGGCCGGCGAGGCGGGAGGGCCGGCCGGCTTTGTGAAGGCCACACAAAGGAGGCGCAGCACAGCTTATACCCACAGAGGAGGATATGAATACCCATCTAATGCCAGAGGAGGATACAGATCTACTGCAAGGCCACAGGGATACTCCCCAGGTATAATCTCTGAGGAGAAGGCTGAGAGAGGCTGAGGAGAGAGTGAAAGAGAGAAAGTAAGATCATGTGGGCGGGAGTCATGACAGCATAAGGGCATAAGAGGATAAGCTCAGTCTTCCCTCAATACTGTCTCTCCCCAAGCCAGAGCAGGGCAGACCTTGAATCATGGAGGTACTGCCGTATGCATTTCCCAGAGCACTGTGGAATCATCTTCAAAGGGGTAGGAGGTTATGACATAATGTTGCATATTTAATACCACATTTCATATGAAACATACCATAGAGTATTGCGCATGACGATCACAGTAAAAAAATGAAAGGGAGGAATATTGTGACAGGTAAGAACTAGGGCTGTAACGATATTGTATCGAAACGAGAAATCGTGAGTCACGATACTGTATTGTTTGTTAATATGTCACTGAAACATTGAAAAAGAATTGCCTGATATTTTGCAAGTCGCGACCCTCATCTGCTCCGCGTGCATCTCCCTCCTCCCCTCCCACACACACACACACGTAGGTACAGTGACAGGCAGCATCGGTTCCGTGCCCTTTTTTAACAGCAGTAGTCTACTTTTCAGTGCAATGCTGGTTGGAAAAATATTGTTGCCCATTTATCCATGATGAAGAAGTTTATGCAGTCATGAAATAGCGGTGCCGTCGAACAGCAAACATCTTTCTTTAACGATGAATTTTTGCGGAATTTCTCCATTCCCTGTTGCTTTCATTAACCTGCTACCCGACGGTCGTTGTCTGATCTTTTGCCAATGTTCGCTGTTTATAATTTAAGGGTCTATGCGTAGGCACAATCCTTCTGATAAGAATCACTTCAGTGCCGATCGCAAAGGATTCGGAAGTGTGGAGTTTTGCGACTTGTTTCAGTCAAGGACACTGACATAGGAAGTGAACGGCCCTTCCACGCTTTCACATAGGCTACGTTATTGCAATAACGTCTTCTGAATGCATGCAGCCATGCACACAACCATGTCAACGAGAGCGCCTATGCCATCACAACTTGTGTGTGTGTGTGTGTGTGTGTGTGTGTGTGTCACAAGATACAGAAGCAATACAAAGAGTGACATTGAATCAGTCAGAGAGAGAGAGAGAGAGAGCGAGAGAGAGAGAGAGAGAGAGAGAGAGAGAGAGGGGTCTTCCAACAGGTGCCATTGTAACGCTTGCACAGGCTACAGTAACCTGGCTACTGTACCACGCGATGCTCTTGATTACTAGGCCTATACCCACAAGTATTTTTTTCATAACGTGCCCCTTTCCCCCCGATGTCGTTCTACAATATCGACAGAGATTTATGAGTGTAGCGGCCATCATATTTTTTACACATTGGACTTATAAGACGCTCTGGCAGTTTTTGACAATATTTTATGATTACAATAGGCCCTATGTCATTTTAATCATTGATTTCCCCAAATGGTATTTTAGTTTGACAATTTTATAGAGAAGTGTAGACAAGAGGAAATGAATGTAGGCTAATAGCCTATTTTAGTTGACTAAAATTATTTTAGATTTCGTCAACTAAAATTGTATGAATTTTAGTCGACTAAAACGAGACTAAAACAAAAATGATTTAGATGACTAAATTGTGACTAAAACTAAAATTACATTTTCGTCAAGAGACTAAAACTAAAACTAAATTAAAAATTCCTGTCAAAATTAACACTGCTCCAAACTTCAGCAGAGATACATTTCAGAAATCGTAGGGTGTATCGAAATGTAGGTCAAACATTGTGATACAAACCGAATCATGAGTTGAGTGTATCGTTACAGCCCTAGTAAGAATGCTAGCATTTGGGGAGGGGATGAGCAGACACAGACCAGGTGGCGTATGGGTAAGAGAAAGACAATATCATGATGAAAGACTCGCCTTACCCTTTTGAAACATCTGGAGATAAAGAGTAAAGAGTGCTCATGTCAACACCTTTCAATATCAGATATTTAATAAGACCGTGTTTGTATTAAGAGCATCATGTCTGTCGACAATGCCTGTGCTTCTGCACACCACGGTCTGTGTGTGTGTGTGTGTGTGTGTGTGTGTGTGTGTGTGTGTGTGTGTGTGTGTGTGTGTGTGTGTGTGTGTGTGTGTGTGTGTGTGTGTGTGTGTGTGTGTGTGTGTGCATGAGTGAGTGAGACTGTGTTTGTATGTGAGTGAGTGAGTGAGTGAGTGAGTGAGTGTGAGAGAGAGAGAGAGGAAGAGGAATAGAGAGAGGAAGGAAGAGAGAGAGGAAGAGGGAGAGTGAGAAAAGGTAGAATAAGAGAACTTTTTAAATGTTTATTCCCACACAAGCACAGATTCAGACAAGGCGTTAAAGACGAGAGTGAGAGAGCAAGTGAGAGAGAAAGTGAGAAAGTGAGAGAGCAAAGAGACAGTGAGGAAGAGAAAGAGGGAGCGAGTAACATAACAAGCAAAGAGATATATGGATGTGTGAGAGAGATTTAATGGGATGAGGCGTGAGGCGAGAGAAGAGGCTTAGAGCGAGATGTGGGTGGAGAATGTGAAAAGCAGATCGAGACGGGAACGAGCGGCTTGCTGAAGACACGTCGCGGGGCTGAGCTTGCAGCAACTCAGAATTACTCAGACAAATAAAAAAATAATTAAAAAAATAAATAAATAAATAAATAAAGTGGAGGGTGCAGCGGGAGCATCAAAGGCTGCCTCAGCTGCAATCTGACACTGCAGTTAAAAACCAACACACATAGAGAGAGAGCCAGAGAGAGAGGGGGGGGGGGGCAGAGAGAGAAAGACAGAGAAAGAGAGAATGGAAGAAAGAGGGAGTGAAGGAGGACACAGAGGAATGGCGGGACACAGACAGAGAGAAAGATGGAGAGAGAGAGAGAGAGACAGCGAGAAAGTAAAGGAAGGATAGGTAGTGGGAGAGAGAAAGATAGAGGGAAAGACAGAAAGGATAAAAGAAGGAGAGAGAGAGAGTGAGAGAGAGAGAGGGGGGGGATCACAGGAGAAGAGGGGCAGGGTTTAATGATTACTATGGGAGGTGCATCAAACCACAATAAACCACATCAGACGCATAACTTAAGAAGCAGCCACACACACGCACGCACGCACGCACGCACACACACACAGGTACGTACATGCATGCACGCATGCACGCATGCACGCATGCACGCAGGCAGGTACGCAGGCACGCAGGCACGCAGGCACGCAGGCACGCACGCACACTTCTCTGGTTTACACAACACAAGCCTCACAAAGGGGCTTTGCATGCCACGTCATGTCTACACATCTGCCTAACAAGGGCACTGGAACGAGTTTTAAAGTGATGGTGCATATTTTTTTTCTTCATTCTTTATTTCATAACAATGCTACTACTGCTGCACTACTCCACTCCTTTGTCTGCAGTTAATGTTGAGAATGCCTCATTTAGGGAGCCCAAAAGTGGGGATGCCAATGCATCCTATGCAGTACCTATGCTGCGTGATCATCTACAATAACTGCAAGGATTTCAGTCAAAACTGATAGCTCTCTGCTGCAACAGTGTGCCTCAAACATGTGGTGTTAAAACTGTGTACAGGGATTCTCAGAGCCTGCCTGTGGAAAATCATTTGGCAGAGCAGTGGAGGTTACTACAATCCTGTTGACTGTTGCCCTGCCAATCTCATATTAGCTGGATTTGGATTAACTCTGGATATCTTCGATCTATTGTCCCTCCAACTCAAACACAACATGCACATAACTAGGACCACATTTCCTATTTGCACTCATTTCCTAAAAGACCCCTGGTAATTAAATAGGAGGTGCATTGGGGTTTGGGGGACAAAGGGGGCATATTAGTCCACAACACACCAACAGACACACACAGATTAGGCCCATGACTAATCCCATCCATGGCCATTACCATTGCCATTGCCATTGCCCCCAACACCCCAATGCCCCTAGTCATTAACGGGCAGGGTTTATAAGTCTACTGGGTATATAGCAGGGTATAGAAGTCTCCTGTAATTGGATTAGATTCAGAATTAGGATCAGCTCATTAGTAAAGCGGCGGATGTACCACAGCACCATCCAGGCAGACACCCGGCCAAAGATAAGGAGAAAAGTTGGCTATGAGCCTACATAGCACCATGACAACACACAAGGAGGGTGAAGTCAGGGCCAATGCGATCACCAAGAACAGATGATGCTGCACAGGACCACACACACAACAGACACAACGCAAACACACCACACAAGCACACACACACACACGCGCGCGCACACACACACACGCGCACGCACACACGCGCGCACGCACGCGCACGCGCACGCACGCGCACGCACGCGCACCCGCACACGCGCACCCGCACACACGCGCACGCACACACACGCGCGCGCGCGCGCACGCACGCACGCGCACGCACACGCACACGCACACGCACACGCACATACACATACACATACACATACACACACACACACACACACATAGACACACATGCGCACACACGCACACACCTGGACACTAAACAACGCCAACCACTTACAGCGACAAGACAGAAGCAACTGTGAAGATGTGCTGTGAGTGCCACTAAACAGTGTCTGGACTGGTTATCGGGCGGCCACATCTGTGATATGCTGCAGTCTATCTCCTGTCCATTATCCTAATGGGCCTTTCATTTCCATAATGGGGGCCAGTCAGGCCTTTGGACAGACAGCAGTGGAGCACACGGCCAGAGAGGGGCCACACAATGGGGGAGATGGAGAGGGAGTCAAGAAAAAAAAGTAGAGAGAGAGAGCGCAGGGGTGGAGGATAGAGAGAGAGAGAGAGAGAGAGAGAGAGAGAGAGAGAGAGAGAGAGAGAGAGAGAGAGAGAGAGAGAGAGAAGGGGCAGTGGGGTAGAGAGAGAGAGAGAGAGAGAGAGAGAGAGAGAGAGAGAGAGAGAGAGAGAGAGAGAGAGAGAGAGAGAGAGAGATATGAAGGGATAGAGAAGGGGGTAGGTAGGAAGAAACCCAGCTTTATGGATACCGCATTTTGGAAAAGTATGGCCAGAGGAAAGAGAGAAAAAGACTAAACTAAATGAGTTAAGACACTGGAAACAGTGGAGAAGCAAAATCCAAGCCAAGCCAAGAAGAGGGAGGGGAAGCAGAAAGAGAAAAAGCAAAAGAGAGAGATAAACAGAGAGATAGAGAAAGAGAGGGAGATAGAAAGGCGGAGAGAAAAAAAAGATGGGGGATGAACCGAGAGCCATTGTGTAGCGAAACAAAGATAGAGCGCCCAAGAGCAAGCAGCAGAGTGGAGACAGGCCAGCGATCAAGCCAATTGCACAGACGAGCGATGTTGCAGCGATGCGGCTTCACAATAGAAAGAGAGAGAGAAAAAAGCGATAGAGAAAGAAGAAAAGAAAAGTGACAATAACATGGCTACACAATAGGGGGGGGGGCAGAAAGAGAGAGACAGGGAGAGAAAGACAGAGAGAGGTAGAGAGAGAGAGAGAGAGAGAGAGAGAGAGAGAGAGAAAGAGAGAGAGAGAGAGAGAGAGAGAGAGAGAGAGAGAGAGACAGAGACAGAGACAGAGACAGAGAGAGAGAGAGGAGTAAATAAAAGGAAAGTGTGAGAGCCATTTGGTCGAGAATAGTGTCTGCCTCTACTCATCTATCCATTCCTCCTTTGCCATCACTCCAGGCAAACTGAGCAGCACGCACACACGCGCGCGCACACACACACACACACACACCCCAAACATCCCTCTCTGCACTGTCTCTGTCTCCAATCACAGACACACACAGTCCCAGGTCTCTGCCTTTTCGTGAAAACTCTCATCTCAATCCCATTACAACGAACTAGGCCATCTGCAATGTTGTGTTGCAAGGGCTCTCTGCCAATGCTTCTGTAAGTGGATGCATTGTCAGATAAAGCCGTAATGGTATTATCTCTGAGCTCTGTGAGAGCGGTTATATCTTAGATATAGATGACATAATATACAGGAAGGGATGATGATCATGGTAACAATACGCATAGACGGATACACTTACCAGAGCTCATTTTGTGCTTTCTACTGTCTGCTATTTCAGCCTCTCTCTACTACTCTCTACCCTCTGTCTCTCTCTTCCTCCTTCTTTCAACCTCTCCCTCCCTCCCTCCCTCCCTCCAAAGCACACTGTCTCTCTTCATCTCCGACTTCTCCCTCACAACACCTTTCTCTCTCTCTCTCTCTCTCTCTCTCTCTCTCTCTCTCTCTCTCTCTCTCTCTCTCTCTCTCTCTCTCTCTCTCTCTCTCTCTCTCGTTCTGCAGCATCAGTGAGGCCATCCCCGACTGCCTGTCACGGCCCGGGTCTGAGTCAGCAGAAGGGAAGAGAGGAGAAAATGAGAAAGAGGAAGAAGGGAATAGAGGTAAGAAAAGAGGGAGGGAAGAGAATGGAGGGGAAAAGAGAGGGAAATAAGAAAAAAAGTTGGAATGAGATGGAAAGGGAGAAAAAAGCAGCAGCAGCCAGAAGAAGGACTGAGGCACAGTAAGGGAGAGGAAAAGAAAGAAAGAAAGAAAGAAAGAAAGAAAGAGAGAAAGAAAGAAAGAAAGAAAGAAAGAAAGAAAGAAAGAAAGAAAGAAAGAAAGAAAGAAAGAAAGAAAGGAAAAGGAGAGGAAGATCAGGGTTCATCTGCATCAATTTTCAGTAAGTAAGAAGTGATTACCAGCAACAGTCTCCATTAAAACCCACCTCTTCATCTCATCTTCTTCCATCTCTCTCTCTCTCTCTCTCTCTCTCTCTCTCTCTCTCTCTCTCTCTCTCTCTCTCTCTCTCTCTCTCTCTCTCTCTCTCTCTCTCTCTCTCTCTCAATTTGCAATGTCATCTATCTGCTTCGTCCACATCTTATTCCTTCTTTCCTCTGCCCTCTTCCTCTTCAGCATTTTACCTCTCCATTTTACTTCATATCTTTATTTCCCCTTTTCTGGCCAATCACGTATGCCTTTACAAATCCCTGCTCTCGTTCATTTTCTATATCTCTGTGTTCCAATCACCATTTCCCCGTCTCACTGTCTTCCTTTCTCCTTCAGTGCCCGCACCCCTCTCTCCCTCCTTCTAGAACTTTAACATTCACTCCTTCTCTCCCTCTATCACGTTCCCACTCTCAATCTCTCTCCTGCAATCAGTTCATCTCCACTGCAGCTAATAGGCTGGTACTAACTTCAGCAATGTAGGACTGCAGGCCAACTTAGTGCATTACCATAAAGCTAAGACAGCTAGAGGACGTGTGTGTGTGTGTGTGTGTGTGTGTGTGTGTGTGTGTGTGTGTGTGTGTGTGTGTGGGGGGGGGGGGGGGTTGGGGTCTGTGTGTGTGTGCGTGTATGGGTCTCTGTGTGTGTGTGTGTGTGTGTGTGTGTGTGTGTGTGTGTGTGTGTGTGTGTGTGTGTGTGTGTGTGTGTGTGTGTGTGTGTGTGTGTGTGTGTGTGTGTGTACGTGTGTGTGTATCACCAAAAGCAAAACCATGCATCGCATCACTCTTTGATGCGCTTTCACCCTAATGTGTTTTGATCTGCCCTGCTCAAACACAGCCGCTCACGGTTTCTCTACTTCTCACCTCTCTCGCCTCCCTCTTCTCATTTCCCATTTGCCCGCCTCTTTTAAACAGACGAGACGAATCCAACTCTCCTTTTCAGAGAAACATATCAATGAAAAATTGATACGTTCTGGGGAAAACAAAATCTCCGACTCGACTTTAATCCTATCCTTACCTGACATTGAGTTTCCCCCAGAATGCAGTTAAGCCCTAATAGCATAGCCGTGAGCACTAGCGGCGGAGCAGGTGTGTGTGTGTGTGTGTGTGTGTGTGTGTGTGTGTGTGTGTGTGTGTGTGTGTGTGTGTGTGTGTGTGTGTGTGTGTGTGTGTGAGTGTGTGTGTGAGTGTGTGAGTGTGTGAGTGTGAGAGTGTGAGAGTGTGAGAGTGTGAGAGTGTGAGAGTGTGAGTTTGTGTGTGTGTGTGCGTTTGAGATTGACACAGCCTGTAAAGCCGTGCTTAGGATCTCTGCTGGGTACACCACAGGGCTTCTGCTCAGCTATGGCGTTTAAAGGGGCCTGGCTATGGTTATGAACGCCAACGGGCTTAACGTGAACAGACAACCGTTGAGCAAGCATGGTATGGATGTCAACTAGAACCCACCACGGGAGTCTTATGTTGCGGTGAACACACATACACACACACACTCAGATAAAGAAAGAACTCGTGCATACTCTCACACACACACGCATGCACACACACGCGCGCATACACTTTTATCAAACCTGACTGAGGCATTAATTAATCATTCATTTAAAAGTATTTAAATAGGGCATATTAAATAAAATGGTCAAATAAAACAGAAAGACAGATAGACAGAAGCAAATCAAGAGGACACACACGCGCACAGACACACACACACGCACACGCACACGCACACGCACACGCACACGCACACGCACACACGTGTCTTAGCTCCTGCAGGGCCTGTCTCAGCTTCGTTTTTTACAATCCCGACTCCCGCTGTTCTCTCTCCTCCCTCCTGTCACACCTGCAGGGCCAAACATTTATCCCTCCATCCCTCTACCCATCTATCCCTCCCTCATGTACTCCATCGCTCCTTCCTCCTGCACACTCCTCCACTCATTCCCTCCACAATCTTCTATCTATTCTTCCTTACACTCATTCATTTTCTTATCTATCCATTCTAAGCATCTCTTATCAAAATGCACCCCTCTGGCTTTCCTCATCCTCTTCTCCTTCTGTCCCATCTGCGGTCCCAACTATTCTCCTGC
>NC_085869.1:41498007-41510507 GCF_034702125.1 Engraulis encrasicolus
TGAATTTTTTCATAGATAGAGATACATATATAGACAGAAATGGACATACCATAAACACATAAAATGAAATGGAAAAGGAAGAAATGAGAAAGTATACATAAGGGCATGAAGTAAAAGGAGAGAGAAGATGGAAAGACTGAGAAGAGGAAATGAAAGGAAAAGGCACAGAAAAAGAATGCAAAAAAAAACAGCAAATGAAATGAAAAAGAAAAGACAGAAAAAGACAAGGATAAAAGAATGAGAAAGTGACTGACTGGAGAAAAGGACAGAAGAGACAGATAGAAACAGAAAGGAAATGAAATTTAGAGAATGGGGGAGAGAGAAAGAAGGAGCGAGCAAATGAAATGTGGAGAGAATAACAATTAAGCTTAGAAGAAGAGAAAGACTGAAAAGCACGAGATGTGTGTTGTTTGTGCAGGAGTTAAGAGGAGAACATTCAAAAGACCATGTGGAAGAGAGTGCATGTCTGCTGAATAAGCAGAGAAAGGAAGGCTCCAGGTTCTCTCTCTCTCTCTCTCTCTCTCTCTCTCTCTCTCTCTCTCTCTCTCTCTCTCTCTCTCTCTCTCTCTCTCTCTCTCTCTCTCTCTCTCTCTCTCTCTCTCTCTCTCTCTCTCTCTCCTCTCCTCTCTCTCTCTCTCTCTCTCTCTCTCTCTCTCTCTCTCTCTCTCTCTCTCTCTCTCTCTCTCTCTCTCTCCCTCCCTGCCAAGGCCTCATCAGTTGCTGAGGAGGGTGGCAGGTGCAGGTGAGTGGCAAGATGAGGCCCGAGTTGTACCGTGTGTGTGTCTTTGTCTCTGTGTTTGTCTGGGTGTCTGTATGTGTGTCTGTGTTCCCGCTTGTGTTCATGTGTGTTCACAGGGGCAGCCCCCGGGTGGGAAGAGGAGTTATGATGGTCATATAAAGAGGCCTGGGCAAACCTCCAGCATGGGGAGCAGATGCAGAGAGCTGCTGCCCAGCCAGGGAGCCTCTGTGTGGGCCAGGACACGGGGAGAGCACAGGGTGTGTGTGGTGGAGGGTTAAATCTATTCTGCCTCTTTGAATGCACATTCATTTTTTTCCCTCCCTCGCTGTTCTTCTGTTCTGTCTCGCTCTCTCAGTCTCACTCTCTCTTGCGCTCTCGCTCTCTCTTGCGCTCTCACACTCTCTCTCTCTCTCACTATCTCCTGAGGTGCTGTATGTGTGACTGAAAGAGAGAACCCAGGTGGTGGGGTCGCATATACGGTGCACATGGAGAGTCAAAGGTAGCCATCCAAACATACCTCTCCTTCACCTCCTTTTGTTGAAGTTCAACTACTCACCCAGCAAGCCATCAAATACTGCAGACTTTTTCACTGTTATGTTTCTCCTTTTATTCCCTCAACTGTGTGTGTGTGTGTGTGTGTGTGTGTGTGTGTGTGTGTGTGTGTGTGTGTGTGTGTGTGTGTGTGTGTGTGTGTGTGTGTGTGTGTGTGTGTGTGTGTGTGTGTGTGTGTGTGTGTGTGCATGCATCCAGTGTGTGCATCTCTGTTTCTTGGCATAGCCCTTGTGTGTATTTATTTCTGTTCTGACACAGTATAGACACGGGCATGCACACACACACACACACACACACACACACACACACACACACACACACACACACACACACACACACACACACACACACACACACACGCACACACGCACACACACGCACACACACACACACACACACACACACTTTCTGCATGTCATCAGTTTGTGTGTGTGTCTTTGTGTCTGTCTCTGCATGTCTCTTCCCAAGCGCATATTTCCCCTGTGTATATTCATGTGTGGTTAAACCCCCTAAAAACGCAAACACAGCGCCCGCCAAACCCTGCCACATAGCCAGCACACTGAGCCAACACCCCATGCCATCTCAACCCATCCCCTCCACACCAGCCCCTGCCATGAAACCAGTCCCAAACCACACCACACCACACCACACCAGACTATACCACACCACACCACACCACACCACACCACACCACACCAGACCACACCACACCAGACCACACCACACCACACCACACCACACCACACCACACCACACCACACCACACCACACCACACCACACCAGACTATACCACACCACACCACACCACACCAGACCACACCACACCACACCACACCACACCACACCACACCACACCACACCAGACCACACCACACCACACCACACCACACCAGACCACACCACACCACACCACACCACACCACACCACACCAGACCAGACCACACTATACCACACCACACCACACCATCCAACCCCAGCCTCCAGTTCACACCCAGCCTGTGATTGCAGCCACAGCCACAAGCCCATCCAAGTCTTCCCCGTCCCCTCCTGCTCTTCTCCCGGGTGAGTAGGGAGGGAGAGGGAGCCCCTGCCTCTGTCTCAGACTCTTCCTCTCTCGGGATGATGATGGTCGGTCTCTCACTTTCTCCATCTCTCTCTCTGTTGCTGTTTCTCTGTCTCAGCCTCTCTCACTCCCTTGATCTCTTGGGAGACTGAACGATGGGATTTCTCAGTTTCTCCCTTTCCCTGCTGTCTCTCTCTCTCTATCCCTCTCACCCTCCCTCCCTGGTGTCTGAATGATGGCTCTCTATCCATGGGGAGCCTTGGGCAGGCGGCCACCCTCTGACAGATAAAGGCTGATTTAGGGCCCCCATCACCCTGCTTATTCACCAGCTAAGAGCAGTGGCTAAGACTTACTGCGGCTCCATTACCTAAGGGCCACCACCCCCCCCAGGTGCCCCCCCACACACATGCCATCCAGGCACACAGATAAACACATAGATAATCACAGATTGAGAGGGGCATGCATGCACACAAACAGATGCACGTACAGCCACTGAAAGATGCTAAGACACCGCCACCTACCAGAGCTTTCACACACGCCCATGCGTGCACACACACGCACACACACACACACCCAGGGCTGGAATGGCCTTCTGGCATAGCGAGCATTTCCCGGTGGGCCCTTATTTTCAGAAATGTAAAAATAAATATATTCTATTTTTTTTTACATTTCTGAAAATAGGGGCCCACAAAGTTCCGGAGACCACCAGTGAGTCAGTTCTGTGCCACCAATTATGAGGGGCCCCTTTAAGCCAAAAGTGCCTGGGCCCTATTTCTCCCCCATTTCCGCTTGCTTTTGCACACACACACACACACACACACACACACACACACACACACACACACACACACACACACACACACACACACACACACACACACACACACACACACACACACACACACACACACACACACCTTATCCTCCTCCTCATCCCACCCTCACTACCACTCAGTGCCTCACCCAATTCTCTTTATCCCTCTCCGATCTAATTCAATCCAAGGCCAATTCCCTCTCTTCCCCACATCCACAAAAAAACAAGGACAGAAGAAATAAATTGCGAAAGAAGACGAAAACACACACACACACACACGCGCGCAAGCACACCCATACACACACGCACGCAACAAGGCATAATCCAAAACACACAAAGCGCATAAATGGACATAGGCCATTGAATGCAGAAACCAATATGCAAAGAAAAAAAACTGCATCAGACATTTTAACTAAATCAAAAAATCTTCAATTCTTTTTTAATGAGAGGAGTGATTACCATTTTAATGAGGCAGGCGAGATGGTAATGTTTTTAATAACTCCGGGGAGGAGAGAGGCCATATTGATTTGCCGGCTCCGGCACCGAGACCTCCGGCAGTGTTAGTCACACACAGACGCTCACACTTACACAGGGCGGGCAGACACGCAGACACACACACACACACACACACACACACCGTCACACACTGCTAAGGAGCTTACTTACTTAGGTTACCCACACACACTATTGTCAACATGCTGTGTTTGTGTACCTGCTATGGTGCAGTTTGTTTTAGATTGTGTGTATGTGTGCACGCATACTGTATGATTGCAAACGGTAGATTGGAAATCACACACACTGGCGCTCCCACTTCCACACATCTACATGGCTACACAAACACGCACCGACACACACCGCCACACACCTCCGGGGACAAAACAAGAAAAAGAACCTGTGTGTGGTGTTATCACCACGCCATTCTTGTGGACCTACTACAGTGTGTGCCATTGTAATGGAGTGCGTTACTCTGTGTGTGTGTGTGTGTGTGTTGTGTGTGTGTGCACGTGTGTGTGTGTGTGTGTGTGTGTGCGTGCGTGCGCGCGTGTGTGTGCGCGTGTTCGTGTGTGTGTGTGTGTGTGTGTGTGTACATGCTATCTGGCTGAGAGAGTTCCGAGCACCCACAGAGGTAGACCCAAGGAGGTCACGCATGAGATGCTAATATTAGCACACGCCGAGGGAAGCTTGTTCAAACTGTGTGTGTGTGTGTGTGTGTGTGTGTGCGTGCGTGCGTGCGTGTGTGTGTGTGTGTGTGTGTGTGTGTGTGTGTGTGTGTGTGTGTGTGTGTGTGTGTGTGTGTGTGTGTGTGTGTGTGTGTGTGTGTGTGCGTGCGTGCGTGTGTGCGTGTATGTGCAGCTTGCCCCCCGGTTGACTTGAAGCTGGCTGCCCAGAGAGAGGTGACCTGTGTGTCTGCACACAAGCGCGCCCGAACGCACGCCCGACTAAGAACATTGGTCGCTGCGGCAACAGTGTGGTTGATGCATGGCGGTGCCAGCTGAGGGCTGATGGGTAAGATGCAAATGAACAGGAAGAAAGAGCCTGAGACAACAAGGGCACCTTCAGCATCAGTCTGCATGCGGGTGTGCATGTGTGCATTCGTGTGTGTCTGTTCCATTCCTCGATAATATCATCATAATATGTTTACAACGTCACCACAACAAAGAGATGGTGAGTTCAGAAAATGAAGGGTTGGTAGGTGGCTGGGGCAAGATTCGGGGGTAAGACATGGGGGGAGGGGGGTGTTAGGGGGTTAGGAGTTAGGGGGTTAGGAGTTAGGGGGTTAGGAGTTAGGGGGTTAGGAGTTAGGGTGTTAGGAGTAAGGTGCAATCTGGGCTCTGCCGGGCAGGGGAACTCCACCCACTTTATCGGGAACCAATTAACTTTGAGCATCTCCAATGGTTCTGGGTAGAGGCGTGTTCAAGGCAGTGACGTGGTTTAAGCAGAGATGCTCTATTGGTATTAAGAAAATGTTTGGTTTAAACTTTGGCTCAGCCTTTACCAGCCCTCGACCAGTAGCAAACCAAGGGAGGTTGGTCAACCATGCCGTTTGAGAATGTTAGTTGTTATGCTCTAGGTCAGACCAAGAAAGTCATGAAAGTCATGATAATCAGATAGGGGAGATAGCCTCTGGTGTGGGCGGGAGAGATTGGGGTGCTGAGACATCCCTCTCAAGGACAGGCATTAGTCACGTACTGAAGCAGAAAGAGGAGATGTACTTGCAATAATATTATATGGATGCTAAACACATGCACAAGAACAACATTCATATTCATAGGAACCTGTATCATTTATTACGCTCCGCTTTATAGACACGGAAGAGCCTCGGGTTTAGTAGTTTAAGTTAATCTAATAACGCCATGACAGAGCGAATGACCGAATGAGGGAGAGAGAGAGAGAGAGAGAGAGAGAGAGAGAGAGAGAGAGAGAGAGAGAGAGAGAAGGGGAGAGAGAGAGAGATGGTGTGCGTGTGTGTGTGTGTGTGCATGTGTGTGTGTGTGTGTGTGTGTGTGTGTGTGTGTGTGTGTGTGTGTGTGTGTGCATGTGCGTGTGCATGTGTTATATTGTGTGGAAAACGGAAAAAACCAAGACAAAAATGTTAGCCCATTAGCGTTCAACAGCACAAATGCAGGGAAAAAATAGATAAGCCACTTTAGGAATATCGTTATATAAACATATTACACTCTCCAACCTCATTAGTCTGGCACAGGTTTTTTTTTTAGTTCTGAAGCTATGATACGCTAGTGAATCTGAGAACATTAAATCTGTGGGCGCCAGTGGCTAATAGCCATGTGCTAGTCACACTGTGGCTCTTAGCCTACCTGACGACAGACCATTAACCCTCTGAGGTCCGAGTGCCCTTCAGAGGGCAATTGGTCTCCAAAAACAAATCTGTAACTCTGTGAGTTTTTGTCATTGAAACATATAAGTCACACCATTAGAAACCTCAGACCTTCCAGGTTCCAAATATATATATATATGAAATGAAAATACTTGAAAATGTCAGGGTGGTGCAAGCAGCCTAAAAGCCTCTGAAAAGCCTTAGACCTCAGAGGGTTAAAGCAATTGGTTGCCAAGGTTGAGACACTATGAGGTCACAAGAAAACTCCTGAGCAGGCTAAATGAAAGTAGTCTTGTGTTTTTTTCTGCTCAGCTAAAGGCCATGCATTGGCTAA
Source organism: Engraulis encrasicolus (assembly GCF_034702125.1). Taxonomy (NCBI): domain Eukaryota; kingdom Metazoa; phylum Chordata; class Actinopteri; order Clupeiformes; family Engraulidae; genus Engraulis; species Engraulis encrasicolus. The sequence goes on from NC_085869.1 coordinate 41,504,348, forward strand.
AAACAGAGGAGGAAAAAACAGTAAGGAATTAGCATCGCTGAGGCTTTGTCTTTGCATCAGTGATCAAAAGAGCGATTAAGACTTCAAATGCGGAAAGTGTGCTACTACTCCTTGCTGGCTTTGTTTCTGGTAAGCCATCACAACATTGTGGGAGATGGATAGAGCAGTCCTGTCCTGGGCTAGCCAGCACTGCGTTCAATACTACAGTAGCAGCAGCAGGGACAGTGGCAAATGGGGTGATTCACAAAAGTTTAAGGCACCTATAGTAAACTTTATGGAGTGATGGGCTGTTATCATACATACATCTCTCTCTCTCTTCTCCTCCTCCCCTTCCTCACCCACCTCCTCGTTTAGCCCTCTGTAAGCCACAATAAACTTTATGTGGTTGTGCTCCTGTCGTCCTACCTTCCTCCTCCCAGTTTCCCACTCAAGTAAACTATGAAGTGCTACTCCTGCTTACCACCACTTCCTCCTCATATTTTTCCTCATTCTCATCCTCATCTTCCCCTTTCCTCATTTACCTTATACGCCAGGCCTTTGCTTGTTTTCCACTTTTATCTCTTCGTCCACCATGCATCTCTTCCTCATCCCTCCATCCTCCTTGTCCTCGCTTGTCCTCGCTTAGAAGCCAGACCCTTTCCGGGATGCCAATCTGTGCCTTGAGGGAGGATAGTGGGAGCTTGTTTGGCAGTGAATTAAGGGTCAAAACAGCTGTCAATTACAGGGCAGGGTCCACAGCTCTCAGGCCCTTAGCAAGTGCCGAAGGGGAGCTCACATCCACCCTTAATGACATTACAGTGGCGATGAGAGACGGGGATGAAGGGTGGAGGAGGAATGGAGGAGCAGGCTTACCGCTAGCACAAGGACTAGTGTGTGTGTGTGTGTGTGTGTGTGTGTGTGTGTGTGTGTGTGTGTGTGTGTGTGTGTGTGTGTGTGTGTGTGTGTGTGTGTGTGTACGTGTGTGTGTGTACGTGTGTGTGTGTGTACGTGTGTGTGTGTCTGTTTTCCTGACAGTCATTCTGAGCCGTCTTCAGGGAAATGGCGAGTGGAGCGGTAGCGCAGTGCAGAGAGAGAGAGAGAGAGAGAGAGAGAGAGAGAGAGAGAGAGAGAGAGAGAGAGAGAGAGAGAGAGAGAGAGAGAGAAAGAGAGAGATCACTCCTCAGATCTGCAGCAGGACCAGATGGAGGACTCTGAGAACTGTCCAGAACACTCACCAGTCCAAAACAGACAGATGAAGACGGAGTATGGAAGGAAGGAAGGAAAAAAAGGAGGAACTAAAATTTCAATAGCAATATATGCACAGAGGAAAAACTGTGGGAAAGCAGCAGTGAAACACAACACCTATAAATATTAGAACCCATGTACTGTCTCTTGAAGAAATTGAAAAATGAAGATTTAAGTAATTTATTGCGAGTCTTAGTCTTATTTATTTAGTCACCATCATTTGTGCACAACATGTTAAAACCCAGATTACACAAACTTCATCCACTGAGAGCAAAGATTTATAGTAGGCATATTCAACCATGACTCCACAAGACATAATTCACTTGAAACCCATTACCTTAAGGGGTCGAGTGCTTTAAGGGGTCAAGGTCTTAGGATTCTGGGATAAAATAAAAAAAAGAATTCAAGATGGAGAGATAGAGAAAGAGATGGAGTCAGAGAAAGAGATAAAGAAGGAGAAAGCCACAGCCTTTATCTGTAGAGGGCTAGTGGAAAGGAGAGATAAAGTTATAGCAAACAGCACAGCACACCCCACATTATCAGCTGCTGACCTTTTTCCTCTCTTTCTCTCTATCCATCCATCATTTTATCTCTTTCTGTCTCTATCTCTCCATCCCTCCATCTCTCTTCCCTCCCTTGTGTACTCCCCATCTCCTCCCATCTCCCTCTATCTCTCCTTTTATCTGCTTGGTAAAGCCGCCAGCACTGTCCGTCCCATCCCTAGCTATCAGTTTGACCCTGAGGCTGAAAACAACACACACACACAGACACAGACACAGACACAGACACAGACACAGACACAGACACACACACACACACACACACACACACACACACACGCATGACTGCTGTCCAGAGTGTAGCAGAGGGAAGGTTGTTAAAATCAGGAGATATTTCAATCAAACAAGGTCTATTTTGAGGCAATAGTGGATCTTTTTGTAATTTCGGAATAAAAAAGTATCGTACAAATGCTGGTTCCTTGTTTGTCAACAATGGTGGAGGACATCATTTCTGACACATAGAAGGAAAAGGATATACAATGGCTCACAGTTTTAGTCAATATTTCAACATCAATCGTTCTTTTGTTTTGTTGTCCTGACCTCTGTCCATACCTTGTGTTTTTCATTTCATGAATCTTTCATTTACTTTGCTATTCTTGTGTCCTCTTCCCTGTGTTGTTATCCTTTCTCTGCCATTCAAAGTGCTTTCAGTGTGCCCGTGAGTGAATGAGGGTAAGTGAGCAGACAAAAAAGGAGAGAGAGAGAGAGAGAGAGAGAGAGAGAGAGAGAGAGAGAGAGAGAGAGAGAGAGAGAGAGAGAGAGAGAGAGAGAGAGAGATGAATAGGCACATCTCTGATGATTCAGAGTCCCACCTGTGAACACTACCACACACATGCGCACGCACGCAGGCAAACACGCAGAGACACACACGCACACACGCGCATGCACATACTCACACACGCACACACACAAACACACACACACATTACTTTGTAGGACCACAGATGGCCACTGTGAATTACTCTCCTTCTGCTTCTACTATGAAAGGGCATAAAGCACAGACACAGAGAGCCAGAGAGGGAAGGAAAATGAGACGGACAGAGGGAGGGACAGAGGGATAGAAGAGAGAAGGGAGAAGAGCAGAAGTGAGAGGGGGAGAAGAGGATAAGTAATAAAAAAGAGCAGCAGGAAGTTGGATATGTAAGGACAGATGGGCAAAAAATATACAGGACCGATTGCTAGACATAAGGCAGGCAGTGAAAAAGATGAAAGGAAAAATAAAGACAGAGACTAAAAGGGCAAGGTAGCCAAATGGAGGAGAGAAGTACAGGAAGACCAGGAGGAAGTGAGGGAGGGAGGAGGAAGGTGGCCTAGGTGAGGAATTGATAATCACAGCAATTGAGAGGCCTGAATACATTGAAAGGGGTGGGGACTAAAACAGCAAAATCAAGTAAAAAAAAAGATTTAGCCATAAATACAGATATAGGAGTGTGGGAGTGGATGGGAGAGTAACAGAAGAGGATGAATGACGAACCAATAAAGAACCACATGAAGCTACACAGTAGATGGCTATAAAAAAAGACAGAAAGACAGAAAAAGAGGCTAGAAAAGAGACATAAGGCATGCAAGAACAAAGACAGAAAACAACAAAAATCTAAATGCAGACAGAGATAAGAAAATCAGAGAAATGGTAAAACAGATGGGGTAAAACAGAGAAAGAAAGAAACAAATAAACACATAAATAAATACACAAACACAGAAAGGAGTTTCTCTAATCCTTGCATGTGCGTACGTGTGCGTGTGCGTGTGTGGGTGTGCGCGTGTGTGTACGTGCGTGTCACCAGTTCTCCAGCCTTCATACAGGGAGGAAATCTTTTATCTGTTAAATAAAACGAAATCAGGCACATGCTGGCCTCCTTCACTCTGGCAAGAAGCAAATGGACAAAGAAGAGAGGAAAGAGGGGATAAAATAAGGCAGAGAAGAAAGACGGTGTGGAGAGAGATGAAGAGAGGAGAGGATGAATAGACGAGAAGACAGAAATAATGAGGGGACATGAGCAACTGAGAGAAGAGGAGAGAAGAGAGTGTGAAATGCAATCGAGGAGAGAATGAGCAGAAGCCAAAGGAATAATAAAAAGAGAAAGAATATGGTTACAAATAGAGGATAGTAGAGTGAGAGAATAAGAGAATGAGAGGGAGAAGAGAAGAGAAGAGAAGAGAAGAGAAGAGAAGAGAAGAGAAGAGAAGAGAAGAGAAGAGAAGAGAAGAGAAGAGAAGAGAAGAGAAGAGAAGAGAAGAGAAGAGAAGAGAAGAGAAGGAGAATTAGAGGGGAAACCGACACATTGCAGAGGAAACGACAAATAAGGAGGGAGCATGGCTGTGTGTTCTGTTCACTGCTGTGTGTGTGTGTGTGTGTGTGTGTGTGTGTGTGTGTGTGTGTGTGTGTGTGTGTGCATACGCGCGTGCGTAGAAAGACAGAATTATGTAATTTGTAAGGAGCTGAGAGTGGGAACATTCCTAGAGAGCATAGAGCAAAATAAATCCCACATTAATCAATGCTCAGCTTTGCTTAGTTGACCTGTCCCCCTCTCATATACTCACTTGCATGTACACACACATACGCACGCAAACAGGTACGCACAAGCTTGCACGCATGTACGCACGCAGGCACGCAAACATTCCTCCTATTATTAATTTTAATCATCTTTTTTAACTTAACATCAATTCCTGTCCAGGAACTGTGGATGCAAATGGGCAATGTGGCTATAATCTGGCTCCATTGCATGTTGTCAAATAAACTTTTAACTTAAACTTAAACTCCAATCACACATACACATATGCACACATCCAGGGCCGCTGACAGCTTTGGCTGGGCCCAGGACAAAGTCATATGAAAGGTTCCCAATCTAGTACAAACAATGTATTGATGACCCAATTCTGGGCCCCCTGTCTTCCTGGGCCCGGGACAAGTGACCCCTTTGCCCCCCCCTGTCGGCTTCCCTGCACACATCACATACACACCTCACTTCGACCCTCTATTCTCTAGGTATCTTGATGCTACATGTACATGACATGGGTATATGCTTCCCTCTACTGCTTTTGCCCAAGTAGTTTTAGCCACCGCCGTTCCATCAGAGTGTCGTGTCCTACTCTACTCTGCCAGTCCGAGTATCTCTCATCTTTCATCTTTTCCCCTTTAATTTGCCCACGCCGCTAATGACTTTGCTCATTTTCTTCCCCATGACTGACGAGTGGCAAAGGCACTTTAACAGTCACCATTAAAGTCCAATATGTCAGACGACACGCGTGCACCGACCAGAGCGGATCGATGGAACCACCAGTGCAATGCATCCTGGGTAAGTTTTCTGACAGAGAGAGAGAGAGAGAGCGAGAGAGAGAAAGAGAGAGAGAGAGAGAAAGACTCCACCCACTATGAAATGAGGCCACAGGGACAATCGGCCCGCTCAGCTATAACTGCTCACAGCTGATTTATGTCGGTCATCCCTTTCTTTTCTTTGCTCCATCCTTTTATTCATCTCTTTCTTCCCCTGCTTCCTTTCATGCTTCTTTCTTTGATTCTCTCTCTCCGTTCAACCCCATCCCAGTAGTCGTCCAAACAGGCGAGTGTCGCAGCAGGGGAGCAGTGGAGTAGCTGGAGGGTCGTCACGGGCGACTCTGTTTGTAAAGCTGCCTACTCCCAGCTCTCCTCCTACACTAGTCTACACCTCCTACCTCCTCCATGCCTTGCTCTTCCTCCTCCTCCTCCTCCTCCTCCTCCACCTCATCTTCATCCTCCTCCTCCTCCTCCACCTCATCTTCATCCTCCTCCACATCCTCCTCCTTCATGCCTCGCTCCTCCTCCTCCTCCTCCTACATGTGTCCTGTTCTCTGAAAATATCTCCCTCCCTCTCGCACATCTAACATGCCTCAACCATCCTCAACCATTCTAGAGGGCCGTCTCCCTAAACTCTGTTTGAAAGGCAGCCTACTTTAACAGGAGAGGTGGAGCAGGCTGCACGTTTATACATCCACCTCATCCTCCTACACCTCCTCTTCCTCTCTCTCTATTCTTCACATCCATCTAGCTTCACCTACACAGACACCAACTACAGATGTCGAAAATAACAGTATAAGTAAAAGAAAAGAAACACGGGTACACAGGTAACTTCATCAAGTATCTAGTAGACCAGGGTTTCCCAAACTGGGGTGCGTGCACCCCTGGGGGTGCGCGGCCTGCCTTAAAGGGGTGCGCGAGCTGAATAGAGCAATGGCGGATATGGTAGTTTTTATCCAGTATTAATGAACATTAAGTAGTTTTTAATTGTATGGTGCATTGTATGCTGGAAGGGTCCATCTGAAGTGTAGTTTAATTCCAAGGCTATTGGAAAAGAGGATTCCCCAAAAACGACTGTGCTTAATATGCAGTGAATGAGCAG
>NC_085869.1:41515507-41518007 GCF_034702125.1 Engraulis encrasicolus
AGAATGTGTGTGTGACTGTTTTCTCTGCCGTACTGTTCCGTGTGTGTGTGTGTGTGTGTGTGTGTGTGTGTGTGTGTGTGTGTGTGTGTGTGTGTGTGTGTGTGTGTGTGTGTGTGTGTGTGTGTGTGTGTGTGTGTGTGTGTGTGTGTGTGTGTTACAGAGCTATCCCTTTCGGTGTGGCTGTCACAGTCACAGCTCTCTCAGCACGTCATAATTCCACTGAGCCCTCTGCCTTTACTCAGCAGGGAAGATATCACACACAAACACATCCAGAGAGAGAGGGAGGGAGAGAGGGAGAGAGAGAGGGAGAGAGAGAGAAAGAGAGAGAAAGAGGGAGAGAGACAGAAATACAGAGAGAGAAAGCAAGAGAGAGAGACAGAGAGCAAGACAGAGAGCAAGACAGAGAGCGAGAGCGAGAGAGAGAGAGAGAAAGAGAAGAGAAAGAGAAAGAGAGCGAGAGCGAGAGCGAGAGCGAGAGAGAGAGAGATCACACACGAACACATCCCGAGAGAGGGAGAGAGAGACAGAGAGAGAGACAGAGACAGAGAGAGAGAAGCAGAGAGAGAGAATGGAGTGTACAGAGTGCTCTGCTTTTGGCATGCAGGTGTATATCTGTTTTGTTGAAGACGTTGAACCCACTACTGCTCACACTGAAAACAACATGGAACACCAACACACATTCACACCGAGAATACCTTGTTTTCATACACCACAGTAACCTCTGCCAGAGTGAGCATGAACACCTCCAGACACAAACACAAATGTGCACACACACACACGCACACACCACAATGGTGAAACACATCATGTGTTACTGCATGTAGCCACAGGCCCAGACACACAAGTTATGCACAGGATCAATATCTTATTACAACAGCCTGAAGGAGGAGAGGGTTGCGCGCGCGCACACACACACACACACACACGCACACGCACACGCACACGCACACGCACACGCACACGCACACGCACACGCACCCACCCACCCACGGCTATAAAAACACCTCCACACACCACAAACGTATGCGCTTTCACGAAAATACCTCCACCTACACCTGAAACTAACCCCATGAAACAACCGCAGACATGCACACACATAATTGTAAGCACACACACTCACACATCTAGGCATTCACATGCATGCACAGACACACGTGCTATAGAGCTAATGCTACCCAAACGCCTGGAACACTGCTAAAACCTGATGGAAAGCCAAGTAAGTCAAACAAAAAACAAAACATATTAAATTAAATAAATGAGTGTAGTAATGAAACAAACGAGTGGAGCCAAATGAAATGGGAACTGAAGCAGAACCGACCAAAAGGACTGCTGTGAAGCCTGGCTTAAAAAAGGAGGGAGGAGATGAGGAGGGAGAGGGGAGGGGTGGATGGGGAAGAGTAGGGGTAGAGGAGGGGTGGAGGAGAACAGAGGAGGGTGACCAAATTAAGAGGTGAGTGTTATGAGAGGTGGGTAAGCAGAGAGGAGAGGAGAGCAGAGCAGAGCAGAGCAGAGCAGAGGAGAGGAGAGGAGAGGAGAGGAGAGGAGAGGAGAGGAGAGGAGGGGAGAGGAGAGGATGGGAGAGGATGGGAGAGGACAGGACAGGTAAGGAGAGGAGAAGAGAGGAGAGGAGAGGAGAGGAGAGTAGGGGAGAGGAGAGGAGAGGAGAGGAGAGGAGAGGAGAAGAGAAGAGAGGAGAGGAGAGGAGAGGAGAGGAGAGGAGGGGAGAGGAGAGGAAGAGAGGAAAAGATGAAGAGAAAAGGAAAAGAGGCAAAAAATGAAGGGGTTGTCTTATTAGTGGAGTACTATAAGCAGATGAGGAGGGAGGAGGAGAGGAGGAGAGAAGAGGAGGAGAGGCTGAAATGAGGAAAGGATGATGAGGGTGGAGGGGGAGAAAATGAAGTGGTGGATGTCATTAGTACTGAGTAAACAGACATTTAGAGAGAGAGAGAGGCTGTTTATCTGTGCAATTAAATGGCTCTGCTTAGCAAGAACACTACCTCATCACCTGCCATAACAGAAGAGAAGAGAAGAGAAGAGAAGAGAAGAGAAGAGAAGAGAAGAGAAGAGAAGAGAAGAGAAGAGAAGAGAAGAGAAGAGAAGAGACGAGACGAGACGAGACGAGACGAGACGAGACGAGACGAGAAGAGAAGAGAAGAGAAGAGAAGAGAAGAGAAGAGAAGAGAAGAGAAGAGACGAGACGAGACGAGACGAGACGAGACGAGACGAGACGAGACGAGACAGGGAAGGCAAGAGACAGGGACAATTCAAGAGACAGGGAAGGCAAGACAAAAAGGTTGGTGCAAGGGCAAGGGCAATAGAAATAGAAAGGCCAATACAAGCAGAAAGATAAGAGACATGCAGAAAGGAAAAGAGAGAGGGAGAGAGAGAGAGAGGGAGATAGAGAGAGCGGGGGGTGAAAAGAGAGGAGAAGAGAATCTCTAGAAGGTTCTGTGAGCTTTATGGCTGACATCTGGTTTGTTTACTGCAGAAAGTGCCAGTA
>NC_085869.1:41528007-41533007 GCF_034702125.1 Engraulis encrasicolus
AATGTCCATTTCTATTCCAAGATTCTGACTATCACCATTATTTTCTATTTTCATGGGGCTGGTGGCCCCGGTAGACTTCATCCAAATTTCAAAAAATTTTACACAGTGTGTTTTTACTGGGTGTAGAACATTTTTACTATAAGGCCAAGGCGATATCTTTTCATAGGGGGCAACTGATGCACCCTAGTGTGCGTGTGTGTGTGTGTGTGTGTGTGTGTGTGTGTGTGTGTACCACCATTTGTGCAAGTGCATGTGCATGCCCCGGTCTGTGAGGGCGTGGCAATGGGCAATTGGCCTAGCTGGCCTGTGTGTGTGTGTGTGTGTGTGTGTGTGTGTGTGTGTGTGTGTGTGTGTGTGTGTGTGTGTGTGTGTGTGTGTGTGTGTGTGTGTGTGTGTGTGTGTGTGTGTGTGTGTGTGTGTGTGTGTGTGTGTGTGTGTGTTGCGCGCCCCTGTCTGTGAGGGCGTGGCATTGGGCTCTTGGCCTAGCTGGCCTTTCTGCTCTGCTGAGTGGTGCTCAGGGAGCAGGGGTGAACAAAAGTCTGTGACTCGGTCGTGTGTGTGTGTGTGTGTGTGTGTGTGTGTGTGTGTGTGTGTGTGTGTGTGTGTGTGTGTGTGTGTGTGTGTGTGTGTGTGTGTGTGTGTGTGTGTGTGTGTGTGTGTGTGTGCGGTGGCTCGCGAGTGCCCACTGGCTGGACTGATGGATGGGGAGGGTGAGAGAGAAGGAAGAGGGGGGCGGGGCAGGGCCTGGTCTTGGCCAGGGACAGGTGGCTCTCGGTGGGTGGTGGAGAAGGACTGCCCTGGGAGGAAGGGTGGAGAGATAGCGGAGGCGTAGTAAGGCTGGCGAGTGTGGAGGTTTAGGGGGGGTTGGAGTGGGTGGTGTGTGTAGGAGGGCTGGAGGAGTTCTGGTTGGTGGTGTGTGAAGAGGCTTCCAGGGACCACGCCTCGTCACGTCTTGCCCGCACACACACCCACGCACACGCACACGCAGACGCACGCACACGCGCACGCATGCACACAATATTGAAAAGCTCCCAACGCCCAATTATAGCACATACACACAAACACTCCTCCACACACTCACACTCACAAAGCTGGAAGGTGGCCCAGTATTTATAGTAAATATGAGAGGCACGCATGCTGGAGGAGAAAAGCCTGACTGAGGAGCACCTGTTCTCCCTTTCCAACCATGTGCGTGTGCATGCGTACGAGTACTTGCCTATGTGAAGCACAAACGTGTGTACATGCGTGCATGCGTGCGTATGTGTGTGCATGTGTGCGTGCGCTTGCCTACGTGAGGCACAAACACATTCAGAAAACACAAAAGCACACATATCCAGAGAAACAGAGCAACCAACGCAATTACCCTTTGTCTCCTAAATCAGTCAAACGTAATATTCTCTAGTTTATCCCAATTAGGCAGCACAACACTCCACAACAAGAGTCAGAGATCTCATTTCCTCCAAAGTATGAAACTCTTTTTCACAGCAAAGCAGACACTAAATAGCATATGAAACATAGTGGCTGTTTTGGGTAATCATTTGAGGGCCCCCCATAGCAATTGATGATGTATACATGCAGGCAAACGAATAGGTAAATGTGACGACGAGGCCCTGGGCAATTTGCCCGACCTTGCTCAATGCCAAAACCGCCTATGTACATAGACTACAAGGACACAAGCACAAGGACAAGAGAAGAGAGAGCAGAATAAGGTTTCCCAAAAGAGCATGCCAGTCTGTATGACATGTCTACGTGAGTTATAGCCTCCCCATCGCCTCCTAAAAGGGCACTGCAGAGGTTCCAGATATTCTAGACTGTAAGGCACCTTCACACAACTTACATTACAACTTACATAGAATAGAATAGAATAGAATAGAATAGAATAGAATAGAATAGAATAGAATAGAATAGAATAGAATAGAACAGAACAGAACAGAACAGAACAGCACAGAACAGCACAGTGCTGAATAGAATAGAATAGAATAGAATAGAATAGAATAGAATAGAATAGAATAGAATAGAATAGAATAGAATAGAAGATTCAACTATACAGTAGAAACGAGCATTAAGTGATTGAGTCAAGAGACCAGGGAGAAAGTGAAATGGGAGATGGGGGCAACTGAGGGCAGAGACCATGGGGGTGTGGGTACACAGAGAGAGGCCAGACAACTCTAGTTAGCAATCTCATTATTTTCTTCCTGTGGCCTGTGGCCTATTATATGGAAGCATATCCAACAGGAAGAAATTACGCAGAATACAATAAAATAGACAAGAATTACATCAAGAGGATCCAGAGGCCAGGGCCCAGAAAGAGCGAGTATAGAGATGGGGGCAAAGGAGGACAGACATGGTGTCTGTTGTCTGTTCCCATTTGCCCCCATCTCTGTAAGCACTCAGGGGGGGACCAGACTAATGGCAGACCAGCAGGCAGGCAGGCAGAGAGGGAGAGGGGTGAGGGTGGAGGCAAGGTTGGTGTAAAGGAGGGCTAAATCTTGTGACCACAGGCCTGGAGCGAGGTAGAAAAATGGTGGACAGGCAGGCAGACAGAGATGGACTGGCAGGCTTATCCTGGTGACCAGAGGCATGGAGGGAGGGCCGAACCGAGTCGAGGAAGGCAGGCCCTGGGGTGAGGATGGGGGCAAGGTTAGATCAGGACAGGCTGAGTCTGGTGATATCTCCATTGGAGGGGTGCAGCACGGAGATTGACTGGCAGGAAGGGAGAAGGAGGCAGGCAGGGAGAGGGTTGATGGTGGGGGCAACGCTGGGGCAGGCAACCAGGGTGAGTGGTGAGTTGGGGGCAAGGTTGGGTCAGGACAAGCTAAGCCTGGTGATCACAGGCCTGGAGGGGGGGCAGAACAGAGACGGATGTACTGAGGACGAGCTTTTAATCACCCAGACTTCCGACTTCCACTGCTGAACACGGCTAATGACCATCTGACCACATCTGTTTCACAAGCCAAGGTTTGTGTGCTTGTGTTTGCATGGCACATCATGTTTGTGTGCATGTATGTGTTTGGATACAAGCACTGTGTGTGGATAAATGTGTGTGTGTGTGTGTGTGTGTGTGTGTGTGTGTGTGTGTGTGTGTGTGTGTGTGTGTGTGTGTGTGTGTGTGTGTGTGTGTGTGTGTGTGTGTGTGTGTGTGTGTGTGTGTGTGTGTGTATGTGAATGTGTGTCCGTTGCTGCCTGTTGGTGTGCCTGGCTCTAGATATGTGTGTCCGTTAATGTGTGTGTGTCTGCTCTGACTGACACAGATGGACTGGCTCCCAGACAGTAGTCCACTTTATCACGGCGCCAGCTCTTCACCAGATGAAAAAAAATGAGGCAGCAAGAGAGAAGAACAAAAACGATGACTAATATTCAAACTATTAAATCCACTCAAGCAGTCCAACTTGGCTAATTAATGATGACGGGGGAGGACCAATTAAGGCAGGAGTCTTTAACGAGGCTAATGAAGACGAGATGGGAGAGACAAGAGGACGTGACGGCTCCTCACAATAGTCTACTTCACACGGTACCCCACACATGCCCATCTGAGGGGGGTTGTCATGGCGATCATTACTTTAGTGAGCTAAAAGAGGAGCTTGATGAACACTGCTGGCCCCTAACGTGTGGGATTTCACGAAAAAGGCTGAGTCCATCCAGACTGTCAATATGTAGCTTAATCGCGATATAATGAATTTATGGCTCAGTCACTATGGTAGGGTATTCTATACGAGAGGCCTTTCAATATACACTTGATGAACAAGCTGCATCCTAATAATTCTAGGGACGAGCATTGGAAATTAGCTTTTGGCTATAAATGCTATGATGCTTGCTGTTTGGTTGTTATGCAACCTACATGTTATGTATCTGTCCCTATCAAATAAACTAAACTAAACTAAACTAATGTGTGGGATCTGACTATAAAGGCAGAGTCTGTCTAGATTTTCAATATGTAGCTTAATCAAAACATAACCAATTTATGGCTAGTTGAGTCACTATGGTAGTGTGTTTGATGGAGAGCCATGACATATGAGCTTGGTGAACAAGTTGGCCCTAATGTGTGGGATCTCACCAAATAGGTTGAGCCATTAATTCATTAGGTTGTGATTAAGTTACATGTTGTGAATCTGGATGGTCTCAATCGCCATCTCAACAAATTCATCTCAATCACATGAAAAGCCTTTCAATATGACCTTAATGAAGTTGAGTGGAGGACCTCACTAAAAATGTTGAGTGCATCCAGATTCTAAATATAAATAACTTAATAATAACAGCCAATAACAACAGATCTGATGTTCATGAACACAATGCACCCTAATATGTGGGATATCAGTAAGATGTTTGAGTTCATCCAGATTTTCAGATGTAGATTAATCACAACATAATGTATTTAACGATAGTCCATGATGGCAGGTTTTTCAATGGAAAGGCTTTTCAACACACACATGACACACACAACTTTCAGAGCCAAACAGTGGCATAACAGTCTGCAATGAATCCACTGAAGAGTGCCACTTGCAATCAAGGAATTGACTTGTAGAAAAAGACTGAGAGACCGAGACATAAAGTGTGGTGAATTTAACAACAGAGCACTCCAGTCAAGACAACTCAATCAAGGATATGACGGGCAGAAAAATAGTGCCAACACGCCAACTGCTGTCTAACACATCAGACCACTCCACTTTCCAACATTTCACCACTGTCACTCCGCTCATGCACAGAATACAGCCACCAAGTTTTGATCAAATTTGACAACAGACCACTCCACACATGCAGACTCACTCACTCACTACTGAACCAAGGGTGACAGCTACTAGAGACTGTATCCACAGAATGTGAACTTCACATCATTGCCACCACTATGTGGTGAATTTAATTTCTCGCTTCCTACTTACACTCAACAAAAGATGTGACCACTGCATGGTGAATTTAGCCAGCTACTCCACTCATATTAAATTGTCTTTAAATTGCAAAAGCCAACTTTCCTCCTCTGCATGTAGAGTCTAACAACACTCCAA
>NC_085869.1:41538007-41553007 GCF_034702125.1 Engraulis encrasicolus
TTTTCATGTATGAAAAGTGCAATTTTTCCAGTCATAATGAATACTTAGAATTTGATGCTGGTGGTAAGTATTCATGAAAAAGGTAACATTAGTGATTGGGCAGCATGAATTCTGGAAATAAACAACTTAAAATCTCACACAGTGTCCCTTTAAAGACAAAAAGCTGAAACAAACTTAAAAAGTAAAGCCTGGGAGTATAATCTTCCACTTAAGCAATCAGGCTGGTCCACTTAAAGAAAGACAAGAACAGAGAGGAATGGAGCACTAATAGGCCAACTTCTGACTCATCAAAATGTTAGTCATTATGTTTGAACTACAATTTTTTTTTAAAGTATCGGAGTGTTCCAGGTTTCTGTGGCCTGGTCTTCTTGAAGTGTATCAACATGATTGCATTAGTCTACAGAGGACCAAAAAGGCTTTGACCACAAGTGACAGCGCATTTTTAAAGCCTGCACTTGTGTTGGTCTTTGCAGTCCTCGCCTCAACATTGATGCTCTGTATCAGCTCTGAGGGGTCTTGACTACGGACTGCCCTGAATCAGCCAGGGAGTAAATCCAGTCTTCATGTGAGGTCAGTGTCTATCATGGGTCCTGCTGATCAAGCTGTGTGTGTGTCTGACCACAGGACAAATCCCATTTACCGATGCTCTTCACACTTGCCCACTCACTCACTGCCTTCCTGTTACCTCTCTTTCTCCCTATCCAAATCTGGGACACATCAGTGGAGAGAGGACACGGAGGCAGGAAAAAGAGATATGGAGAGAATGAACAAAACTAAGAAAGAACAGACGGAGAGGACTAGAGAGAGGGTGAGAGGTAAATGCTCAAAGACTCAAAAAATATGGACGAAGAGAGAGAGTGTGACAGAGAAAGAAAGAGAGAGAGAGTGAGAGAGTGAAAGAGGGAGAGAGAGAGTGAAAGAGAGAGAGAGAGAGTGAGTGAGTGAGTGAGTGAGTGAGTGAGTGAGTGAGTGAGTGAGTGAGTGAGTGAGTGAGTGAGTGAGTGAGAGTGAGAGAGAGAGAGAGAGAGAGAGAGAGAGAGAGAGAAAGAGAGAGAGAGAGAAGGAGAGAGAGAGAGCAAAGAAAGAGAGCAAAAGAGAGAGGCGGAGAGCTTAGATTATCTTAGCGTAGCTTAGCCCACTTAGCTCCCAGAGGACCAAGAGGTGCCAATACCATCTCCTCTCTGTTCGGTTCTCAGAGTGCACAGCTGACATCTTGCCAGTGTGCATGTATTTTTTTCAATCATTTCCATCTCCTCTTCTCCCCAACACAGTCTTTTCCCTAATCCTTGATGTGAAAGGACAAGAGACTCTGTGCATAGATGCTGGCTAGCTACCTTCTACCACTGGCAAAATCCCCCAGAAAGCGGAAATATTGATCAAGAGAGCCTGGTGCCTGTTCTAGTTTCTCCATCATTCTTTATTTCTGTGTGCTCTGATGTCTTCATGATCAGATTCATTCCATGTCTCTATGAAAGAGTGTTTAGTGCAAGTGCGTGTGTGTGTGTGTGCGTGTGCGTGTGTGTGTGTGTGCGTGCATGCATGCGTGCGTGTGCGTGTGTGCGTGCGTGCGTGCGTGCGTGCTGCTCTGCTAACACAAGCACCTTCTATGGCATAGTGACAATGCTCCACCCACACACTGACAGCTCATTTTTAACACGCACTCACACACTCACGCACGCACGCACGCATGCACACACGCACGCACGCACGCACGCACGCACTCACACACTCACGCACGCACGCACGCATGCACACACGCCCTGACAGCTCATCTTAGGCTAACACATAGTGCCAAAGTAAATAATAATAACAACAATGGCAGATTCAATGCAGGCTCAGAGCTCATCCAGACGGCAAAGCCATTATACCTGCACTGGGCAAGGCAGCATGCAAAATACACATGCACACATGCACACACTCACACACGCACGCACGCGCACGCAGGCACTCGCACGCAGGCACGCGCACGCAGGCACGCGCACGCAGGCACGCGCACGCACACGCGCACGCAGGCACGCGCACGCGCACGCAGGCACTCGCACACACACCTAATATCACCTCCCTGGCCTGGTCTCAGGTGGCGAGCGGTCGTGCGAAAGTAACGTTGCCTTTGTATGCCAGCGCTGTTCACTTTCCCTCTCTTTTCTAATACAATGTGGCAAAGTGCTCCACACACAGGGGCCTGGGAGAGAATGGATGCCTATTACACATTTGGTTGGGCAGAGCGTGAAAAGAAGAAAATAAAGACAGAAAACTGCTGTGGCTGCTGTGGTTGCAGTGTGTGTATGTCTGTCTCAAATGAGGTGATATTGTACACCTGTGGACTGGTAAGCAACAGAGTGGTAAGTGCACACACTGTGGCCATTTCCAAACAACAGAACTGCCAGTCTGTTTCCACAAAGCAGTGTTGACATGGTTATCCAAAAATGTGTTTTGGTGTACTGGACTTGTTTTCTGTCTGTGATACTAGAAAAGAAGTACAGGAAGTGAACATGTGTTTTTTGTGTCATGTTATTATTATTCAAAGTACAGTGCATGATGTATAGAGAATAGTCAATACATCAGAAACAAAGAGGTTCCCTCATGCGGCATTGCATGGTGATTGCCTTCTATTTCAACCATTCAAGGCTCATACTTAAGTCTGAGCAGTCACTCCAAGCATGCACTATAACCACTGTGTGAATCGACCTGGTTAATTGGGAAAGTGAATTAGATATTATAATAGATAGGCTATTATTTTATTATTTTATCAGGCCTAACCAATATGGCTTAAACTTTATATGTCAGTCTCAAAACATTTTCAACCCTGATGGCACATCACAAATACCTACGCCTACTTATACACACGTCAGTAGCTGGTCATATGGAGCTGTATACAGCAGCCTTCTGGTGGTGAGTAACTGTCGAGCCAAATGATCTGCCATACGGCCACTCCGCTCACCAGAGTGCCAACTCACCCACGCTGGCATTTTCACAGGCTTTTGTAAACAAGCATCACAAATCCATCCATCCAGCCATTCCATACGTCAACGCTGTCGCTGATTCATGACCAATCATGTTGTCAGACCAAGTCTTAACCCCTCACAACGGCTGCCATGCTCATCACGCTTTGTATCAGTATGAGTGAGTGAGTGAGTGAGTGAGTGTGTGTGTTTGTGTGTTTGCAATGTTCACCCTGGTTTGCCTCAGTGGATCGTGGGCTGTCTTCCGCCCACATGGGTAGTAGAAGCCTTTATGTTTATGTGACGTGGATACCAGCAGCACAGCAAGGGACGGCTTTGTAGACACAAACAACATCATGGACATACGAGTCATATATGAAATGATGCCCATGACAGCCTGTAATCTGTTGACGGCTGCTTTTCTGTGTGTGTATGTGTGTGTGTCTGTGTGTGTCAGTGCGTGTGCGTGTCAGTGCGTGTGCGTGTCAGTGCGTGTGCGTGTCAGTGCGTGTGCGTGTCAGTGCGTGTGCGTGTCAGTGCGTGTGCGTGTCAGTGCGTGTGTGTGTCAGTGCGTGTCTGTTTGTGTGCGTGTCATCTGATGATGGTTGCTCATAGAGGAAAAAATAACTAAAACTAGAGATTACATCACCCCATTATTCACAACAATCCTGGCAGCCGTTATTTGTAGGTAAACCCGTACAACGTACTGTACATGAATGGAGAAAGGGCTCAATGTATTTGTATCAACTCATGATGTAAGTAGATATGAAGGCTTATCTTTCAAATCTGGTCCTCCTTGATTCATTTGTCACTTCATTTTCACACAGTTTAAGGCCTGCAAAGGTTTTCCAGTGCTGTTGTGAATTCCTGTGTCCACTTTTTTTCTGTGTGTGTATATCAGGCTTGTACGAAATTCAGAATTTCTGAATTAAATTCAATTCAGGAAGTGGAATTGAATTTGAATTGAATTGACTCCACCCCTACAGGATGTTGAATTGAACTGAATTTGAATTACAGGAAACGGAATTCAAAATGGAATTGAAACTCACTGCAATTCAGGAAGTGGATGAACACGCAACTTTTGTGTTTTCAAAATAGTAAAATACAACAATAACAGTGTAACTAAGTACAATAGCATTAACAAAAATATATATTAAACCCAACAGGTGACCTAAGGGGGCTATAATTCACTCTTCCCACCCACCTTGCAGTGCCGGGAATAGACACATGCGTATAAATATACAGCATCATCTAGTGTTCTTATTTTGTCATTACTTTGAGTTTTTTTTAATTTTACACCACCACCCAGGGATGGGCAAAGACACAACTAAATGTATTTCAAAATACAATGCAAAATACCCAGCTCTAAGATGTTACAAATACGTTACAAAATACATAACAGTAAATGTATCAATAATCAAAATACTGTATTTTGCATTTTCAAATACACAAAATACAACAGAAACTAGGTAGGCTATGTGGGTGTGTCCTGACTATCAAGCTAATGAGTCTGGCTATTTGGTGTAGCAGTTAGAGCCCCAGTTTTCCATGCCAGAAGTTCAAGGTTCGAGTCTTAGCAAGGAAACTCAATTTCCCTTCGCTACTCAATGGCTTGTATGGCATGACCAAAAATAACAATTCAATTCACTTACATTACACAATAAAAGGTAGGCCTACTTTAAACCACACAAACTCCTGTGTAACCATCATTTCCAGTCATTGAACAAACAATAATGTTAAGTTCTTGTAATTATGGAGAAGGCAATATAAACAATGGGCTACTTGGCACAACTAGCATTTAAAAAATGGTAAAGATATGTCAAGGTCGGTATGTGAGTTCAATAAACAAGAAAGTGTATCTTGTAAATTATGTCCACGTATCTTGCAAAGCGTCACTAATGCACCATTTGTGGCCTTAGAGCGCCATCTTGTGGGTGATGCATGGTGCAGCATTAGTAATGATCACGGTTGCACCTTTGGTGCTTAGCATGGCAATTTCAATTATTGATCTTTTATCAAGAGTGGCGTTTTTTGATCCAACAGCATATATTCAATAATTCAATAATTCAGAATTTTGAGGCTGGTTATTCGTTAGTAACTCGTAGTCAGGTAGTAAATGTTACCTGGGAATTGAACTGTCAGTCTTTGGAGTCCTTCACCCCTTTCCCAGACAAACACTTTTACATTCCAAAATAGCTACTAGCATCACTTACATACTATTTGATCCGTGTTCCTACTATGTAATTGCATTGTTCAGGAGAAAGTAGGCTATTGTATTTTATCTTATTTTGAAAATTCAAAATACAGGGGAGAAAGTATTTTGATACATATTTCAAATACTTGACTGACTTACTGACATGAAATACAAAATTCAAAATACTATGTTCTATTTCGAAATGTATTTTAATTATTTTAATTATTGAAGTATTCGAGATACTGACCATCCCTGCCACCACCTAGTGTCAGTATTATGTCATTGCTTTGAATTTCTTAGAATTTAAATTCTGTGAAATTCAGTTTCCTGCCATTCCAATTCGAATTGCAATTCCATTTCCTGTTTGGAATTTCAATTCAATTCATATTGAAATTCAAGAATTGAATTTGAATTTTGGGGTCATTCTCAATTCAATTCGGAATTTCGTACAAGCCTGGTGTGTGTGTGTGTGTGTGTGTGTGTGTGTGTGTGTGTGTGTGTGTGTGTGTGTGTGTGTGTGTGTGTGTGTGTGTGTGCACACATACACTCTGTGCACCATGAGAAGCCAGCTGTGCTGTATGACATCCAGAATTGCATCAGGGCCACTAGAGCATGTCCGTGTGTGTGTCCGTGTCCATGTCCGTGTGTGTGTGTGTGTATGTGTGTGTGTGTGTGTGTGTGGTGTGGTGTGTGTGTGTGGTGTGTGTGTGTGTGTGTGTCTGTGTATCCATTGCATCAGACGCACCAGAGCATGTCTGACAAGGCCAAATGGGGTAACATCTGTTACCATTCGCTAACACTCAAGCGGTCAAATCGCACGGCCTGCACATGGGCTGCATCCCAGAGTCAAAGACCTACAGATCTACCCCTGATTTGACCCGAAATGGACCCCGCTTGGACTGCACTGTATGTATTTCATATGAAATCTAGATGGACTGCTAAGATGTCTGGTAGAATGAAAAAAGCAGCCCAAAGAGAGGCTACCATAATCACAAACATCATTTGACATGGCCAAAAACTAATTATACGTTACACGACCACGTAGACAAAAAGTCCATCTGACCCGGACTTGACTTGACAGTGGCCTGTACTTGACTTACATCCTGTCCAGAATAAGATGTCTACTGTGTTGTGGATGTTCTCCAGTCCTAGCAGTCCATTAGCAGGAAGGAAACGGTCTTTAAATGGGACATCCTCATGAGAAGGGACATAACAGCAAAGCACAGCACTCGCCCACTCCAAAGAAGCCATTAAATATGGATCAGAACCTAAATACTGAGCGTTTAAAGCCAAACATCGCTGTCTCTCTCAGCACGGAGGCGAGCACACACACACAGACACACACACACAGACACAGACAAACACAGACACACACACAGACACAGACACAGACACACACACAGACACAGACACACACACAGACACACACACACACACACAGACAAACACAGACACACACACACACACACACACACACACACACACACACACACTGAGTGGGCGGCTTCACTAAGTTGCTGCTTCCAGTTTTTTTTGGCACTGTGTGGCTTGCTTCTCTTTTCAAGTCAAGTCAAGTCAAGTTTATTGTCAATTTCTTTACATGCACTGGTCATACAAAGAATTTGAAATTGCGTTTCTTGCTCTCCCATGCAGACATAGACTAATCTAGGTAAGGACATAGACAGTATAGACATAGACAGTACTCATACATGGACATAGACAGTATGGACGTAGACATTGCTCATACAGACATTTAAAGTGCAAGACTGGACAACAGAAGACTTGTAGAGAACATACATTAAGAGGAGGTATTTTGTTGTTCTTTTTCTAAAAGTCCTTTATAGCGTTCTGACATAGTAATAGTAGCATTTGAAGAAATAAATAATTAAAAAAGGTTTTTATTAAATACACCAGCAGCAGTATGTGTGTGTGTGTGTGTGTGTTTGTATGTGTTTTGTGTGCGTGTGCGTGTGCGCGTGTGTGTGTGTGTGTGTGTGTGTGTGTGTGTGTGTGTGTGTGTGTGTGTGTGTGTGTGTGTGTGTGTGTGTGTGTGTGTGTGGTGTGTTTAGTGCAGGTAGAAAGTGCGGTGTGCGTCTGTGTGTGTGTACCTGTGTATGTGTGTGTGTGTGTGTGTGTGTGTATGTGTGTGAGTATGAGTTGTGTGTCAGTGTGTGTATGTTTGGGTTTAGTGCAGAAAGTGCAGTGTGCTTGTGTGTGTGTGTGTGTGTGTGTGTGTGTGTGTGTGTGTGTGTGTGTGTGTGTGTGTGTGTGTGTGTGTGCATGTGTATGTTTTGAGTTAGTGCAGGTTGAAAGTTCAGTCACAGATGTAGTAGTGCAGGTGGAATGTTCAGTCGCAGATATGGTGGTGGGGATGAGGGGGGGAGCGTTGTCAGTGGCCTGGCTGGCTAGAGGCTGACAGTGAAGGGAGAGTGGGTTGAGTGTTCAGTATCTTGATTGCTTGATGCATCGTGCTGCTTGCAAGCCTGGTGGTACGGGAACGGAGGCGCCTGTACCTCTTTCCAGAGGGCAGGAGGCTGAACAGTTTGTGTGCAGGGTGGCTTGTGTCTTTGATGATCATCAGTGCTTTTCGGGTGAGGCGTGCGGTGTAAATGTCCTGCAGGGAGGGGAGTGGTACTCCAATGATCTTCTTCGCTGTGTTCACAACACGCTGGAGTGTCTTCCTGTTTTTCTCCGTGCAGCTTCCTCCCCACACCGTGATGCAGCTGGACACGACGCTCTCTATGGTTCCTCTGTAGAATGTTGTCATGATGGAGGGTGTAGCACTTGCCTTCTTTAGTTTGCGCAAGAAGTAGAGACGCTGATGGGCCTTCTTCGCCAGTGATGTAGTGTTGGTGGTCCAAGAGAGGTCGTCGCTGATGTGCACTCCAAGGAACTTGGTGCCGCTCACTCTCTCCACAGCATCACCGTCGATGGTCAGTGGTGGCAGTTGTTTTTGGACCCTCTGAAAGTTGACAACAATCTCCTTGGTCTTGTTGACATTCAGCAGGAGGTTGTTGTCTTTGCACCATCTGGCCAGCAGGTCTACTTCTTCTCTGTAGTGGGTCTCATCGCCCTTAGTGATGAGGCCCACCAGTGTTGTATCATCCGCAAACTTCACTAGATGGTTAGTGCTGTGGGTCGTTGTGCAGTCATGTGTCAGCAGCGTGAACAGCAGGGGGCTGAGAACACAACCTTGCGGAGCCCCCGTGCTCAGAGTCAGGGTGCTTGAGATGTTATTCCCTACCCGTACTGCTTGTGGTCTCTGCATCAGGAAGTCCAGCAGCCAGTTGCAGAGGGAGGTGCTGAAACCTAGTTTGTCCAGTTTTCTGATGAGTTGTTGTGGTATTATGGTATTGAATGCTGAGCTGAAGTCAATGAACAGCATTCTCACATATGAGTCTTTATTGTCCAAGTGGGTGAGGGCTGGATGGAGGGCAGAGCAGATTGCATCCTCCGTGGATCGCTTGGATCGGTATGCGAACTGGTAGGGGTCCAGGGTGGGGGGTAGGGTGGCTTTGATGTGTGACAGGACTAGCCGTTCGAAGCACTTCATGATTATGGGCGTCAGTGCTACAGGACGGTAGTCATTGAAGCATGATGGTGATGATTTCTTCGGCACGGGTATGATGGTAGCAGCTTTGAAAAGTGATGGGATGACTGCTTGCTCCAGAGAGATGTTAAAGATGTCTGTGAAGACATCCTTCAGCTCTTCTGCACAATCCTTCAACACTCGGCCAGGTATGTTGTCTGGGCCAGCTGCTTTGCGTGGGTTGATGGTGGCCAGTGTCCTCTTCACACTGGCAGAGGACAACCTTATACCTGCAGACTTGCTCGTGCAGCAAGCCATTTAACTGTCCCTCCAACGCCATCACATGGACCTTTGCCATGTGATGTGGCAAAAAAGTGCCACTCTGCAGGTATGTGAAAATCTGCCTCGTGGTGGCACAAATTTGTTGTAATTTTAAGGTTCTTATATTGTGCAGGAAGTCTGCAACGTCCTATTGACAATTAAATTGTAACGCCATACCAACTGTTTGAATTTGTCAAGGATAATGTCAAGAACATCCATTGCCAGTTTGCCACAACAGATATGTACCATCATGAAGCTGAGAACTTGTTGAAAAGGTTTGAATCTGCAAGAACTATTCCAGGTACTCAAAAACTACACAGCTTCTGCCCATTGTCAATGGACACAGTGGAAGTTAGGCCATTTTGAGCATTCAGAGAAGGCAGAGTTAAAAGAGTGAGCTCAGTAAAGGAATGTGTTACATTTTCAAGCATCAAAGGGTATGTTGTAGCTGTATATGATGGCAACT
Organism: Engraulis encrasicolus; assembly: GCF_034702125.1. NCBI lineage: Eukaryota > Metazoa > Chordata > Actinopteri > Clupeiformes > Engraulidae > Engraulis > Engraulis encrasicolus. The sequence goes on from NC_085869.1 coordinate 41,547,460, forward strand.
GGTGGCTAGCATGTGCTGAGGAATGTATGCCGAGCACTGGAGAGGTGAAACTGAACTTCCTGCATCCTCATGGGCCATCTCCATCCTTCACTTTTCCCTTCAGACCAGATAGACTTGTCATGGATCATCAGGATGTGCTTCTGGTAGTGGAACCTGTAACTGCAGCGGGACGTACTTATACATTATCTACAAAAGACACAGCTGTTGCTTCAAATGCACTGGTAGAGTACAAAATGAGAGTGTAGCCATTGATTATCTCTTTAAAGTACGGTAAAGGGAAGATGGCACAGGTACACAGAGAAGGAATGTTCAAACATTCACATATCATCATTTGGTATGTATAAATGGACATCTGCCTTAGTTTCTGAAACCTGGGACCATGGACACTGACCATTTTTGTTTTGTTTTTGTTTTGTCATGTGATGCTACTATGGTATTACCATATTATTAGTAAGTGGTCTGTATGATGCCATATTTGTGAGTCAAATTCTCTCTGAAATGAATAACAAACCGAACACCAGCATTTTAGGTGCTGCTCATGACATTGCCGGCTACGTTTGGACAAGGAACTGGCCATTTTAAAATATGAGTTTTTTAGATATTCAATTTTTAATTTTTCAATTTATCATAATTCATATTCTGAGAGTAGTTGTATTCCAAGGTGATTGTGTAATATGTAGAGCCAGAAAAGAGCTTTCAAACAACACCACAGGCATCTTTTTGTGACTAACACTGACTGATATATTCAAGGCTGAATGTATAGTGTCCTACACTCACATGTGAACCTTTCCTAGTCTGTTTCTCCCTTAATATTAGTGTCAGATTCAAACCAATGCAGTTCTGGGGTGCTACCTTGCTACTGAAAAGGCACACCAAGTATGATCGAAATCCGGGTCGGTCGGGTCCCAAAGTGTCTGATTTCACGTGAAATGACCCAGATACAGGGGTTGATCATGGGGGGGAGGGGGAGTTTTCTGTGGATGAGTGTCATTTTGTGCTTCAAAACGGGCAAAGAAACTGTTCAGGTCGTTTAGCAGAGAGGTGTTGTTGTCACAGCTTCGTGGTGCGGGCTTATAGTCCGTGATGGCCTGTATGCCCTGCCACAGGCTCTGTGCATCTCTGCTGTCTTTGAAGTGTGTTGTTATTTTGTCCGAGTATTCCTTTTTTGCTTTCCTGATGCCCTGGGACAGGTTTGCCCTTGCTGCTTTTAGGCCAGCTACGTCTCCTGCTCTGAAGGCTTTGTCTCTGGCCCTCAGCAGTCTGTGAACGTCTCCTGTGAACCATGGCTTCTGGTTGGCCCTGGTGGTGATGCGTTTTATTTCTGTAACATCATCAATGCATTTTGTGATGTAGGAGGTCACGGTGTCTGTGTACTCCTCAATGTCAATGTGGTTGCTGTGGGTGGCAGCTGTTTTGAACATGTCCCAATCTGTGGTTTCAAAGCAGTCTTGTAGTCGTGACACGGCTCCCTCTGGCCATTTTCTCACCTCCTTCAGAGCTGGTTTGGTGAGTTTTACCTTTTGTCTGTAGGCTGGCAGTAGCAGAATCGTTAGGTGGTCTAATAGGCCGATGTGGGGGATGGGCTTTGCCTTGTATGCTCCTTGTTTTGGGGTATCAACAAAGTCCAGGGTGTTTTGTCCTCTAGTTGGAAAGTTAACATGTTGGTGAAATTTTGGAAGTACTGTTTTGAGATTTCCGTGGTTGAAATCTCCCATGACCACTGTGAAGGCATCTGGGTGTGCATCTTGTTGTTCACTGCTCACTTGTTGTTCTCCCCAAGAGAGTGTGTGTGAGGCATCATCTTAAAGTGTGTGCCGTAGCTTACGATTTGTGTGTGTGTGTGTGTGTGTGTGTGTGTGTGTGTGTGTGTGTGTGTGTGTGTGTGTGTGTGTGTGTGTGTGTGTGTGTGTGTGTGTGTGTGTGTGTGTGTGTGTGTGCGTGTGCGTGTGTGTAGACTAAGCAGTGAAGAAAGCCGGAAGGTTGAATATTCCACATTTTTGTTGTTTCATTAAATAATTATCACAACATTGACAAATACATCCAACCCAGCACACGTTCCGGGACCTAGACCAAATCCCACATCCACGTTTTGGGGCCAAACTGCATGCTCCTATCCAAACACAAGTTCACTCATATTGTTTTCAGGGTGACCACAACAATGGCAGTGCCGGCAGTGTTGCCAGATTGGGCGGGTGCCCGCCCAATTGGGCTACTTGGGATGAGCGTCGGCGGACAAAAATGGAAAAAAATTGCCATTTGGCGGTTTTTTAAGCCGTTTTGGGCCCATAGAAGTCAATGTAATTTGTTGAATTTGGGCGGAATTTAGCGCATTTTGGCGGTTTTTGAGAACCTTTTGGGCGGGATTTGGTCAGACACATCTGGCAACACTGAGTGCCGGTGCCAGTGCCCGCACCAGTTATATTTGGCACCTAAGTGTTTACCTGCGAACCACCCGTGTTCATACCGGGCTCTGAACTTTTTCCCCACAAGATAGTGCTGCCCGGAAGAACCTGCTGACGTCCATATTGTCGTCACGGTTCAGAGAGAAAACTAAGTATTTTTCGGTTCGCATTGCAAACACGCCGGCCAGTTTGCGATTAGGTGAGGGAACGGCCACCGGCACAGTTCTCAGGCGCAATCAGACGACCTGGCCAAACTTCAGTCTTCTGAAGGATCTGTTAAAGGAATCCATCAAGTCGTCTATGAAGGACTCTTTGCAACATGACATTGTCAGGACACAGGCCCTCCCATCAGTCAACAGGAAAGAGACGGCACTTTGTGAGCAGTTTTACAAACATGTTTTCAAAACTGCAGTGCCTGCCTATGCAGGAGCCTATGAAGAAATATCGGGACATTCTTCTCAGCCGTCGACAGGCAGCAGCAGTCCGCCTACAGAGAGTGCTGTGGTGGGGATCAGTCAGACGTGGTCTACAGGATCTGACAGGCGTGTAAGCAACATTTCGCCGACACGTGTTTTCAAATCTGCCCTCCGCGACTTCCTCCACAGGGATTCTCACACAAGCTAGAGCTGCTCATGCACACACACACACGCACACACACACACACGTACAGTACACACGCACATACACACACGTACGTACAGTACACACACGTACGTACAGTACACACGCACACGTACAGTACACACGCGCGCACGCACGCACGCACGCACGCACGCACGCACACACGCACACACAAAAAACATTCATACACACCGGTAATAACTTGCTATCCCTTCACTTCGCCAGTTACATGTAACAAAATCTTACACTTACAGATGAATTGGTACGCACCTGCCTCAATGCCTACACACACACACACACGCACACACACTAATAAAAAGTGTAAGGTCTCTAAGCTCTGCCAAGCATATAGGAAGGGCACTGCAGTGTGTGTGTGTGTGTGTGTGTGTGTGTGCGTGTGAGCGAGAGACTGTGTGTGTGTGAGAGAGAGAGAGAGAGAGAGAGAAAGAGAAAGAGAGAGAGAGAGAGAGAGAGAGAGAGAGAGAGAGAGAGAGAGAGAGCAAAAGAGAGAGCAAAAGAGAGAGCAAAAGAGAGAGCAGTGGAGCGAACAGGGGACAAATTTGCACAGAATGGGGCAGCACCAACAGACAGTGGAGACTGAAAGGAGTGGAAAAATCTAGAGAAGATTAGAAGGCAGATAGGGAGAGAAAGCGAATGAGAAAAGGAGCAAGAGAGAGAGAGAGAGAGAGAGAGAGAGAGAGAGAGAGAGAGAGAGAGAGAGAGAGAGAGAGAGAGAGAGAGAGAGAGAGAGCAAGAGAGAGAGTCATACACTCATAGATAGAGAGAGAAAGCGAGAGCAAGAGGGAGAGAGAGAGAGAGGCGAAGGAAAGAAAGAGAGTTCAGAGAGTTGAAGATGATAGCAGTGAGGCAAGCGAAGCATCACAGAGGAGGTGAGAAGAAACCAAAGAGTCAAGCTGAGAAGGAGGGAGGAAGCGACGGAGGGAGGGAGGTAGCGACGGAGCGACGGAGTGAGCAAGTGAAGAAGTGATAGACAAGAGTCAAGCAGTGAAGCAAACGAGCAAGGGAGATTAAAGAAGGGAGGAAGAGAGGCAAGATGGAGAAAGAGTCAAGCAGCAAAGGGGAGAGAGAGAGCGAGAGAGATAGAGGGAGAGAGCGAGTGAGAGAGCGAGAGAGTGAACGAGAGAGAACGAGAGAGAGAGAGAGAGAGAGAGTGAGAGAGAGCGAGAGAGACAGCGAGAGAAAGAGAGAGAGAGCGAGAGAGAACGAGAGAGAGCGAAAGAGAGCGAAAGAGAGCGTGAATGAAAAACATACGAGACACAGATAGGGAGAGACAGCAGCAAGTAGGTGAGTAAGTAGTAGCTGTGAAAGACACAGGGAGGAGAGAGGCATGGAGGAGGCGACCTGCAGTGTCCATGTCCTGGTTTCATGTACTTGCTAATGGGATTCTGGATGTTCAAGTGGATGGCCTGATTCATCCCATCTGTTGCTGCTTATGTAGCACACATAAAGTTTTACTTGGTAAGTTGAGACAAAAAAAAACAGGAGAAATGCGAGTGAGAGTGGTAGAAGGAGGAGGAGATCCACACAGTACTTGAGTGAAGGTCTGTAAAAATTGATAGTGAAAAGTCATGATAACTCATATAGTTTAAAAAGGGAAAAATCCAGGCAACTCCAGGTGAAGAAGAGGAAGTCCATTAAAAATCCTTTATTGTCTTAGGGCTAAAACATGATGAAAAAAGGCAACATGTTTCGACCGCACTGGTCTTCATCAGGGCTTTGTCCCTTGTAGTAACAAAGTGTCCGAGACAATAATGTTCCAGGCTTCCTCTTGTGAATATTCCAAAAAGCTCATGTTTGTAGGGTGAAGCGACAAAAACGCTCTGAAATACAAGCGGAGCTAAACCAGTCCAAAAACTGCCCCCGCAATGCAGTCCACAACACTAGTAAAACACAAAATGGCGGGTAGCTCAAAAAAGTCGCAGTATCTTCTTTAAGTATATGTGTTGGGTGCTCTTGGATGAAGGGGATCAGTTCAATTCAAAAAGGGAAAAATCCAAGCAACTCCAGGTGAAGAAGAGGAAGTCCATTAAAAAGCCTTTATTGTCTTAGGGCTAAAACATGATTAAAAAAGCCAACATGTTTCGACCGCACTGGTCTTCATCAGGGCTCATATAGTTTATTCTGCTATGCACTGCAATAACAACAGCATGGTTGAACTTGAAATCACAGGATCACCAGCTGCCTCAGAATTCCAAGTTCATTTAAATCTTTATTTTAAGTTCTGTGGAGTTGTGTGTGTTGTTTAAACACAAAACTGCAATTCAAAGCTCCACGCAACTTACAAAAAGTGATTTACATTAACTTGGAATTCTAAGCCAGCTGGTATTTCTTACAGTGATGTGCGTATGAACATTTATGTGAAGTTTTGGTCCAAGATACATTGAGGCGCATCATCAAGAATTCAAAAATTCATGATTCATGACCATGACATTAAATGTCCATGGCAACCATCTGTGGCCTGCAAAGTGACTTGCACAAAAAAGTGCCATGGCCAGTTAAGAGTT
>NC_085869.1:41560507-41563007 GCF_034702125.1 Engraulis encrasicolus
ACATTCATCTGTTTCCCTGTGTGCCTGGCTGTGCATGTGTCAATATCTGTATGTGTCATGGTGTGTGTGTGTGTGCGTATGTGTCTATCTTATCTACTTTTGTATACTTCCTGTGTGTGTGTGTGTGTGTGTGTGTGTGTGTGTGTGTGTGTGTGTGTCTGTGTCTGTGTCTGTGTGTGTGTGTGTGTGTGTGTGTGTGTGTGTGTGTGTGTGTGTGTGTGTGTGTGTGTGTGTGTGTGTGTGTGTGTGTGTGTGTGTGTGTGTGTGTGTGTGTGTGTGGTGTCCTTCATGGGACAGAGCCATATCTGTCCTCCTGGTCTCTGGCCCAGTAACCTCTTGCTCTGCTCTGGCTGCTCGGCGGGAAAACAGTCAAAGGCCCATTCAGGCAGCAGGACCCCTGATAACTAATATGCCTGTATACATAATGAAGGGCATTATCAACACTGAGTGGTCCCTTAAGGTGCCTGACCAGAAACACCAGTGACGTGCAGGACCCCTGAGAATGAATATGCCGGTATACGTAATGCAGGCCATTATCAACCGAGAGACCCCTTTAGGTGCCTGACCAGAAATGCCAGTGACGTAAAAGGAAGAGGCCAGCAACCGCCAATTTTGCTTCACTCTTCACTCAAATGCTGAGTGTTGATTTGTTCTCTTTAGTTAGTTACATACTTATTTCAATCAATCTTTCATTCATTCATTCATTCATTCATTCAATTTCAGAGCCTCAATTTAATGTGTGTGTGTGTGTGTGTGTGTGTGTGTGTGTGTGTGTGTGTGTGTGTGTGTGTGTGTGTGTGTGTGTGTGTGTGTGTGTGTGTGTGTGTGTGTGTGTGTGTGTGTGTGTGTGTGTGTGTGTGTGTGTGTGCACGTGAAAGTGTGCGTGAAAGTGTGAAACAGTGTGAAAGAGACTGAGAGTGTGTGTCTGTGTGTCAGAGGAGCTGTAAACAAGAATGACCCCCATGTAGCGAGAGAGAGAGAGAGAGAGAGAGAGAGAGAGAGAGAGAGAGAGAGGGGGAGGGAGGGGGGAGGAATCAATAAGGGGGAAACCTAAGGACTAAGAGCAGGGGGGCTGTTAGTCTTGTTGTCAACGGGATTTTGTACTGAGCCACTAAGCAGAGAAACAGACATCCAGTTCAACAAAGTAAGACAGATGCACTCAGTCACTCGACAGGAAGGACATTGCTAGACAAATACAGGCCAAGGACACAGACAGGAATTGAAGTGGACCCACAGACAGATGGATGGACTGACTGAATTATCGCCTGCCTGAAATAACTATAAAAAGAACTAGCTCACCTCTTACACACATCGAAACATGCAAATACACACACACACAATGTGGAGGACATACATTTTGTATTAAGGCAGACAGACAGACAGACAGATGGACTAAGTTGTTTACCTGACAGAAATAACTATAGCGCACACATACACTCACTCGCTCTCACACACACTCACACTCACACCCACACACTTTGAATGGAGTCAGACGGACAGCTAGAGGGATGGACTGTCTGCCTTTCCTGATAGAAATAAGTCTAAAAAACACAAGCCCTGTTTAGGCCAGACTGAAGAAGAGAAGTCAAATATGGCCATGCATACGCAGCAAAATCTCAGAGGGACGCAGTAGCAGAGGCGGAGTGGAGTGGAGTGGAGCGGAGACAGCAAACGGATGGTGTGACCCATGACAAGCTAGGAGGGAAAGCGACCGGCAAGTGAAGTCTCGCTGCCAGCAAAGTCAGAAACGGAAGTTGACAGTGTCAGAAACGGAGAGATGGAGCAGCTGGCGGAAAGGAAAGGGAGGCCTGGGAGATGGGGGTGGCTAAAGACGAGGAGGAAGGGAAAGGAACGAAAGGAGAGAAAAAAAAAAATCGCACAAGCTCTCAAAAAAGAAGCATTGCTCTTTGGGGTACAATGGACCACTTCAATTATTCACATGGACAGCATTTTTAACTTCCGCAACACTCACGTCCCTCTCGTCCCTCATCTCCCCCTTTGCTTTCTTTCACTTCCTCTCTATTCCTCTCTTTCATGCTGTCTCTTTCCCCTCTTTCTTACTTCCTGTGCATCAGGACGTTCCTCTCATCCTTCCTCTTGGGTTTGCTTTCAATCACTCTCTCCCTTGCTCTTTTTCATATTTTTTACTCCTTCTCTTGCTTTCCCTCTCTAGCACCCATCTCTCTCTCTCTCTCTCTTTCTATGTTCTCTCTCTTCCTCTCTCTCGGTCTCTGTCTGTCTCTCTCTTTTCACTCTCACTCTCACTCTCATACAGTTCCATCATTGGCAGTCGATGGGCGTGGGGTCTGGCCCTGTGAGTGTGAGTGTGTTTCGCTGTGAAGGTTATTTAGAAGAAAAATGAACAGACTAGTGTGCATGCTCACACACACACATGCGCACACACACAGAGCTGTGACCAGTGAGTCGAGAAAGTGACAACAAATGGAGCACATCCATTTCTGTGTGTGTGTGTGTGTGTGTGTGTGTGTGTGTGTGTGTG
>NC_085869.1:41568007-41575507 GCF_034702125.1 Engraulis encrasicolus
CTGACATTGGGCTTACAACAATGGACATGGTCATAGCTCAGACTCAGTACATTTAAAGTACCACACGCGTACAATCAATTTTATCCAATTACTCTTGGCCCTCACACAATCATGATAATTCACACATCAATAAAAGTCCTGATCATAGTCAATACAGCACTGGCACAGATAAACCTTTTGGAGCACCCTACACAGACACATCTACTCCCCCCACCCCCTGCAATCATACTGTACACAGGCGAAAACATGCACACATCTTCACTGGCCTGACCTAGTGCATATTGTTTCTCTTTATAGCACATCAAGAGCAAGAAGGGGCATGTTTGTTCTGAAGAGCACATTAACAAGTCATATGCAAAGCAAATGGAATCGGTGGGAGAACAGAACAGACGAGCATCCTAGCTACCATGGGTTGCCATGAGAACAGCACAGCAGCTTGAACGATGTCTAACCTACATGCAGGAGATAAGGAGACGAATGGCGAGCATGCATATGCAAACACTACCTTAAAAATGTACAAGACAACATCATTATGAGCTCTGGGGTTTATGTAGGAACATCTAGAGATGTGTAAACACACACACACAGGCATGCGCGCATACAAACACACGCGCACACATACACACACACAAATCTGATTATTTTCAGAAAAGGACTGATTGGGTGTATAAAACTATAATCCAATCAAAAGCAGTATTGTGAAGGCTGTGCGCACACACACAAACACACACGCGACAAGCTTCTTATATCAGTATTCCATCCAAATCCCACAGCACTGTACACCTATGCAGGTACGCACGCGCGCGCGCGCGCACGCACGCACGCACGCACGCACGCACGCACGCACGCACACACACACACACACACACACACACACACACACACACACACACACACACACACACACACACACACACACACACACACACACACACACACACACACACACACACACACACACACACACACACACACACACACACACACACACACACACACACACACACACACACACTCGCTCTCAGTTGTGCAATATCGGGAAAGGCACACCAGCACCACAGAGCCCCCCACTTGGCACACAAAGACTCTCTTGTGAGGAAAAATCACGTGCACTTACTGGCACACAACAACGATACGGATATGTACGCACACACAGGCCTATGCCCACACACACTCAACAAGCATGCCAACACGCGGTGCACTCACTCAGGCATCAAAACAGGAGGAGGAGAGGCCCTAAGCCCACTTCAAACTTCAGCACTCCTTTTATTTTCTCTTTCATCCTGTCGGTTTGAGGTCTTTGGGATTAAGAACACGACAGAGAGTATGAGAGAGAGAGCTTTTACAGGCACGCATACACAGACAGACATACGTACACACACACAGACGCACACGCAAAAACACACACACACAAACACACACACAGCACAGTCATGGGCCATGCAAGAATAAGCACCTGTTTCAGTAGTTCCAGCTGTTTCAGAGGGGAGGGGAAGGGGTGGGTGAGGGAGAGAGACACGTTCTGCCTTTGGCACCCTGTAATGCAGCTCAACCCTTAAGGCACATGCACCAACATACTCACATAACAACCTCCTGTGCACTGACGCACTGAGTAAGATGAAGAGAGAAATGCAGATAGAGCGTATAGGGGTCAAAGACGTGCAAAATGGCATCGTCATTCAGTGTAACGGATGCCTTCTGCTGACTGCAACTGTAAAAAATATGACTCTTTATTTATCTATTGTTACAGGGAATTCATGAAAGCCTCGGCTGTCATCCATTAACTTGAAACAATTAAAAAATCATGTTTTTTTGCCGTTACAGTCGGCGGAAGGTGTCCGTAACACTGAATGACAAAGACGTCTTTGACCCATAGAGTGAACCACATAGATGAGGCCGAAAGCAGAGTTTCCCTTCAGCAGTCTCCTAGAGGACACAAAGAGTTCTCAAACTAGGCAAAGACTAACCGGCCAACTCTCTAAAACACCAGGCTATTTTTCTTTCTCTCTTTTTTACCTCACACTCTATATCTCTTTTTTTTCACACAATGTAGAATTCTGTCACTCGCTCATCCTTTCTTCTCCCCGATGGATCCTGATTCGCTGAAGGCAGCCATCTCAAAAACGGGTATAAAACAGACCCTCTCTCCCTCTCACGCAGACATGCACGCGTCATCTGAACGCTTGAAGGCTCACAGAAGACACAGAACCTATTGCACATGTTCACTTGCAGATGCGCACGAACACACGCACACACACAGAAATGTTGGGGATGCTGCTGCTTTAGAGCTTTTCACTCTGCCAAAATAAGCTGCATCTTCTGACCTCCACACACGCACACACGCACACGCACACGCACACGCACACCATTGTTTGAGTGCTGCTCTTGCTGCTTTTCTCCACTCTGCCAAAATAAGCTGAGCTTCTCCTGACCTTCAGCGCTAAAAAGCTATAAATATATACAACATCAGCCTGACGCACAGCAGAGCAGAGCAGGCCGGAGCAAAGCAGAGCAAAGCACCCAACACGCCACTTCGTTGGAGACGTGTACGCAGTGTGTGTGCAAGGGTGTGCATCTGTGTGTGTGCAAGGGTGTACATTTGTGTGCAGAAGATAGCAGACAGAATGTGACAAAATCACGTCGGCTTAGCTGAAGCCGAAGGAATGTTGGTTTTCAGATTGTGTGTGTGTGTGTGTGTGTGTGTGTGTGTGTGTGTGTGTGTGTGTGTGTGTGTGTGTGTGTGTGTGTGTGTGTGTGTGTGTGTGTGTGTGTGTGTGTGTGTGTGTGTGTGTGTGTGTGTGCATAAGACCACAAGTCTTTAAGGCCACGAGGCAAAAGGTGGTGTGCTGGGGCGTAAGGAAATTGGAACTCTGTCAACTGGTGAATTTGTGTGCTCCGCGGCGAGGGTGAGTGGGAGCAAGTGGCTTTGTGTGTGTGTGTGTGTGTGTGTGTGTGTGTGTGTGTGTGTGTGTGTGTGTGTGTGTGTGTGTGTGTGTGTGTGTGTGTGTGTGTGTGTGTGTGTGTGTGTGTGTGTGTGTGTGTACCATATCTGTGTGTGTGTGTGTATACTTCTGATTGTTGTTGTCCACGTATGTGTTGCTGTATGCTTGTATCAAATCTGTGAGCGTAGTCATTGTGTGTATATATAATTTGTGTAATGTGGCCTTGTATGTAACTTTGTATGTAGGGCATGTCTTTGTAGGTACTGCATGCGGTGTGTATCATGTGTATCACGTTTTACGTGCAATTTCATGTGCCGTGGCATGCACTTATTCGTGTGTACTGCCTGTGGTGTGTGTATCCATGTGCGGCTTTTGTGCATGCATGTACGTGTGTATGCAGAGTTTGTGTGCATGTGTGCATGTTAGTATCCATATCGTGTTGTTCAGGCTCAGTTGCACAAACAGGAGAAGCAGCAGCAGGGTCCCCTGCCCTCCGGCCCCCCGGCCCTCTCGTGTTAAATAGAGTCTCACATTCCCCCAAATGAATCTCTTTACACTCAATTTACCCCACCGGCCATTTCCCCCCAGGGAGCCTCTACCACGCACCACTGGCACAGGTGAGAGGAGGAGGAGGGGGAGGAGGAGGAGTGACTGTGTGTGTGTGTGTGTGTGTGTGTGTGTGTGTGTGTGTGTGTGTGTGTGTGTGTGTGTGTGTGTGTGTGTGTGTGTGTGTGTGTGTGTGTGTGTGTGTGTGTGTGTGTGTGTGTGTGTGTGTGTGTGTGTGTGTGTTGGAGGAGCAATTGGAGGTCAGTGTCTGTGAACGTTTGGGTATTGCAGGTGCATTATTGTAACCCTCAAGGGTTATCTCTCTGGAAACAACACAGGAACGAAAAAAAAACATAGCAGGAAAACCATGTCAAATTGAGATTGAGGACAAGAGAGCAGTGTAGGCATGAAAGAATAATGGAGAGAGGAGAGGAGCGGGGGAAGGGAAGGCAAGGTACACATGAAATTGGCTAAAACTGTTGGGCTAAGAGGAAATGAAAAGAGGTAAAGTGGGAGACATCCCAACCTGCCGTCAGGTTTTATAGTCAGTAGGAGAGGGGGTTCACAGCCGCCCACTGTCCTTGTAACGACTGTATTAAGGCAAGTTGAGAAAATACTGAGGTACAGTGGCTATTGCCCTAGCCTCGTGAGCCATCCTACGTACTCACGCCAAAGGATTGCCTCCACTACGAGTCTGGCCTTGCTTTTCTGTGGAGTGTCTGAAGTGGTAGGATTTTGATGCGCTACGCCCCCCAGAAAACAGCCAGTAGGCTAATAAGCGTGTGGGGGCGAAAGGGGGAGGACGCTCATGACAATGACGTAAACATCTGCATCAGAGCCATTGGTCTGCGCTATGTTGTTGTTGAGTAACTGTCGGCGATTGGGTGAGAGGTGTCAAATCATTTCAAACCATAACTGAGTGCAAACTTCAGAGCAAGCAAATGCCAGATCATGAATACGAAATGAAATGGTAGTATTATGGGATGGTCAGGACCAGGCTAGCTATGCCCACCCATTCATTCCATTTGTGTGTCCATACATCCGCACAAAGACATGCATGGTACACTGGCACACATGCGCACACTATAGGCAGTAAAATATTCATGGGGTGCTAAATTAATCATAAAAGACACAGTGTGACAAAGGTTACTCCATACGATATCAAATGATTCACATCAAAACTTTTGCCATTACTATTAGACATTTGAAAGGAAAGCGGAGAGGGTGATGTCAGGCTGTATGTCAAGCTGCGTTCTATGGGTTTTCTTACTCTGTTTCCATGGAGTACAAACACAAAACATTAGTCTTGAACTCAGCAGGCAGCGGCAGCTTTGAAAGAGCAAATGATTCATACCAACATGCCAAGCATTATGAACAGAAGGAAGATGAGAGAAGAGAGGACGTAAAAGGGGAGAAGAGAGGAGAGAGGAGCAGAAGGACGATGATGAGGAGGAGGATGAAGAGAGGAGAGATGAGTAGAAGGAAGATGAGGAGGAGGAGGATGATGAAGAGGTGTGTGGATGACACACGTCGATAATGCATGTGGGCGTTTGGATGAGTGAGTGTATGAGTGTGGACCTGCCTGTGTGCAAGTGCGTTGAAGCTTGTTCATCTGCCTACGTACTTTGTGTCCCACTCAGCTACAAGCTACAGCTGTGTGTGCGTGTGCGTGCGTACACGTGTGCGTGCGTGTGCGTGCGTGCGTGTGCGTGCGTGCGTGCGTGCGTGCGCTATTGGTGTTCTTCCACTTGAGGGGCTGAAGGCAGGAGGCTGCCGCTGCTTCTCTTTGTACTGGAGCGCTAACGCTACGCTAATACAATTATAGGCCTGATGGAGCATCAGAGGAGACCAGAGCAGAGCAGCACTCAGCCCTCAGAAGGCTCCCATTCAGCCAGATAGCCGATTAGCAACCACCCTGCTCTCTCTTACACACCACTAACACGCTAATGGACAGGAAACAAACACTAGATAGGAGAGAGAGAGAGAGAGAGAGAGAGAGAGAGAGAGAGAGGGAGAGGGAGAGGGAGAGGAGAGGTCATGGTGGTAGGGAGGGAGGGAAAGAATGGGATGAAGAGAGTCAGTGAGCGAGCGGCAGAGGAAGAGAAGCAGAGAGAGACAGAAGAGAGAGGTACACGGGGGGAAAAATCAGGATAAGAAAAACAGACAGGGCATATGAGAGAGAGAGAGAGAGAGAGAGAGAGAGAGAGAGAGAGAGAGAGAGAGAGAGAGAGAGAGAGAAAGAGAGAAAGCGAGAGAGACTTGGCGTATGTGTGGGTTTTAGAAAAACGGTTGTCGTCTCCATAACTCAACAAGAGGTAGATGTTGAAAAGCACCATCCTGGCACAGAAGAGATGAAGACAGGAATGAAAAAAGAAAGAGAGAGAAATGAAAGGCTAAGCACAGTCATCTTTTCCCATCCTGAGAGGATTCATCTTCATCATCCATCGCTTTGTTCCTCCACTATCCCCCATCTCTTCCTGTTTGCAGTAGCTACAGCACCAGACACTTCAATGCCTCCATTGCTCCTGCTGTTATCTTCACACCATGGCCAGCGCAAACACACACACACACACACACACACACACACACACACACACACACACACACACACACACACACACACACACACACACACACACACACACACACACACACACACACACACACACACACACACACACACACACACACACACACACACACACATACAATATACCCACCACACACAGATACCCACGCACAGACAAGCACAAGCGCTTGGACGAAAGCACTCACTTTCTACTGTCTTTTTTCTTAACATTTCATCTTCCATCTACCTTCCTCTATCCTCCAATCCCTTTATCCCTCCCTCTTGTCAATGTTTTGTCTCCTTTATCGATTTGTCTGGCCTCATCCTGATCCTCATGTTAGGGGATTGTGTTGCACCTGCGGTCTCTACATCTCTCAGGTAATGTAATGGCTGAATACCACTCAGGAGACATCTTGATCTTTTCATCCCACAGCAAGAAAAGGAAACAAATGTAGCTGTAGCCTATTTGAAATACAATGAATATTTATTTTACTGTTCCACACATGTTGGGTCAATCAAAAGGATTGACTTTTGATTTTCTCTCCATGGGGTCTCATCGGGTCTCTTTGGTGATGCGACGGTTGAGTATCATTGAGATACCGCTTCAGCTCTTTTTTACAGCTCCATGCTTCTTTATTACAAGTCATAAACACATTCTTCTGCTTTACTATTCTGTTGTCCTCTGAGATCTCTTCTTGATTCCGTGTGTAATGTGCAACGTGCAATAATGGTTCACTATCACTAAGAGAGACATATTTTCCTCCCAGAACAAAACATAAAACAATGTGTTCAGACATACAATCAAAATCAACACAGACTTTTCCATCATTTCATGTTGATGCAGTGTAAGGTATGTGACAAAGAACCCAATAAATTACTGTTTGCCTCTTTAATACTGTTAGGAGACAGCACAAACCATATGACAGGAAAAATAAACCATACAGAAAATAAAGACCTACAAACACAAAATATAAATCATTTTTTTCTATACCAAGCTTCTTCTTCCTCTGGAATAAACATGGGCATGTCTTTCGCTATTCCATCCTGATCTTTTTCCTTGGTGCACATGACGAAAAAGCCTGCAACATTCTTTACTATTCCATGCTTGTTTACTCTGTGTTTGTGTTTGTTTATGTGACATACACTGAAACACAACAGCACTCCGCAACACACCTACGCACAGTCAGATAATACCCCGAGAACTGCCAGTCGGTGGGTAAGCACCTACTGTAATAAATGATAGAAGTCCGCAACACTGTTAATGCTCCCAGTGATTTTATTTGCACGACGTTTCGGACCTTCGTCCTTTTTCAAGTGCAAAATGACGAAGGTCCGAAACGTCGTGCAAATAAATCACTGGGAGCATTAACAGTGTTGCGGACTTCTATCATTTATTTCAGTTACTCTATTTTGT
Organism: Engraulis encrasicolus; assembly: GCF_034702125.1. Lineage (NCBI taxonomy): Eukaryota > Metazoa > Chordata > Actinopteri > Clupeiformes > Engraulidae > Engraulis > Engraulis encrasicolus. The sequence continues at coordinate 41,575,479 of NC_085869.1, forward strand.
CCAGCACCTGTGCCACTGATGTGCGCGCA
>NC_085869.1:41588007-41598007 GCF_034702125.1 Engraulis encrasicolus
AAGAAGAAGAAGAAGAAGAAGAAGAAGAAGGAAAAGAAGAAGACGAAGAAGTAGAAGAAGAAGAAGACGAAGAAGAAGACGAAGAAGAAGAAGACGAAGACGACGAAGAAGAAGAAGAAGAAGAAGAAGAAGAAAATAGCGGAACTATGGAGACGTCTCCTTCTTCTCTCTCCTCGCGTTGGCAAAGGCTTTCAGTTTCCACAGAAGGATAGGGAGACTAATTAACTATTAATTAGTGACTTCAAACTGGCTTTTTCTTTTTCCTTCAGGCCGTCTGTTTTGATTGCCAGGCGTTTGTGCATTAAGATGTGTGACAGCAAAATTTGAAAAACAGCTGAACACAAATATTCTCACATGCTCTCTCGCTCTCGCGCGCTCTCTCTCACGCTCTCTCTCGCGCTCTCTCTCTCGCTCTCTTTCTCTCAAACTACAGCTGTGTGTGGTGCAACAAACATACATAATCACAAAAACACAGGCCTGTGCACTCCCATAACCAAATTAGGCTTTATACAAACATACATGCCTCTCAAGTTTACGAATGCCTTCTTTTGTTTGCGTGAAAAGCTTTAAATATCAGACAGCATCATTCTGACTGGATTTAATTACACACTGGAGTTGATTAAAGTAACGGACTGTCTGACTGACAATTTTGTTAGTTTTCTTCTCCATGCCTTCTCTCCGCATCACATTGATCTGATGTTGTTGTACAGCCAACAGCATAATGACTATGCCTTCAATCTTTGGGAGTAAAACATGTGCATGTTCGAGCATCCTTCCAATCACATGCGGCAACCCCCCTCCCTAAAATGACATGATATCCCACCTACCACCCCACCCCATCTTCTGTGAGGCAGACCTTCCCACATGGGTGTGAACCACACCCAACTTCCCCCCCTTATCCATCCCCCATCCCAATGTCGCCACTGCTTCCCCGGAAACCAACCCAAACATCAGTCCTCCCCACTCCCCTGACTCCCACCCAATATTCCCCCTTCCCCATCCCATCCTAGCTCCTTGCCAGCACTTCCCCTGAAACCAACCAAAACCCCCACGCCCTCGACCAACGTCACTACCTCCCACCAACTCAACCCCCCACTCAATATCACTCCTTCTTCCTCCCCCTTTCAACTCCAACCTAATGTTACCACTTCTTCTGACACCAGGCTAAAACCCCCACCCAAAAATCACCCCTTTCCTCTCTCCTAACCCCACCAAAAACCACCCCTTACCACTCCCCAAACCCCACCCATTAATATCTCTTCCCCTCCCCCATTTGGGCTGCCCCAATGCCATCCCCTCCCCCTCTCCAAATCCACACTTAATGCCTTCTCTTCCTATTCCCGCACCCCAAACCCCTGCCTCCCAAAACACTGAACAATCTGTCAAAATCTGCCAGTCATGATACAACAGCTGACACTGAGAAATGTATCTACAACTAGAACAGGGGTATCAAATAAACAATGTGAATAAATATGTGTGGTTTTCTGAAATCTGTTTAAATCAGCTCCCAAAATATTCAGTCATATTGTTTATATCCTACTTTAAGGCTGTCACTATGGACCCCCAGCCAAAATACACACCTAATGCTTCCCCTCACCCCAAACCAATTTCAACTTTCCCCAGAACAAATACTCATTTTAAAAACCAAAACCCCCAAGATAAAAAAAACTCCCCATCAGTCTATCTATTATATTCTACGGGTGTCACTCTGCATACCTAAATACACAGTTGCACCCTTCCTCCTTCACCCTACACAACGACGCAATTTCACTCTATCCTCCAAAAACATATATTCATTTTCTAATATCACCCGCTTATAAATTCCCCATGATAATAAAAAAACCCTACCCTATCGTTATATCTACTCTGTAGTATTATGTATGTATTATATGGCTGTCACTCAGCCTGGTTCCCTAGGGATCACTGAGGGCTTATGGGAAGGGGCTGACAGCGACAGGCATCGTCTCATCTACTGCTCCAGAATAGGCAATGAGGAGGGATTAGTATGTCAGACAAGAGGAGGAGGCATTGACCCTGGGCTATGAAAAGGACGATTTTTGTTCACAAAAATTTTCAAGAAATGGTGAGAGGAGAAATATTTAACTTGGCCTAGAAGGCACGCTCCATCTTGGCATCAGGTACTAGGATTGTACTAGGACAGTTTAAATAAGTCATGCTCGAGGAAGAGGGAAAAAAAATCACTGATAAGGACACAGTGACACCGCTCAACACTTCTGTTTTTTTTTCGCTCGGCCAACAGGATTTGCTCGGGGAAAGTGACTGCTTGCAGAATTTTATGACCGGTCTCCTACATTTTTTATGATCTTATTAAATGAGACTTGCCTTCCTGAATTTACTCACTCTGCCTAAGCAATACTGCTTTTTATGATTATTTAAGTAATTGTCTCTAAACCTGATATCGGTACGGGACTTGAATATCAGCACTGGGGGCACCGTGGCTCAGTTGGATAAAGAGCTGTACAATATACCCAAGGGAGGGGTTCGAATCAAACTTGAGGTCGTTTCCCAAACCTTCCTCCAACTCTCTACCACTCGTTTCTCGTCACACTCTCTACTGTCCTGTGTAAAATAAAGGCATAAAAGGCCCAAACAATATTTTATATTAAAAAATACGGGCACTTTAGCCCACTTTGTGGGGGAGAGGTGCTTGTGTATCCAGTGAGAGTAAGGCTGAGCCACCTGAGAGGTGATCTAAATAACAGACGAGGTCAGGCCAACCTAAATAGGCTGTATACATTTTATAGCGGAGCTGGCTGTGTGTGTCCTCATGGGAAAGTGACAGTAGTGTGTGTGTGTGTGTGTGTGTGTGTGTGTGTGTGTGTGTGTGTGTGTGTGTGTGTGTGTGTGTGTGTGTGTGTGTGTGTGTGGTGTGTGTAAACAAATGAGGTCAAGTCAGTTTTAATAGGCCACATAACTATACTTTATAGGAGGCTGACTATGTGTGGGATCTTGTGTTTGATGTTTGTGTGTTTGGTGTGTGTGTGTGTGTGTGCGCGCGCACCCGAGGTCAGAGTTACACTAAAGCTACACTTTATGGCCGTGTGTGTGTGTGTGTGTGTGTGTGTGTGTGTGTGTGTGTGTGTGTGTGTGTGTGTGTGTAGGGGGAAGGGGCCAGTAGCCAGTAGTGTTTGCGGAGGGGGCATGTGAAAGGAGACATGCAGACAGAGCCCACATTAGGGTGTGTGTGCTCAGCTGTTTGATGGGAAGCCTTTCAACTGTAGCGACGCCCTGACACACACACACACACACACACACACACACACACACACACACACACACACACACACACACACACACACACACACACACACACACACACACACACACACACACACACACACCCTTAAGGTCAGATTAGACTTCAGCAACTGCGAGCGTGAAAAGTCGCGTGGGAGTGGCCACGAACCAATTTTGTATTCATGCATCTGCGAGCTCTGCGAGGTCCGAGGTCTCGTTGCCAGCCACATTTGAAATTGCGCGATTAGGCTACTTTCACTACATTGTAAGCACTGCGGTCATTATCAAGCAATGTTGCTTTCTATCCCGGTTAGCTAGGTATTTTCACACAAATTGCAAAGGCAATGCAGTGGTATCATTATTTGACATACCCAGTCTGTTTTCACGAGCAGAAAATGCAAGCATGTAAAGACAGTTGATTCTGCCGATGTGTGTTTACATTCGGTGGAGGAACGGTAGTAAAACCGCAGGCATTGTGCCACGAGTGTTCAACTGATGCATTGTTTGTTACTTAGCTTAGCTTCGTGGCATTAATAAAGGTTTTAACAGAATACAGCTCTGCTCTCGCAAACTACTGGCATTGCGCTGCCACAAGAACAGAACAAGGAAGTAGCGAGACGACCAATCATAGTGCCTTTTTGTCTGCGTACTCCGCGTCCGTCCAACGGATAGTTAGAATTTTTTCGAGGCGCTAGACGACGGGCGCAGAGCCTCTGAGAGGGGGGCGTGGACTCGCATAGACAGAAAACGGACGGACGCAGATTCTATGCGAGTCCAGCATAAATCTAGCATCACACTGGCATTTGCCACCGCCCGCCACACTCGGAATAGTGCGTGTGCGTGTGCGTGTGCGTGTGCGTGTGCGTGTGCGTGTGCGTGTGCGTGTGCGTGTGCGTGTGCGTGTGCGTGTGCGTGTGCGTGTGGAAAGCCGAAGCAGGATGCTAAAAGGGGTTATTGTCTAGGGCCTAGGAAGACTGGGGCACAGAAGTGGGTTCTATGGTGTGTGTGTGTGTGTGTGTGTGTGTGTGTGTGTGTGTGTGTGTGTGTGTGTGTTGCATGCCTCAGCCTGACATTTCGCTCAGCCAAGGGAAGTGAAGTAGAGCACCAAGGGACCCTTCATATGGCTTCACAGTCATCAGTGAGGCATCTTAAGTCTGAAGCCTCATTACACGTAGGCCAGCCTTACTAAGGCATTTCCCTAACCCTCCACTCCCAGAAGTCGGAAGTGTGAGCATGCGTGTGTGTCTATGTCTATGTGTCTGTGTGTCTGTGTGCATGTGTCTGTGTGTCTGCGTGTCTGTGCGCGCGTGTGTGTCTGTGCGCGCGCGTGTGTGTCTGTGCGCGCGCGTGTGTGTCTGTGCGCGCGCGTGTGTGTCTGTGCGCGCGCGTGTGTGTCTGTGCGCGCGCGTGTGTCTGTGCGCGCGCGCGTGTGCGTGTGTGCGGTATCAGACCGCTGTCGGAAGAGAACTGACAACCGTGGGCGTCATTAGCCAGACATCTTGCGTGTATACATGCCCAAAGCCCCATTACAATCCCCGTTCATTGCCAAACTCGGGCATCTCCCTTCGCCCATCACTCTCGGCAGTGCACTAGCAAGGGAGGCCTCATATAGCCTGCAATCATCAATGAGGCAGCTCGTGTTCAAAGAATCTCCATTACATGAAAGGGGCCACTATAGGCTCACGGAAAAATACTGACTTGGCCTTGGGAGTGCCAATCAATGACTGCCTATACTGTAAGTGAAGCACAACAGATATCATAGACACATGTTCCTGTCTGTATATGGTGTTAAGTGTATCTGAACAGGCAAGGAAGACAGACAAGGGAGAAGGAAAGTCAGTCAAAACGACTGGGAGGACGAGGCGAGGCAAGGCAGATACAGTTACAGATACAATTGATGTGATACAAAGAAGCAATTCAATGGCATGAAGAAAAACTAGTTGTGCATGTAGATAGATAGATTCATCCCATTGATCGCAAGTCAGGAAACTGACAAGAAACTGAAGATAGTCGTTAGTGTGAAAGCAAGACAGTACATGACTGGCTATCCTGTCATGACCACAGGCTACCGGCCAAAGTAGGCTTTTACAAAGTGTGCGGAGAGAGAGAGAGTGAGAGGGGGGGGGGGGGGGGGGGGGGGGGGGGGGGGGCGAGAGAGAGAGAGCAAGAGAGAGCGAGAGAGAGAGAGGGTGGAGGGGGCGAGAGACAGAGAGAGAGAGAGAGAGGGGGGGGGGGGGGTAGAGAGAGAGAGGTCGATAGGGAGGGAGAGAGGGAACGAGAGAGAGATATAGAGAGAGAGAGGGAGAGAGGGAGAGCGAACGAGATATATATATATATATATAGAGAGAGAGAGAGAGAGAGAGAGAGAGAGAGAGAGAGAGAGAGAGAGACAGAGAGAGACAGAGAGAGAGAGAGACCCAAATTAAGTTTTGATGGATGATTGATGGACATGTGTCAGAGGAAATGGCAGCCTATGGGAAAAGCAAAAGCCCCCCTGGCCAGGAGACGTGTTGCTTCGCCAGGCTGCAGCTGGACTTCTCATCAGTGAAGAGCTCATCAGAGAAACAGAGCCTGGACTGGGGCAAAATACATGGGGAAAAACTTTAACACACAAACAAGGTCACTCAAAAACAGATACACAAACATACACACACGCGCACATGTATGCACATATGCGCGCGCGCGCACACACACACACGCACACACACATGCATGCACACAAGCGCATGCGCACGCATGCACGCACACACACACACACACAAACTCACTTCTGTTGTTACTTCAAACATGAAGATAACCGTCATTTCAAAAGAAGAGCCCGTGTGTACACACCGCCTCAAACAAAGACATTGGGCAAAAAGCCTCATGACACACACACACACACACACACACACACACACACACACACACACACACACACACACACACACACACACACACGATGCACACACACACGATGCACACACACACGATGCACACACACACACACACACACACACACACACACACACACACACACACACACACACACACACACACACACACACACACGCGCGCGCGCGCGATGCAATGCGTGTCTGTTTAAAGAGAAGCAATGCAGCATGACCTTCGGTGAAAGAAGGCACACAGAGAGAGAGAGACATGACCTCATCCTGTGGTTAGTCATAAACAAAGCAGGTGGACTGGGAACACAGAGCATAACCTGCCTGCCTGGCTAGCTGGCCTGACCTGGTGTGGTGTGGCCAGTCTGGCTGTGCTGTGGCCAGTCAGCCACATCTAAAAGCACTACAGTGGGCCGCCTTGTGTGGCAATGTGGCCACAGAGGAGAAAGGTAGGGCATGTTCTAGAACAATGACCCATGAGCAGGGCTTGTTCCCCGTCAGTAATCCAAGAGAAAAAGAGTCAGAGTTAGAGAGAGAGAGAGAGAGAGAGAGAGAGAGAGAGAGAGAGAGAGAGAGAGAGAGAGAGAGACACTCACACATCTACAGTACACACACACACACAGTTCCGATACATTACCCCCACTGATGGGAACCCTCACACACCGATGGCCTGAAATTCATGTTTTTTTTCTCCCCGCAGATACATTCTGAGATCTGAAGTAAGCGGGGATGTTACCCGTTTCAACTGGTTTGAGGGCCTAATGACCTGAATCGCTGTGTATGAAAGGTAAGAATGAAGGACGTTGCGCCAGACACCCGCCTCACCTACTGAACCATCAGGGCCTGACAAACTCGAGTCACAGAGAAAAGAAGGTCATTTCTGAGAGATAATTAAAACTGGGCAAATTTCCCTTTCAAATGATCTCCTCTCCTCCTCCAACTCCTCTTCCTCCTCCTCTTCTTCCTCCTCAGAGACTAACGGAAGACATGGCCTTCACCTTCAAGACACAAAACTTTGCCAATAGAAGTGTTTGAAGTGATATGAGGTTTGCATTGGAGTGTACGAGATTTTGAATTTTTGGAGTGACAAGAGATTTTGAATTAGTATCTCATTAGTTCAGTCATTTACTGGGAGTAAAGTTAAAAAACATGCATGCACGTGCACACACACACACACAGTCAGCCTCCTATAAAGTGCAGTTATGTAGCCTATTAAAGCACACACACACACACACACACACACAACACTAGGGATTGTTTAGATAAATAAATAAGAATAAAACCATCCATCAGTGTGAGAGGTAAGGATTAAAGATGGGACAACACCCTCTAGCCTCGGCCAGATGACACCGCAACGCGGGTTTTTTTGAATCCGAGTTGCAATTAAGTTGCAACCATACAGCATGTTTCAGTAAAAAATCAGGTCCTGATGAGAACGACAGGCTTGCTTCAGAATACACATTTCTTTATGTGAAGTTGTGAAGAACAAAGTATTCGCTAATGGCCGTGATCGCCCATACTCTTATCATGCAAATGACCTGTCACGCAGGGACCTTAGACCAGTGACAGTGCCAGAAAGGTTCACATTTTTTTAACAGACCCAGCAAATTTTGTTTTCGATCTACAGACATATGCCATGGCTTGTTTAAAAGCTGAAGATCTTAGCTTTTCATTACTAAAAACGATACATTTCTAGCCTCTCCCATTCCGAAGTTATGTCCATTTTAAGCGACGGATAGTTTAACAAAAAATAGCGTCATTTCCCCCCTTTGTAAAAAGCGAAAGACGGTTTTATTATGCGCTTTACTCTCCGCAAGCGCGTACATAGCAGGTTCAGAATATCAGAATGTGCAAGCTGCATAATTGAACATTACTAGATGCCACAGAGACAGGTTAGATACAACAACAGACTGTACTGAATCATGCTGCTTAGCACCATGCTTCGTGACTAAGTTGCTCTTACAAGAATAAGTATGCATGCTGCAACTTCTGGAATATTTTGGAGGACATTAGAACAATCACCAGGGAGTTTACAGTCTACATGGTTGGCCCTCACAAAGTTGTAAGTCTGATGTCTTTACTCCTTTCATTAGTTAAGTATGATGTTTTGTATGCAGGAGGAGCATGTCAAGTTACTAAAGGAATTTCTTATCCCAACATGTGTACTAGCATTTGCTGCTAGCCGACTTATTTTCAAAACCAGCATCGCATAGTTGTTATTTTTCATTATGCTGAAGTGAGTGCTACGTGGAAAAATAGGCTACCAGCTTTGCGCATGTGGCACCTTGTGTAGCTTGTGGAGTGACTAGAGTAGCGAATCATTGCCATTTAGGCATCTGTTGATTGTGTTCTACACTTTATGCTGCTTTTTTTTAATTTGAGAAGTTTAAACTAAGGTGTTGAATACCAATACCGGGCAGGTATTTCTCCCTCCTCTGGAGGCTGCTGCGCGCTCACCGCTTCTCCTTCTCTTTCTGCCCATTACGCCTGTTTCAACTAGTGACATATACATAATATGCATTGCTGATAACTGTTTGGGTGCGCAGTTAAAAGATAATATGAAGCTTTGCTTCGTGTTAGTCAGGTTTTTTTTTAAGATTTTGAACACGAGTGACCCACACTGGGCAGTTTGAAACGTAAAATATTGACCGTGGTAGAAATGAAAGAGTCTCCACAGTCCACACAAACAGTTGTCTGATGATGCCATTGTGCATGGAATTAATGTTGTGTGCAAAGCTAGTGATCACTGTGAAGATACCTCACTGTTTTTGGCCATGTGGCTGTGACGCAGATGTAAACAAATCCGTTTCGCCTGTAACAATGGCAACGCAAAGGCCTGCGTTACTCGATTTTCGCACTCTGGAACCCATTATTCAAAAAACTCGTTTTGTGCCACGTTTCTGGTGGGTTTCATATGGTTAACCCAGGGGAACGTTGTCACTGGCATAGAAAATCGTTCCCATGTAGCTGGCCCCTCTCTCTTACTAAAAAGCTATCAGGTCCCGAAAGCTGCCAGGACTCGGAAAACAGAAGGTCATTTCTGAGAGGTAATTAAAACTGGGCAAATTTCCCTTTCAAATGATCCGGCCTCCTCCTCCCAAAAGAACGCCTGACTTGGCCTTCACCTTCAAGACAACAAAAACTTTGCCAACAGAAGTGTTTGAGGTGGTGTGAAATGTCTGCAACACTTGTCTTCACTTCAGGTGCACATGTTACCCACTCATGCATGCCTAACAGTCCGTAAAAGACACTTATGAAACAATCATTTGTTAGGCATGTACTCACACATTTCTTGTTCTTCGCCAATTACATCACATTACATTACGTTGCATTGCATTTGGCAGACGCTTTTCCAGCAAAGCGACTAAGGTAACACTTTACTTAAATTCCATTCTATAGAGCATTATGAGCATATTTATAATGAATTATAATGCTTATAATTATTCATAATGCATTATGGCTACACTCATAAGGCTTCATGATGTATTACATAAAGTTATAACTACATCTAGCTTATTATGCGTATAAATACAAGGGTGTTATTAATTTATTTATATTATAAGGCATTATAAGCTAGATGTAACGACATCGTGGCCGTCAGCAGGTTCATCCGGAACCAGAGTCACATGCGGAAAAAGTTCAGAGTCCGGTATGAACACGGGCGGTTCGCAGAAAAGCACTTTGGTGCCGAACGTAACTGGTGCAGGCACCAACACCGGCTCCGATCTGGTCGGCCTGAAAGCCCTATGGGAGTGAAGAAAACCGCTGCAAACGACACATAAGGTTCTCACGGGTTGCTTAGATAAATAAATAAATAATTCAAAAAGTGTGCATAAATAAAACACATAAAACATGCACTA
>NC_085869.1:41605507-41608007 GCF_034702125.1 Engraulis encrasicolus
CTTTGTCAGACCACATGTTTTGCTTATTTAAATTCTAGTTTAACTTACTTAGTTTGTAAACTCTGCTTCTCCAGACACGGACACTTGGAAATTATGCCATAGGCTCAAATACACTGCGCTGCTTATAATCAACCACTGCTGCGCAAATCAGCCCCCAGAATTACAAATTGTGTTTGATCCAAAACACAACCCCCAAGCAACAAGTCAGTCAGTTTAATGCCAAAGAAAGGGTGTGCTATTCATGTGGAAGTAGTATTTCATGAAGACACTATACGCAATAATTCCTTACAACAGCCAGCGAACGAAATTCCCTGCTTAGACGCCAAAAGATTATATGCGTAAAGATGAATAGCTTAACTTACCAATAAGCGAACAGGCTATGATCAGCGCTTGAAAGCCCATCCTTATTCCACTCACTCCTTCGCCGATTGTCAGTCGAGTTTGGAGGCTATCCTTCTTCAGCAGTCAGCTGCCAAACTTAAAAAAACTGAGAGCCCTGTATAACCTCCGGGAGGGGATACAGTTGGGGAACACCTGTGTGCTATATGAAGGCTTTTTCCCCAAAAGACCTTTTGGACAAAATATCCCCAAAACAGAAAAGAATCTCTCGTTCAAAAACGCGTTAGTTGCCTCAAAAAATCCTGGTACATCCAACAGCCGAGCTACAACACGGCCTCGGTGTTCCCCACAGTCATCAAATAAATATTTTTTTCTGGCTGTGTTTCAACCCACGATGTAGGTTTCGTAATGTCCGTAGGATAGGGTATGAGCCTACGCGAAGAGAAAATTAGCTAACTCCAGGCAAGTACAGTTAGCAGGTCTGAATCGTGAGGTAAAATACACGCTCGTGCTGTAATCCAAAGCGTCCACTACACTGACTCCTCTGTCCCCGCAGAGGAACCAAACCAGCCGTGACCGCTCCGAGATCTCCGGGTGCAAAAGGCGAGAGCCACCACGGGTGATGCTCCACACCGCTATCACCTTCAGAAATCTCTCCTCTTTCCCACACACAAAATCTTATGCCCCTACAAAGAGAGAGACAGAGCTCGCTAGGCGGCCCAGCCCATTTTCACTTTCAGGACGTCTTCAGCTGTTGCCACTTCTTTTGGGATGCCAATTGAAGGCAAGCGTTAATTATAAAAATGGAATTGATGAGTCTTTAAATGATCTCTTCGGAGTATGCCTATGTCCAACTGGCGAGACAGGTCCTACCCTCAGCAAAAAGTCTATGAGACGATTTCTGTGTGCGGGCGAGCTCAGTCTTCATACAGTTAATCCAAAATTGATCCAAAACGGCTGCAGGTTGCTGTCAAGCCAGCCAGTGAGAGCAAGCTAATGTAGAATGCACTAAGGTCAGTGCCCAGCGTTGGTCTGTCTCAACAGAACAAAAAAGTCCGATAGCCAATGGGCGGTAACTTTCTTTCCCCACCAGCCACAATGCAAGCCCCTCACTCTGAAGACGGCGTCTGTTGGAACAGACCGTCCAGGGTTGAATACATTCGCACCGGCGCGCCAATTCTTCCCTTGTCGGTTGGGGCTCTCACTGTCTGCTCAGGTTCACCTTCGGAATACAACCTTGTAAATTTACGCTTTTCGGAGAGTCCGCCGCCGCCGTCTCACTTTGCGCTTCAACGCTGCAGTGTGCTTATTGATAGAAGCGTGCGCAGCGCAGTTAAGGTAGTTTTAACACCCCCAGGGGTGTTGGTGCGTCTCTGCACAACACGTCTAATATTATTCCAACTTCGCCTCAATGTGAATAAAATCCCGCTGCGGTGTTGACTGAATTTCCAAACAAATAATTCATTTCCTTGTTGGCCGCGTGAACGCTTGCCCCCGTACTCCTTCAATTTGAAAAGTGAATGCACGGCGCTGCTGCTTCTTCTAGAAACGCCCATTGGGAGGCTACAGGGGCCTCGTATCCCCGCCCTAATGTCCATATAAGGGGTTTCCCGAGCAGGTGGAAGGCGTGCGTTGGACTATTTACATATTCAGCGGGGAGCTGTTCAAAGTGCGCATTGAGAACTCACAGGAAGAACTACAAAGGAACCGCATTCGAATCGGGTTATACATTAATAAACACAAATAAATAAACTCATTGGACACTTTACAAGAATGTAGAGTGAAAGAAGGCCTAAATAGGCATGTGGCCAATCTTATTTGCCCACAGAAATGGAAAAGATACAGACATAGGCCTACGTTATATTAAGATATAATCTGAGTTAATGTTTTGAAACTAATACTGTGAGAGGCTCAATGATTTGTCTGATTATTATTGTAATACTACAGAGGGATATTAAGGTCTGTCAGATTAAACAGCCTAAGTGAACCTTCAGCCCTGAGCCACACTTAACAATGTCCTAATCTGCGACCTGGACACTTTGTGTTTACATGTGTTGTGTATGTAAAACTAAACAAAACAACAATAAAAACAGCTGACAGCAAAGCATCAAGGATATAGGCTATCTTAACTCCCATGCCAATGCCACTGCCATTCACTTCA
>NC_085869.1:41613007-41623007 GCF_034702125.1 Engraulis encrasicolus
GTGTGTGTGTGTGTGTGTGTGTGTGTGTGTGTGTGTGTGTGTGTGTGTGTGTGGGCGTGTGTGCGTGTGTGTGTGAGAGAGAGAGAGAGAGAGAGAGAGAGAGAGAGAGAGAGAGAGAGAGAAAGAGAGAGAGAGAGAGAAAGAGAGCGAGCGAGCCCGATAAAGCTCAGCAATCACATCTGCCATGCACGACTGAACTAGTTTTTGAGGGACCCATATTCACTGAGGTACGGCACAGTAGGGGGTACACAGGGGGATGCTTGGTATGCCTTTGTCTTGTCCATCCAGTCATTTATTGTGGCCCATTTTTACAAACGCTGCATAGGCCTACAGTACAGAGTACATTTTGCAGTGCTCATTTAACACTTTGAGGGTGGATTTGACCGTATATGGACTTAAATGAACTCTTTATGTGTTGAATTAACACTACAAAATTTACTGTGTAGTTTTATGCTTTGTGATTTTAAGGCTACTGACCTTCACTTCACCTTTCATCGGACCCCAGAAAACAGAGGAGGCAGACTCGATCTACTACATGAGACATTTGTAATTATCTCTCCAGCATAACATGCTCATCTGATTCTGCCATGATGTTCAAAAAAGGCCATTTATTGGACTTTTGAAGAACGTTCTCTGAAGTTGAATGTGAAAGGTTCTCTTTTTAGTACAGGGGACATTTTGAGGGCTCTTGACAGAGGAGTCTAGCCGGATGCTGGAGTAATTTATTGTGTTCCCATTTCACAAAGGCCGCGTAGGCTTCATGCTTTGTGGGTTTTAACCCTATCCAGACTGGGGGGGGGGGCTAAAAGTGCCCGCACCAACTTTGATGTTGTATAATTCCTTAACGACTTAAGCTATGACTACGAAACTTTGTGACTTTTCCTAACATTTAGTTGGCTACAGTTAGGTACCGAAAGATTAGGTTTATCATTTTTTCTGTTGCCATGGCAACGGTTTTCTGACAGGTATGTCTGACCAAAAATCACTTAACCATATCTATAACTCCATATTTTTTCATATTTTTTTGTTATTTCCATTAGCATCAGACAACTTTGTGAGCATTTAAGTGGTTTGAAGCATACAATCATTAAAATTTAAGTGTATTACCTAAATTTTTTGGAAAATCCATTATGGCGAGATTTTGGACATAATAACATAATGATGTCATAATGACGTCATAATAATAGATAATTACACAAAAATTATGTCATTCATAGATGTCCATATGTAGATAGTCTCCCCCAAGTTTCGTAGTCATACTGTATTCCGTTCATGAGTTATGAGGGGGGGGTCAAAAGAGCCCCCCCCCAGGCCCAGGAATGCCAAAAAAGCCCAGTCTGAATAGGGTTAAGGCTACTAACCTCCACCTCACCTTTCATCAGATCCCCAGCAGAAGAGGTAAGTAGCATCTCCTGAATGTAATACATATGTAATTAGCTCACCAGAGCAGCATAATATGAATGTAATATATGCACATTTGGTACTGCCATGACGTTCAGAAATTGGCAGTTATTAGACTTGAATGTGAAGGGTTCTTTTTATGTCTGGGTGACATTCAGAGGACTCTAGCGAGAGGACTCTGCAAGGATGCTGAGGGAATTTATTGTGTCCCCATTTCACAAAGGCTGCATTGGCTTCATGCCTTGTGGTTTTAAGGCTACTAAATTCCACTTCACCTTTCATCGCATCACAGCAAACCAAGAACATCTCCCAGACATCTGTGAAGGACATTTTCAATATTCTGATTTGGTTCTTCGCCATAACTTTTTCAATAATGCTTTCAATAATGTGTTTATAATATTCGACTTTGGTTATGGCATGACGTTTGGAAAGAGCCATTAATTGGACATTTTCTTGAATGTTTCCTTAATGTTATTGTTTTGTTCTCTATCCAGGCAGGCATGCCCGTAGAAATTCCCAAAATATCCATGGGATTGTGCAAGGACATTTGAGTACTTCATTGTGTGACAATTTCACAAAAGCTGAATATGCTTCATGCTTTGAAGTTTTACTAACTTTTATGTGAACATCACACTATACTCCTACACTACACTTTTACAGGCCTACCCCTACTCTCCTCTATTGTAGATTGACCCACCAGTACCCAATATCTCTATGTACTGTATGTGATAAATACTCTCCTTGTGTCCTTTTATCACTGGATCCTTCAACCTTTGTGTACTTTTATCCCTAGAGCTCCTCATGCTTCACAAGATTCAGAGAAATCCAACAGCAGATACAAGAGTAACCGTCATATCTAACCATCACAACAACCTCATCTGCAAACAGTCTTTGTTTCATGGGCACAGTGTGTCTGTATGTGTGTGTGTGTGTGTGTGTGTGTGTGTGTGTGTGTGTGTGTGTGTGTGTGTGTGTGTGTGTGTGTGTGCGTGTGCGTGTGCGTGCATGTGTGCATGTGTGTCTGTGTCTTTTTGTCTGTGTGTGTGTGTGTGTGTGTGCGTGTGTGTGCGCGCACACGCGCACGCGTGTATGTTTGTGTGTGGACAATGTGTGTGTGTCCACAATGTGTGTCTACCATTAATATTGCATTGTTGTCCATCTTGATGAGGAGTGCTGGGGGCCCCCTAGCAGGACTGGGTCAATACAGTGTGGCCCCATTAAGCATTCAGAGCACTGCCCCACGCAGCCAAGCACAGCGCTCACTAGCTGCCTCCTACTGCTTCTACTCCTGGGGAGGGGCAAGAGTGTGTGTGTGTGTGTGTGTGTGTGTGTGTGTGTGTGTGTGTGTGTGTGTGTGTGTGTGTGTGTGTGTGTGTGTGTGTGTGTGTGTGTGTGTGTGTGTGTGTGTGTGTGTGTGTGTGTGTGTGTGTGTGTGTAGGGGTCTGAAGAGACAAGAGAGGGTAAGAAGGGGGGGCAAGGAGTAGATGGAGAGGTAAAGAGAGAGAGAATGATAATAGATCAGAAAGGCTTGGAGAGTAAAGGAGGAGAGGAGAGGAGAGGAGAGGAGAAGAGAGGAGAGGAGAGAAGAGAGGAGGAGTGGAGGGTAGAGGAGGCATATTTGTTTGCTGATCTCATCGGACATATGCTCCTGAATTTGTTTTGTAGTTCAGCCCTTGCCGCATCCAAAAACAGTAAATAAATAATTTACAGCCTTTCACACAGCTGCCTCCTCCCCTGGCCAGAGACACCAGGGTTACATAGCAAGACCGATGGTGTGTGTGTATGTGTGTGCGTGTCTGTCTGTGTCTGTGCGTCTACATATCAGTGTGTGTGTGTGTGTGTGTGTGTGTGTGTGTGTGTGTGTGTGTGTGTGCGTGTGTGTGGCTGTGTGTGTGTGTGCGTGTGTGTGTGTGTGTGTGTGTGTGTGTGTGTGTGTGTGTGTGTGTGTGTGTGTGTGTGTGTGTGTGTGTGTGTGTGTGTGTGTGTGTGTGTGTGTGTGTGTGTGTGTGTGTGTGTGTGTGTGTGTGTGTGTGTGTGTGTGTGTACATGCGCATGCGCGCGCCACGGCACACACTCTTGCCCATATCTACTTGTGTAAAGTTCATCACCCTCCTCCCCTCTCTGTCTTTATTTGGCTGTATCGGTTTATCTCGGCTGTCTAGTTCCTATCTTTATACTCACCCCCCCTCTGTCTCCATATTTCTCTGCCTGTGCCTTCTGTTTTACGTCTGCCTTTCCCAGCCTTTTTTAGCCTCTCCCTCTCGCAGTACATTTTTCTTCTCCTTCTGCCTGTTTCCCCAGCTTTTTACCTCATTTCCCTCACTCTCTGCGGCTGTTTCTTTTCCCTCTGTCTTTGTCTGTGTGTCTACCTGAATACCTATCTGTCCATGTGGCTGGCTGTCTGTCCATGTGGCTGTCTGTCTGTCTGTCTGTCTGTCTGTCTGTTTCTCTCTCTCTCTCTCTCTCTCTCTCTCTCTCTCTCTCTCTCTCTCTCTCTCTCTCTCTCTGTTAATTAGACATATATCATGCGGATGAAAAAAATAACAACAACAACAGCTTCAACAAATACATGTAGCATAAACAGCAACTTTCAGATCTATCTATCTATCGATCTATCGATCTATCTATCTATCTATCTATCTATCTATCTATCTATCTATCTATCTATCTATCTATCTATCTATCTATCTATCTATCTATCTATCTATCTATCTATCTATCTATCTATCTATGTAAGTTACAGGACCTGATACCTGATAACGTATTTGAGAATCCCCTCATCTACTCAAGGCCATTATTGACAACCTGAACCCAACAGGGTGTATGAGTCGACAGCACAGACCCACCGTCAATATGTGTACTGTTCTTGTGAACAAGATTGGAGAATAATGAACACCTGCTCTGTGTATCATAGACTAGAGTACAGTGCCATGGGAAATGTTGAAGATGTGTGTACTGTGTGCGTGCGTGCGTGCGTGCGTGCGTGCGTGCGTGCGTGCGTGCGTGCGTGTGTGCGTGCGTGTGTGTGCGTGCGTGCGTGCGTGTGTTTGTTGGGGAAAGCTGCCAATAACAGGCAGCGCTGTATGGGAGCACTTGATGGAGATTGGCAGCTCTTCAATACTGCAATTTTATCATTTGCGACCATATCATTATGCTTATGAAGATTTCAATTGTATGGAATGGTAGTCACAAAAGCAATATTGAAAGATGCCTTTCAGAAAAAAAATGACAGAAATGATATTTGTTAAATGAAGTCATTCAAGATTTGTGTGTGTATTAAACTTTAATGACAAATTGACTCTGAAGGTGGAACAGTATGACTACAAAAATATATTATGAAATATTTTTATTGAACAAAACAACTTTTTTTACAGCCACCCACTCTAAGAGAATGAGTAATTGTTTTGTTGGATAGAGGCAAAAATATAGATTTATTTACAGTGGATGAAAGCTCAGAGACAGAGACGGCCACAAACACTTACTGACATGACAGCGCAGCCAAGAGTCTGAAAACAAGATGTAAATATTTATAACTGCCACTTGGACCTTCACTTTGATTAAAACAGAGGAAATGACTCTTAACTGTTTCCTGCCAGTTTTTTTTCCCACACAGAGGGAGCCACCTCTAACAGATCGAGATAAGGAGTGTCTCAAGCAATTTCCGGACAAAGAATTGAAACATTCCTCTGTCTTTAGGCAAGGTCCTGCATTCCTCACTCAGAGCAGGGAAGCCGTCCGAGTGGGACAATGGGGTAAGTAGCCTTGGGCCCAGAAAAAGGCCACCCCAGATATGGGTCCACATTACATTGTATGTATTAGGTTGGGGGTCTTTTCAGATGACTTTCCCCCAAACCCACCAAAAGTTGTCAGCGGCCTTACTCAAAGGCTTGTGTCCCCACTCTGTATATTCCATGAGCAGGGGTCAAAGGCTTACTGTGATACTGGAAGGCAGGAGAGTCTCTTTGCAGCCACAACTTGCCATGCAACTTGCCTTGCTCTATCTTTGTCCTCTTGTTGGTGGTATTTGATTCCAACGTTTGGTGTGTTATTCCTCTAGCTTGCTGTGTTCTTTCATACTACGGATTAGTTATTATTTTTCCTGGTGTGATAACAAATTTGAAATTGCTTAACCCCTTAAGACGCGGCTTTATGAATTTGTTACCAGTATGGTAATGACCAAGTCGTGGTGCATTACTTAAGGGCCTGTGTAGTGTTGTAGTATTGTAGTGTTATGGTAGTTACATTTAAATGACTATTACAGGGTGCCACTGGAGGTAGGCCTACGGCGCGCATTAAGCGGCTACGGCACATTATGTATCATCCTAGCCTGATTATCATCGACGTTCAAATCTCTTCGAGACTTGGTCTGACCAAGAGCATAACAATTAACATTTCCCAAACAGCATGGTTGAGCCGCCTCCCTTGGTTTGCTTTTGGTTGATTTGTATTTTCGGGAACTCAGAAAGTACTTGCATTGCTCTTGACCTGACTGGTGCGCTGAAGGTGCACGGCCTGGCAAGTATAATCCAGCACATGGTGTTAAAATTCTTATGCTAATGAGAAAGAAAAGGTAGATTATTCTTCCACAAACTTTTGTGTTAATCCTGTTGCATTGCATGTTCTCCCTTTTTCTTCCCCAAGTTATCTCAGACTGTGCCTGAAGATTGTCTTTTTATGTTAAATTTACATTTTACACACTGCATTTGTTTTTCTCCACATATTGCATTCATGTATGTAAAGCAAACAGTGTTACAATCCAGGGGTCCGTTTCTCGAAAGCGTCTTTGCTATCATCGTTAGCAAAGTCCTTCGTAAGAGCAACTCAACTCTCTCTCGACAGCGACGCTCACCACTAAATCCAAGGGAACGGTAAGACAGTCTTAAGACGGTCTTAAGACGGTTAGTAACGACAAGAAGGGAGAAACGGACCCCAGGTCAACAAACCACACAAACAACAATAAACAATGAAACGAAAATAAATACAAAATAATAACACATTACGCATCCTATGGTGGCTGCTCAGGGTCTCCACAGGCAAGGTCAGATCATAGGTATGCATTCATCATCGCGGTCCTATCGGTCCTGGGTAAGGGAGACTGGAAATTGAATTGCTGCAGCACATCAGGCATCATAGCTGTTGAGTAAAGCCATATGAAGAAACACGTTCAGCATTCCCCCCCCCCCCTGAGGACTTTAAACAATCCCTTCACTGTGAAATAGTGTGAGAATCTGTATATTCAGGAAAAGAATATTCATTTAGAGAATGTTTTCCGCATACTACAGCCTCTCTGTAGCTTAGTGTAGGGTTGTTAGCATCCAGACCCCCTGTGGCACCAGCACACAGCAACAGAGCCCATGGAGCCTACTGCACAGGGGGGTATTATAGATGTTGAGACATATTTTCTGCACAAACATGAACAGTACATGTGAAGACAGTTGGACACGCACACACACACACACACACACACACACACACACACACACACACACACACACACACACACACACACACACACACACACACACACACACACACACACACACACACACACACACACACACAGAATCATCTATAATAATGACAGTGCGGCTATCGCTAAATGCAAATCTAATCCAATTACCTGCCATCTCTACATCATCTGATATTTGCATACAATCAGCATCATTTAGCGCGGCGTCCTGAAACACGCCTGGCAATCTCTCACTCAATTATGCATTGTGCTGCGGCACTGATTTGTCAACAAGCTCTGCTGCTTTACTTACAAAAGGCCTACATGAGGCTGATTGGCAGCTCCCGAAGATTGACCGCACTGTCATTGTCGAGACGACGCGACACGGTGACACGGCAACATAATGATGCTCCTAATGACAGCGCCTAAGTGATCTGGTTAGCGAGAGCTCATCAGCGTCTTCCGGCCTCATTTGTTGTTGACGTCTGTGGAGCACCGGCGGCGTCAGCAAGGTGCCTGTTCGTAAATCAGTCAGAATGCTCTGATAGCCTGTTTGATGTGACGTGCAGTGTGTCATTTATGAGGCCTTCGTTTATGAAGTTATATCTATCAAACATGGGATGGGACTTGAATTGTTCCTGGGCTTGGTTGTCTATCCCTCAGGGAAGTTGACATGGGGGGTCAGTTGCCCAGGGAGGGGGGGCAAGATTTGGTCCTGATAACATCTGTACGCACTGTGTAGGGTGCCCTTTCAGATGACTTTGTCAGACGAAGCTATCAGTGGCCCTGGCTTCCTTTATGAGGTTATGTCTATCAAAAATGGGATGAGACTTGAAATTGAGCTTGGAGCTTGGCTTCACTGTCCATCCCTTACATATGATTTAGATGGGATGGGATGGAACATGACATGGGGGAAACACTGAAGTATGAGGACACCATTTTGTCTGTCAAGCGTGACTTTAGCACACATTGACACTTATGTCAGAATTTATTTTCAAGGCATTTTTTCCTCTCCCTCTCATCTTTTTTTCCACACACATACACACAGATGCACAGGCGTATGCACACGCACACACACACACACACACACACACACACACACACACACACACACACACACACACACACACACACACACACACACACACACACACACACACACACACACACACACACACACACACACACACAAAGGCTGCGAGGGGAGATAAAAACAGTGGCGTTGTTGATTTAACTTTCATTTGCCGAAGGCGATCACAAATTGTTCCATTTTTCAGCGAATGTATTATTCATCAGGCCAGCTATTAATGTTCACATACTGCTGTGACTCTTATAGTGTTAGCGTACAGCACAGCAGTATTAGGCTACTATGAGATCACTGCCATGGTGCTAATATTTTTGTTTTAACTGTACTGTAAGACATGCCCCCTGTAATACATTTACTGTTACCAAAATGTCAATGATCAAGTCACAATGTGTTTCTTAAGGCACTGTGTGATGTCCTTGTAGCATAGTGCTATGGCAGCTAAGTAATTCAAACAAGTATTATAGCTTTCCATCCACGCAACGTTACACATTATGAAGCGACGCTGTTTACATCCAAAACCTTATATCACACATATATCATATGTTTAACTCTAACGCTCAAATTTCACATCAAATCAGCAAGACTATGCACCTATTCTCAGCCTTAACATACTTTCCTCTTAAAGGGACACTGTGTGAGATTTTTAGTTGTTCATTTCCAGAATTCCTACTGCCCATTCACTAATGTTGCCTTTTTCATGAATACTTACCACCACCGTCAAATTCTAAGTATTCATTATGACTGGAAAATTTGCACCTTTCATACTTCCAAAAATAGCAATTTTTAGCTGCAAAAATGACTCTACATGGACCATACTTGAAAATATTTGTTAATTACTTAGTAAACGTTCATGTAAAGATTCAATTTGGCAATGGGCAGCCCAGTTCCAATGAGAAGCATAGTTGCAGTACCTTTTTTGACCATTTCCTGCACAGTGTCCCTTTAAGCTTTTTCATTTCACTCAAAATAGTTTGTACAGTTCTCTAACAGCTCTCTATACTGTAGCTAGAAAACTATGTGCAGGGCTGCTGACACCTGAATGGACCCCCATTTAAATAGGATACATGCAATGTACTGAGAACTCAATTATGCTGCTAGAACAGCCGTAATGTGCATTGATAAGACGCGGAGCAGCTCTCTATTTCTGTATTATTATAGGCCTAGGTATGTGACCTTCTAGAATGTTGACAGATGGCAGATGATTCCCGCTATGTTTCTATAACTGGGACTTGCTCGAGCTGGTTCTTATAGGTTCTATTTCTTGATCCTTGCATGGTTTTCGTTATAGTTCAGGTTTTAGTCTTGGATGTGCTGTATACAATTTACTTAAGTTCCATTTCTTCTTCTTCTTCTTCTTCTTCTTCTTCTTCTTCTTCTTCTTCTTCTTCTTCTTCTTCTTCTTCTTCTTCTTCTTCTTCTTCTTCTTCTTCTTCTTCTTCTTCTTCTTCCAATTAGTATAAGGTGGTAAGCCCTCTAAGCCTCGCTCCCCCTCTACTAATCTATGTCTATTTCTCATTCATGTTTTTCATCCCAGTTATCGTAACTTATTCCCCTTTTTATTTCTCCCATTCTCTCCTCTATTTGATATATTGCTGCTCTCTCTCTCTCTCTCTCTCTCTCTCTCTCTCTCTTTCTCTCGCACTCGCGCACGCACGCACGCACACACACAAACACACACACACACACACACACACACACACACACACACACACACACACACACACACACACACACACACACACACACACACACACACACACACACACACACACACACACACACACACAGGGGGGAATGAGCCACATTCTTTTTTTTACTATGCATATTATCCATTGCTTGCTGGTCATCATACTTACCGTCCTCGCCTGATTGCCAGGTTGATTGCAGCAGTCATAAGAAGCCAGATTATACAGCGCAAGGCCTTGGAGCTGCCATTTTTGGACATCAGCCACACCGTAATATCCTTTTATTCCACCAGGTGTTCTGGCTTGCCAATCAGACTGATGGCACATACAGTAAGGTACCTGTGTGCAGAAATGGACACGCTGGATTCACAAAATGAA
>NC_085869.1:41628007-41633007 GCF_034702125.1 Engraulis encrasicolus
ATCACTTCGGTCCACTCATGCACCACCGGACACAACCTTCACCTCCTAATATCACCAGCATATTTCACTCTCCATGTTCAACCCTTTCATCACCAAAGTACTTCCGTCTTTTATGCTATTCTATGAATAAATGCCTTCTTGACAGAACCGTAACCTTCTCTTCACTTCTATGCGTCCGTTCATATCAAAAGCCTTTTCGTCTCCACTCATGCTCTGTTGGACACAACATCCACTTTTCATCTCAACCCCCTAATCTTCACTGTTTTTCACTCCACATTATCCACCCTGTCATTTCCAATTTGATCTTTCAAGGAATCACTACAGACAAACATCTGGATGCAATCTCCACCCTTTCAAATTCTCTCCTCATATCCGCTTGATGTTAACTCATGCACTGGACTCCTCAACACTAAAATTCATATGTAAATCTCCACCATATTGTACTGTTATTTCCGGACAAATTTCAAGATTGTGAAAAATGTGATTTTTATCACTATGGTCTGAAGTACAATAATCCGTTGAGAAAACAGGAAAAATGACAGTACTCACCTGGCTCAATCCTGCTTCTATTCAACCATCACATTGGCTTCCTCTCAACTCACACATTCCTGGACCCCAACATTCATATCTCATCTTCACTCGCTAATCTCTGTCCACCCTCTTTTACTCCATATAAAAATCCTCCCTGTCATTTCCACTGCCATCTTTCACACATTTTCATGGAGCATTAGAGCAGACGTTTTTACTAAGGTCTATTTGCACAGTGGGTGCTAAGTTCACTCAATAATAAAAGGATCAAGCTGTGAGGTGCTATTAGACATTTTTGTTAATCTAGTTCTGGGGCTGAGGTGTGTACCGTACTTCCAAAAGATTTGAGGGCCTATTGTATGTATGTTATGAGCGTACATAAGTAACAGCCGGTGTGTGTGCGTGTGTTTGCGGGCAAGCGTGTATGTGTGTGCCTGTGTGTGTGTGTGTGTGTGTGTGTGTGTGTGTGTGTGTGTGTGTGTGTGTGTGTGTGTGTGTGTGTGTGTGTGTGTGTGTGTGTGTGTGTGTGTGTGTGTGTGTGTCTGTGTCTGTGTCTGTGTCTGTGTCTGTGTCTGTGTCTGTGTTCCTGTGTGTGAGTGTGTAGTGGATTATGGACACTCTGCTGGTACAAGATGTCGACTTACTTTCTGGAAAATTCTCTAGGGGCCATGTGTGTGTGTATGCAAGTACTTGGGTGCGTGCGTGTGC
Organism: Engraulis encrasicolus; assembly: GCF_034702125.1. Lineage (NCBI taxonomy): Eukaryota > Metazoa > Chordata > Actinopteri > Clupeiformes > Engraulidae > Engraulis > Engraulis encrasicolus. Next base: position 41,629,244 of record NC_085869.1, read on the forward strand.
GTGTGCGTGTGCGTGTGCGTGTGCGTGTGCGTGTGCGTGTGCGTGTGTGTGTGTGTGTGCGTGTGTGTGTGTGTGTGTGTGCGTGCGCGTGGCCAGGATTAAAATCACTGGTGCTGAGGGGCCTACCCTAAAAAAGAGGGAGGAAATGTGTGCATTTGAGTACCTGTGTGAGTGTGTGTGCTCACGCATGTGTGTGACAGGGATTTAAACCGCAAGCTCTGCCAGCTTCGCATCCGTCATTGCTAATACCTGCTGTTTGGAGAGAGAGAGAGAGAGAGAGAGAGAGAGAGAGAGAGAGAGAGAGAGACAGAGAGAGAGAGAGAGAGAGAGAGAGAGAGAGAGAGTCAGATGAACATGTCCAAACAGAGACAGCTGTTGTCACAGTGATGGGATGGGAGAAGAGAATGGCCAGTGTGCTTGCGTGCATGTGTGTGTGTGTGTGTGTGTGTCTGTGCCTGTGCCTGTGTGTGTGTGTGCCTAGCCGCTTGGCATAATGATGTGTCGACGAACAGGGATGAGGAGGAGGAGGAGGATGAGGAAGAAAATAAAGAAGAGGAGGAGGATGAAGATTCCTCCCTGCACAATCATTGCCCAGAGACGGATGAGAGAAGTAGTGCTCGTTAAGGCTGGCGTTCTTCTGGATTCGTTAGTCAGAAGACTGGACATCCAAATGTTTGGCAGTATACTGGCAATCATCTAGCGGTAATTAGTCGCGAACCCCTACGTTTCTGTCCTCCCACCTGAAGCTCACACACATACACAATCACAATCATATACACATACACATACACATAGACATACACATACACATACACATACACATACACATACACATAGACATACAGGTACACACATGCTTTCATGCATGCAAATGTGCAGACACTATGTCCAGGTAAGCCGAGAGTGGTGGAAAAGGGTCCGTTATCCCGGGCCCGGGGAAAAGTTGGGCCCAGAATTGGGTCCTCATTACATTGTATGCATAGAGATGGGGGGGCTTTTTTAGATGTCAGCCAAAGCTGACAGCGGCCCCGTTGCGCCAATTGGGGCTTGAACTCGTGGCTTACTAGTCACAGCAACACTTTGGCATAGAAGCACAGGTGGGGATCTCTAAGCTAAAGGTCTCTAGGCCGATAGCTCAACCTCTATTGCATCCTGGCTTCAGGAGGGATGTGTACTAACATTGTAATAGCGAACGGCATTGTTCTCCTTTTACTTTTCAATCTGCTTTAATTGTGCTGATGATCTCTATTGGCAGTTGGACACCCCACAGATCATTTCCCACCAGAATACATTTCTCAATCGCAGATCAATGTTTTAACAAACTGGGCCAGGCTGTAAACCCTAATGAACGACAGCAGTTAGCTTTAATGAACAGCAGCACAGTGTAATCAACAGCAGTTGTCTAATGAACAGCGTTGAACAAAAACAGCAGCGAGTAGGCCTACACACATACACGCTCTCTGTTGTTTAGTTTTCAAAGCCACAGCGCTAACGTCATTAGCAACTTTCTCAATCACATTAAAGCCACAGGACTTTGCTGTTTAGCATACAAGCGTGCTCTAGCTAGCATGAGACAGCGAAATTATAGCTGCCGCTGCTGAGAGGGAGAAAAGACTTTTTGAATTATATGGCATTTGGGTTGTTTTGACGAACTGTACCTGAGCATTAGCATGGGGAAAAGGGCTGTAATGCTACACTGATGTGGAAAGGTAGAAACAGTGGTTTGGTGTCCTGCTGGGTTGAGTGCAGACAGGCAAGTGGTTTTGGTGAGTTCTTTTATCTTCGGTAGCCGCGGAATATTCAAGGAGTTCAAAGTTACTGTCTGGGAGAAGTTTACTCATGGCCTGCTGAGTTAGAGTCTGTTTGTCCTCAATTCTGAATCTCTTTCTTTTTCTTTATCTCTCTCAAGCTCTCTTTCTCTTTCTCTCTCTCTCACTCTCAATCCCTTTTCTGTTCTCTTTTTTTGTCACATAAGTAGGCTACACCCACTGTTTGGCACACAACACATATGCTGACATTCACGCAGAGAGCCTGGCACACAAATTTGGGCACAAACACACACCTACAAACTTGTATGCAAACTTGCATGAGTACATACAGTAGATGGACAATAACACTTATACACCGACTTTCTCTTGTGTGTACAATATACCCTTGAACACAATCCATGCATACATGCATACAGCATACACATACACACACACCACACAGAGAGAGAGAGAGAGAGAGAGAGAGAGAGAGAGAGAGAGAGATGAACAGAGATGAGTGCAAAACGCATACATCACAAGGCTCTTAAGGACATTTTCTGCACATCCTCTTTTCCAATCGCTCTTTACGTCTCTTTGGGGTCTTTCTTTCCTCCTCCATACCCCCTGTTGCTTAAGGCACTTAGCTCCAGAGCCACATAGGAAGAGATACTGGGGGGAGGCGGAGACCCAGATGCAGTCTGCCAAGGAAGAAAAAAAAAACACAAAACAACAAGAAGACAGATATAGATAAATGGGGGAAGGCGAGAGGGTGGAATGGAATACTCCATGGCGATGTAAGAAAAATATAAAATGAAACCAAATCAGCAAAGGACAAGGCAGGCACGCATGGAGACCGAAATAAGACAGCTATGCAGAGAAGAGGATGATTCATTAGCTTTTTATTACCCAGAAATAGTAAATAAACAGATGACAAAAAGTTTGACGCGAAATGGAATGCAGGACAACGCGGCAGATTTTAGAAGTTGGAATTCAACTGTCACGAATAGCACAGTCGATCCGTCTCCAGGGAAACAACAGAATGAGAACAAGAGATTGCAGCACGGACCCAAAAACAGAACTCCCAACCAGACTCTTATGTTACTCAACACCTCCTGACGCAAACTTTACAACAACGGCTGGTTAGCCTGATACGCAGTGCAACACGACAGCACGGTTGGTCCTTTCAGCACGCTAGCATAATGCAACAGCAGTCATCCCCTTAGAGAAAGAAGAACAACTGTAGCACTGACAGGCAGGTAACACAATGAATGCATCCCAGGTACTTGTAGTATTTCAGAGATGGCGACACAAAACAGCAGGGAGTAGTACCACACCACTAACAAACGCAACCTGTCCAACAGCAACTGCTTAGCCTGATAGTAGTGTAACACGACAGAAGTGGTGATTCTCCATAACACAATAGGGCACTCGCGTCCTTACGGCAACAAAAAAACTCCACAACACTGACATCCTGTTAACAACTCAATACATAGGATACAGCTATTTCAGAGTTGGTAACACAAAACAAAAGCCCCTGAAGCCCTTGAGTAATATGACGTAATATGGAAGCTGCCTCTTATGAAAAATGAAGCTAGGAGAGTAAACCCAAGGGCTTAAAGCCACAGGTTATTAGTCTGAGTAATCAGGTAAGTGTAGGTAATGGAGTGTCTCGCAGCTCATTTAAAATAATGTGTTGCTTTGCTAAAACAAATTGCTGCCTTGAAACTTGAAACAGAAAATGATACACACATACACTCACACACACGCACACGCACACGCACACGCAAAGACTAATCCCAAAATCAATACAGTTGAGGGATTTGGGGAGGGGGAAAAGAAAGGATAATGACAAAAATTAATCTTTCAGGATCGTTGCCAGAGGGGGCAGAACTGAGTGGGATGAGCAAAGCAAACTCAACACTTATTCCCTCATTAACAAGGCAATTTAGGGGGACGCACCCACCAAACACGCTCTTATTACGCTAACACCATCTGTTGTCTGTTGTAATATACTTT
>NC_085869.1:41635507-41648007 GCF_034702125.1 Engraulis encrasicolus
CAGCTCAAAAAACCCATGAATTGGGGAATTTGCATTATTAGAATATTGTTATAAAATCACATTTTTCTTCATCAAAATTCGGGTCACATTAAATCAGTTGAAATTTGGTACTTTCTACATAACATGCAATGGTCAATACTTGGTTAGGACATTCTCTGTCTTCATAATGGCCATGATGCGTTTAACATTGAAGTCAATGGCAAAAACAGTGCATGGGAGTTATGGAAGCCCAGATATCCTTGTTTCTTTGCTGTCAGCTGTTCTTGTTTATTGACCTGGTGCCCCACACTTCCCTCTTCAATATACCCGAAGATTTCCATGCCACGTTTTGGTGTTAACTCACCAGTTTAATTCTAACTCAACAGAAATTAAACCCCATTCATTTTCAATGGGGTTTCATTTCTGGTTATTTTCATTCTGGTTCTAATAAAAAGGCCTGGAGCTGTATACACACACACACACACACACACACACACACACACACACACACACACACACACACACACACACACACACACACACACACACACACACACACACACACACACACACACACACACACACACACGCACACAAGCTCACACACGCGCACACATGCACACACATACACACACACACACACACACAGGCGCAGTGCACTCAAAAGTACAAACTGAAGTTATGCCACATGATTTCAGTGCGGATCCACTCCACAACTCCAAAGATGTGATAATGGGCATTCATGACGAAAAAAGTGTAATTTGTCTCCTGCCTTCTCACTGATTTCACACTGGCCCTCTGGGTACTGTTCGGGCATAATGTGCTTAATTACCCACAGCATGGAAGAAAGGGATTCGAGTCAAGCTGTTTGGCTTTACTGTAAGAGGAGAGATTGCTTTTTATGCATGCACACGGGGATACCAACAGGGAGAGGCACATGGGTTTTTTGTTCAGGGCCCACGGAGAGGGAGAGGGAGAGAGGGAGATTTTTGATTTTTAACATCCATTTATTTTGAATCGTGACACTAGTTAAAAGGGTACATTACACTGCACAGAAATTGACACCTTGCACGCAGTGACAGAGAGAGAGAGAGAGAGAGAGAGAGAGAGAGAGAGAGAGAGAGAGAGAGGACCAAGAATTGGATCTTCATTACATTGTATTTATTGGCTTTGAGGGGGGCCGTCGAATGACTCTGTCCCGGGGCCCAGCCAAAACTGCCAGCAGCCCTGAACACACACACATGGCTTCTGGAAGTGCTGTGGTGCACACACTACTGCCATTATGCTCCTTGCTTGCCTTTGTTTTAATCCCCCTGATTTTAAACTTGATGCGTTTATTCATTGGCGAAAAATCCCCTTGTATTTTGTAATCTCTTTCATGGATCTGTGCTCTTTGTGTTGCAAGCCACTGTGCATGAGCCACACGTTCACGCTGACATTCACAAACGTGCAGGCGCACTTGCAGACTCACAGAGATGCACACAGACGTCCACACGGGCACAAGTGCACAAGTGCAAGCACATGCACACACACACGCACGGACGTGAACACACACACACACACACACACACACACACACACACACACACACACACACACACACACACACACACACACACACACACACACACACACACACAAACAGTCGCACACCATTGCAAAGAAAGAAAGAAAGAAAGGGGAAAGAAAGGGCAATAGAAGGGGTGAACAGAAAGAGAAAGATAACTATGGCAGAAATAGAGAGGAAGAAGTGGGAGAATTCAAAACAGATCAGTAGAGTGGAACAGAGAAAGTGGAGTGAAAGTGTGGCACTTGTTTACTGTGTGTCTGCAATCATTGCCCACTGTTCATCCTAAATATGACAGACAAGGTCCAAGTGTGAACAAATACACACACACACGCACACATGCACACATGCACACACGCACACACACACACACACACACATACACACATACACACAAATGTCAGTGGGGATGCCACAAGGTCTAATTGGCTTCCTGGCAAGTGAAGACTACTCAGAATGCACAGGGTCTGTAACATGCCTCACAGCAGCCTACATCTGTATGTGTGTGTGTGTGTGTGTGTGTGTGTGTGTGTGTGTGTGTGTGTGTGTGTGTGTGTGTGTGTGTGTGTGTGTGTGTGTGTGTGTGTGTGTGTGTGTGTGTGTGTATGTGTGTGTGTGTGTGTGTTCGCAGCATGTCTGTATGTAAGGGTATTTTAAATGTTTTTTTTCTTTGCTCAATGCATCTATGTGGCTTTGCTAGTACTGAGAGAGAGAGAGAGAGAGAGAGAGAGAGAGAGAGAGAGAGAGAGAGAGAGAGAGAGAGAGAGAGAGAGAGAGAGAGAGAGAGAGAGACTTAGAGAGAGACATAGAGAGAGAGTGAAAGAGATTGAGAGAGAGAGTGAGTGAGAGAGAGAGAGAGGTGGAGGTGGAGGTGGAAAGGTGAGTGGAGAGAAGGAAGCGAGAGAAAGGGAGAGAGAGCGAGGCAAAGAAAGAAAAAGAGAGAGAGAGGGAGAGAAAAGAGATGGAGGTGGCTGGCAAGGTTGTTAGAATGACAGCTGCTCTATCCCACACTGCAGGGAATGTGTCACTTTGTCACTTCAGAATCACCCCCTACCACTTCATGTCAACACACTCCCACGCTGTAGCTATAGCACTGTGACAGTCAGCCAGTCACACATGCACACATGCAGGTACACACACAGAGGCGACTCAAGGTTCAGCTGGGGCCCCAAGCGAAATGTCAAAGGAGTGAACACTACGTTCCATTAGATGTAGAACAGAGAGACTGCGTACAAGTTTTTTTTCCTCAAGCCATCCGCTTTTTGAATTAAGACAATAACTATTTTTAATTATTTTTTATTTTATTTTATTTTATTTTTATTTTTTTTTTTATTTTTTATTTTTTACCATCCAACACAGCACAGAGCAGTTGCAATCCCCATTTCACTGCCAATTGTGCTTGCACAAGGAAGCACAAGGAACATTTGAAAGAAATTTGCCACTACTGTAACAAAGTGTGAGCGGTTACTCACCATCAAGGGGCCTGGGGGCCCCAAGCGCCTGTCTGCCTAGCCTGGTGACAAGGCAACAAGGCACGTCCCCGGGTACACACACACAGGGAGGCTGACAGGTGAAGTCAGTTCTCCCTCCCGGGCCCAGGGAGAGAGGGGGCCCAGAATTGGGTTCGCATTACATTGTATGTATTGGGTGGGGATGGGCAATCAGATTACTTTGTCCTGGGCCCGGTCAAAGTTGTCTGCAGCCCTGCACGCACACATGCACGCACGCACACACACACACACACCACACATACACACCACATCTAACCAACCATGCAAACAGATACACATTAAAACACACATATGAATACACACATGCAGTAGGCCCTATGTGCTTTAACCGTATTCAGAAGAATGTTGATCTGACTTGATCCATACATTTGCCTACAACTGGGAAGGCATACATATTTCAGAAGAAGGGGCCTTATTCGCTCAGTAGACGTGCAAAAACATCTTTGCCACCAACAAATGGCTTCAAAATGGTTTTGTTTTCATACTTTATAGAATGGGACACAGAATGGAATAGAGTTTACTGTCTTGACAGCAATTTCTCTTTGGTGTCACTATACTGTATGAAAACATATAAAACAAAAGACGTAAAGGGTGTCGGAGTGCCAGTAACTCCAGTCCTTATGGGCAGGGGTGCCGACAGGGGGGGGACAAAGGGGACAGTTGTTCTGGGACCCAGGGAGAGAGGGGGCCCAGAGTTGGGTCCTCATTACATTGTATCTATGGGGCTTGGGGAGCCCTTTCAGATGACTTTGTCCTGGGCCCGGCCAAAGCTGTCAGCGCCCCTGCTTATGGGTGCATTGGTACCAAAGCGATAAACCACAGAAGCAAGGATGGGAAGTCGTGCACTGGTAGCCGATGCAATAATTTGTTTATTGTTTTACATATATACAACTGATAAAAGTGCTACCCACATGTGCAAAATGTTTTCTGAGGAAGGTCTGGTGACCGAAACCATTTTGCACTTTTATCACCTGTATATATGTAAAGTAATAAACAAATTATTGCATCGGCTAGCAGTGTGTGAGTTGCACTCCTTGCTTCTGCAAAAAAACCATATGGGGCCATGACGGTTATTCTATTACACAAAACATAAAAACATTCTAGATACTGTAGGTCAACACATATCTCACCTCCCACCAGCAGGGCCGCCGCTACACAGAAGCAGAGTACGCAGAGGGCTTAAGGCACCAATCAGTGCTTGGGGCACCAACCACTTTGAAAAATTGGGGCCTCTAACAGTAGATTGACATTGACTAAAACACTTCATGAAAAAAGTATTGAATTACATTTTTTAAAAACATATATTTATTAGTTACTAGATTATTATTATTATTATTATTATTATTATTATTATTATTGTTTAATTATGAGGGGGGGGGGGCTTCTAACCGGTTATGCTTAGGGTGTCCAAAACCCTAGCAGCAGCCCTGCCCTCTTGTCAAAGTCCAAAGTTGAGAATTTAATCAGATTTCATCATCTTAAACATAGCCTGTGCCAAGTTTAGTGTGCAATGTAGGCCTACATTCGCGATGAGTATGAGGTGAGGTCAGAGTGATGAAGAGTGATGTTCCCAGTGACTAATGTTGCATCGTGGGAAAGTGACGCGCGGAATTCTACAGTATCAGGTGGCGAGCTTCCTGTATATGCCAACGAGGGCAGTGGTGCGGAATTCGGTGTAAACAGAGCAGGGCAGGAAAAGGGGCTGATATCTCTGTATGTGTGTGTGTGTGTGTGACAGAGAGATAGTGTGTGTGTGTGTGTGTGTGTGTGTGTGTGTGTGTGTGTGTGTGTGTGTGTGTGTGTGTGTGTGTGTGTGTGTGTGTGTGTGTGTGTGTGTGTGTGCCCCTCGCTCTCTGTCCCTATCTATATATTTGTGTGTGTGTGTGTGTGTGTGTGTGTGTGTGTGTGTGTGTGTGTGTGTGTGTGTGTGTGTGCCCCTCGCTCTCTGTCCCTTTCTATATATTTGTGTGTGTGTGCTTGCGTGCGTGCGTGCGTGCTTGCGTGTATGCGTGCGTGTATGCGCGCGTGCGTGCGCGCGCGCGTGTGCGCGCGCGCGTGTGTGTAATTGCATGTTGTTGGTAGTGCTGTTGTGACTCAGCCTGTCCCTTCAGATGTCTCAGCAGTGACTCACCCTTATGGAGATCCAATTGTTCCTAAACTATTTGTATGAAAAGGAGGAGATTCACACATGAAGATGAATGATTTATAAATAGCCATCAAAAATACAAATATGTTTTTTTAATTTTTAAATATATTTTTCTAATTTGGAAACAAATGTGCTTGATTTTGTGTGTGTAGTCTGCATTAATGCACCAATTTCCAAGATCTGAGGATCTTTTCTGCATTCGTGGATCATATCCTTTGCTTTCGTGTCGATTACTCATTTTGAGACATTCGGAGCTCACTGCACGGTCCACAAACACACAGTACCAGATTTGAATACAAAAGCGAGATACACACATGAAGATGCAAGATTTATAAATAGTCATCAAAAAATACAAATATATATTTTTAATATTTTATTATTAATATTATATATTTTTAACTTTTAAATATATTTTTCTAATTTGGAAACAAATGTGCTTGACTTTGTGTGTGCAGTCTGCATTTGTACACCATTTTCCTGCATTCGTGGATATTTTCTGCATTTGTGAATCATTTCTTTTGCTTTCGTGTCGATTACGGTATTTTGAGACATTCAGAGCGCAGAACAGATCCACAAACAAATGCATGCCGATTTGAATCTGAAGACCGGCAAAAAACCCTCAGTTCACGGAATATCCACCAGATGGCACTGTGCCAGGCTGACAGGGATACGGCTCTACTGACAGGGAAATGGCATTGCCTAACTGTCCGGTCTGTGACAGAGGGATCTTGTTATCTGTGGCTGGATAGCATTTGGACATGACGAATGTACATGCTATGCCAAAGGTAGGTTCAAGTTCGTAAAAAAGTCCCATTGTATGAGTGTAGAAAGGGCTATGGGCATTTAGTTGTTTTCACTGGTTATTTTCATGCACTTCCTTAGTTTAGCTATAGGACTCTTATTTTGACATCGCTAGTTCAGGATGTGACATTACGCATCCCTCCATCTTTGTTTTTAGTTCAGATGCATTGATTTTGCCTTACCTAACTTCCGAAAGTTTCCTCCTTTTATCTTAAGTAATCCTGTGTTTGTGAGCATAAATGACCAAAGTAAGTTACCAAATATTACAGTTTAGATCATTTTACGTTGGTATTCATGTATATTTCAGTGTATTTCCGTATTATCCATTAGATATTTCGTAGATTGTGAATCACATGCCTAGATTACATTTTGCCTATGTAATTCCGATTTATCCCCCTCAAATATGTTTTGCTACCAGTAGCTCATAGTTAGCTGTCTATTCATCTTCTATTTCTACAAATATGGTGTTTGTAACTTTGTAACACGGTATGCTTTTGCGGGTTGTTCAATTTGTATGTAGGTATACATTTTGTGGCTAACTTACTGCTTACTAGCAAGCTAGCACTCCTTCTAGTTTGCCACCACCAGCCCAAAATTAGCTATACATAAATAAATAGTGCGCCGAAGTGTCAGGTAAGGTGCATTTTATTCTCGGCTGTTGAAAGAAGGCAAGGGATGTGGAATTTGGTGTTGTGACTTTCTGGAGACTGAAACTGAACCGTTTTAGCCGCTCCCTTATCTAGCTAGTTCTACTGTACCTGATAAGAACTGCCCACTGCTAGCTGCTGTGCTGGTTGATAGCGTGGGTGTTGGTTGGCCCGTGACAGGTTTTGATCAGAGACGGATTAAAACATGATCGGATGATATTGTAAATTGGGCTCATGTAATTTACCCTACTTCCCCCTCCCAAAGTCCCAACTGTTTCATCTTGGCATGATTGGCGTGATTATCTTGGCATCCCATGGACGCATTGGGTGTAGGCGAATGGTTGGTTTCTGGATGCCGGTGGAGTGGGCTAAGCTTGTTCCACTTCCAGCTTTCACTGCATGCGGCATGATGATCATGGCATGCTAGATGTATGTAGTAGTCCGTCAAAGCGTTGTTCAGGATCGTGGAGTATCTAAAAATTATGTTAGTTTGATATGATGTGCATCTGAACATCAGGACAGGTTGCACGCAGGACAGGTCTGGATGATGATAGCCTATAACTAAGGAAGTTAACACCTATTACTGTATGTTCAGTCTAGTGTGATGATGTGTCTTGTTAACACAGCAAAGTCAAGTCTGAACACATCATAACTGTTCGTATGTGAGTGTTTTCGTAAGTAAGCTTATTGTGATATGAAAGATATAAGAGCGTGTGTTAGGCTAGGGTAATTTGAAGTTAAATTGCCCTCAACACATTATCATTCGTACGACTGCAGAATGAATGCAATTATATTCAATAGATGGTGATTTTTTTTAATGACCATAGCTGGCTGTTTGCCCTTCATTTTGCAATTAATATAAACCCTTCTTTCATGTATTGTTGCATTAGTTGTACAGTGAGTATTGTAAGTGGAGTAAATCTCAGACATGCTGTATTTTCATTCACCCAACCACTGTCTCTATCTCTCTACACAGACCAGCCTATGATCACAGGTGATGCAGTGATTGGTGATGGCTATGGTTTTCTTCCCACTGAACTAAACATGCTAAAACGGAAAAGAAGACAAGAGGACGTGTCATCCATGGCAGTGTGTCATTCTCCCGCTGATGGTCCACTTTGCAGAGAAATATGAGGGGCTCATTGTACTGGTTAATGTAAGTATTACATACCTGATTAATGTAAGTATTACACACCTTTTAATAGTAACTAAGATCAGGATAATTAAATGTCCCGTTACTGACAACAGTGCTTCACAAACAGGTGTTCCACAACCATGCTGTACAATAACTTTTTGTTGAACAGATTGAGCTGGTAGTGATTCAGGTGACATCTGTACTCTAATGCTACTCTAATACAAATACCAGCAGAACATAAAAATTCGCCATTTTGAAAGAAGATTAAAAACCAAATATCAGAGCTGGCCAGATCTTTCCTAGTACTTGTAGAACAGAAAGGTAAAAGGGAGATTGATTTTACAACAAGGGATTGCAGGCTCAAATCCCTCCCTTACCTCTCTCTAGTCCTCCCTCCATGGCTACTTGAGCAAGGCACCTAACCCCTCATTGCTTCAGTGGCTGTAACCAGAGCCATACAGAGGGAGAGTTACGCGAATGGAGGACCAGGAGTTAAATTGCAGCCCCGCCTTTCAACGAGATCGAGGTCGTGCCTAAAGCGTCTGTCTTTCCATAGACTCAACATAGAACCATCACATAAAAAGCCAAAAATAAGGACTAATGAACTATACTGCGGGGTAATCACCACAAATATGTAAACTATCAACTGTCTCTGTAATGATAATCACAACAGTTTTACCATCTGTGATGTTTATCTGAAGTTATTACTACGAATAGCGAGTCTTGTCATATTCCCTGCATTGCATCGCATTGCATTTGATGTGTGCTACGCCCACTTCTAGGCACTAACATTCGCATCGCTAAGCAGTTCTGAGACGCTAAAATGGCTAATTTTACTAATGCGGAAGTCGGCCCTAGGACACAGTGGAGATTGCCCGACTCTCCCTCTTTATGGCTCTGGCTGTAACCAATGCCCTGTATAAATATCTAGTGTACGTCTCTTTGAATAAGAGTCAGCTAAGTGTGTAATGTAATGTGATGTACGTTGTGCACAGTATCATAGATTGCTACCCCACACTCATATTTAGTCTCAAAGTGTGCACAAAAAAATGGTATGTTAATTCCTGATTTGGAGAGTTGATTCCATGTTGTCCATATTGCCAAATATGGATGTCTAATGAGTTATTATATGTATAGTATTTATGGAGGTTGTATGGATTGTCTTACAGGCATATCCAGACAGGCAGGGCTGCAGACTGACCTCTTTTATATTTTTAAGTGTGGTAAGCTTATAGTCTACAACTAATGTTCCATTAAAACGTTTTGTTTGGGAGAAAGAGAAAGGAGAAAGAAGTTTGGTAGAAAGAAGATAAAAAGTTTTTATGTCGTTAATGTATGCACCATATACTATATTTGTCCGATTTGGGTAAACTTCTCATTTCTTCATTTATATCTTAATACAGTATAAGAAAAATCGTAAGGAACAGTTCATTAATTTTGTCTCAGTGTAGTTTCCTTGTTTTTTTACTCTGCATTAACGCCATCTACTGGACACTTTCATCATGAAAAAGTGAATGCATGGCTTATAGTTTCTATTCTCTTGTTTGGAACTAGAGTACAGTTTATTATAAATATTCAGTGAGGCCAGTACACATAGTGCAGCAAAGAGTTCAGACTGCAGAGTATGTATGCAGGAGTGTTGACATTTTAAACGACCCCCCACTCCACACACACAATGTAATGGGGACACAATTCTGACCCTTACCTCCCCACCCATACACTTTATATATGCATATCTAGTAAGTTACAATTCAACATTTTGACCAGAAAATGTTAAACTATCCCTAATTCAGAATGGGCTCGTTATGAAATATCACAAGCATATATTAACAATGTTTTCATCCAGAAAATACAGGTTTATGAATACTAGGTGAATATTAACGCTTGCCAGCACTTTTGGGTAGTCTGGAACTTTTGGGTCATGATGGCTTCAATTTAAAAAAAAAAGTGAAAATGTGTTCTGACTCCTGTTTTTTTGTTTTGCTTTATTGTCTTAAAGGTCTTCCCAGTGGTGATGTAGAGCTGATGTGGAGGCAACAGTGCTGCTTCCTTCGTCCTTCCTTTCTTCAAGACCTGCGTTTTTTGTCTTTTGCCAAACTTTAGGCAGTATCTTATACAGTAGAAACTAAGCCTAACACTTGAAGCCCCGTAGGCGTTGCTTGACTGACACCAATCTGACGAGCTTGCTCAGCCGGTGGAATCTCTTGTATACATGAATAAGCAAACTGGACGTGTTCTTTCTGAACGTTATTAATTGTGGCTCACCACAATGTTGAAGTGCATACAGTAGCAGTACGCCAAGTCAGCATTGTATGCAATAGTCATTAACAGGAATGAAACACGACAGAAGTTTATCATGCACACACCGAGCGTAGCGTTCAAAACTGTTTGTGTTCCCCTCCGCCAGGCAACACCTGTCATCTGAGCAAAGGTTCTCCCACGTGTGACCCCCAATTGCGTTGCAGTGCCATTGTACAATTACAGCATCACATTATGTCTAACAGTCTTATTGCTTTAGTACTTTTTTATTAGAGGTGATGTAACCCTTTCATGGGGAAGGCAGTAGAAAAAGTATTCATCTAAATTATGTTTATTTATCAAAACATCAAATTATGTTGTCACACTCAACAGATTGGATGATGAGCATTGGGCCTGTTTTTGTTTTGTGATATATTTACCTTGTAGTTTGCTGATGTTCTTTTGCTGATGAGTTTTTGTACATGACTACAGTGATGGGCAAATGTACGTTTTTGTGTTTACTGCATTATTTTCTTAACACCTTTTCATTATTGCTGTGCTTTATTTGCATGCTATTGTGCATTGGTGGTGATACCCTGTGTCTCATATGATATGACCTGCACCTTACATGTATTCCTGGGACAAGAGTGTGCCGGTTGTGCATATCTACCACCAACTACTCAGACAACCCAAGGCCATCTGCTTCTAACACCTGGAACTAAAAAACAGACTGATGCTGTGCTTTTAAGCGTTTAATAAACTTTGTTTTAGCTACACAGACTTGCGTGGTTCTTAAAATGAACAGATTATGCCTGAGCAAAAATGTGATGGATATTTTTGTTGTATATTATGAACCCCAAGGAACCCTCCAGCTCTCCAAATCACCCTCATATCTGTTACCTTACAGTATGTGAAACAGATGGAGCTTAAACATCTTTTGTACCTATAAGAAGCAAGTAGGCCTAGGTCTAAACTTAAAGACTGGTCAACTTTCCTGTTGTCTTATCTTGTGTAAAGGATAGCAGATTTTACTTTTACTTCATAGGCCTATAGGCTACTTTTCATAAGCTAGAACCAGGATATAGGCTAACTAGGCTGCTGTGTGTGCACATTTGACTTTGTGTATTGTCTGTTTGTACTAAAGAGTTGTTTGGGCCTAGAAGTACAGACATCACAAGTCTACCTCCCTGATATTGATAGTGGCTCCCTGATGCCCGCGAGTCAGATAAAATCTCCCTGATTTTAGACTATGCAAGTTAGCAGGCTTTTTTGTAATTGGCAATGCAGGTAGGGTTGCCACATTTCAGTGGTAAAAAACCGGGACACATTGACACGCAAAACATTAATGATATGTGTTCATTTCAATGGGGTAACATGAAGACATGCATTATGAAACACCGGGACAGCTATTCCATTTACCTGGACAGACCATAAAATCAGGGACGTGTGGCAACACTAAATGCTGGATAGAGAAAGATATAACTCGTGCAGAATGCGTGGATTGGAATACTTCAAATAGATTGCGCGAGCTCAGCCCACTTCAGAGTAGAAAGTCCCAGGAAAAATAGTAGGCAGGTGTTCATGTCCATGCAGACTGGACGATAGAAAAGACATGACCATACAAATGTTTAAACACTAATGCCGTTTTGTTTGTCGGGGTGTCGAGGCTCGATAAGCATCTCCCTGAAACGAGTTTCTGTAACTTGGGATGTCTGGAAGTATGACTCGTGAATGCAAGGCCAATTGTAGCCTACCCAGGGCGAAATGTTTCATTCATGTCAATGTAAGGAAGGAGCGTTTGTATCTGGCATTGGCCAGAATCAGTGTGGTTTAAATGGGCACCGTTCATATCAAGCAATGCTGAATGTAAGTTCAAGTTTGTTGAGAAAAATACCATTGTATGCTTTTGCTGGCTGGTAATGAAATTGGATACACGAGTAACTAAAATGACTGGCTCACTAGTGGCAATGGCTAATACCACAAACAAAACAAAAACAAAGTTGCAAAACCATATTTATGGAACTAGAAGATAAATAGACAGCTAACGTTGAGCTACTGGTAGCAAACCAGAACGAGTGCTAGCTTGCCAGTAAACAGTAAGCTAGCCACATAATAAACAGCTCGCCTACTACAAGTTAAAAAAAAACTGGCAGAAGCATACAATGGTACTTTTTAACGAACTTGAACCTACCTTTGGCATAGCATGTACATTCGTCATGTCCAACTGCTATCCAGCCACAGACAACAACACCCCTCTGTCATGGACAGCTAGGCAATGCCATTTCCCTGTCAGCAGAGCCGTATGGCTGTCAGCAGAGCCGTATATAGAGGTGCCATCTGGTGGATATTCCGTGAACTGAGGGTTTTTGCCGGTCTTCAGATTCAAATCGGCATGCATTTGTTTGTGGATCTGTTCTGCGCTCTGAATGTCTCAAAATACCGTAATCGACACGAAAGCAAAAGAAATGATTCACAA
>NC_085869.1:41650507-41653007 GCF_034702125.1 Engraulis encrasicolus
TTCTCTTTCTCTCTCTCTCTCTCTCTCTTGAACGTACGCACGCATGCACATACGCACACAGGCACGCGCGCACACACACACACACACATGATCACACGCACACTCACACTCACACACACACATACACACACACACACACACACACACACACACACACATGATCACACGCACACTCACACTCACACACACACATACACACGCTCACACGTACACTCACACACAGTATCTTATCTGCCTAGCGAGAGCAGGTTGTTTGTGCTGTGCTTGGTGCGGACGGCCCTGGCTGAGGGCAGAGAGAGGAGGAAGTTGGAACATGGACTGATAAAGGAGAAGAATTGGGAAAGGGAACGTCTTAGAGTAGTGTTTCTCAACGTGGGTTTCTCAAGGGGCCCTTGTTCATAGAAGGTTGCGAACCACTGTCTTAGAGGGATACAGAGTGGGACAATGAGTTCATTAACATGCACAAACTATTCCCGTTTCAAACGGAATATGGGACTAGCCACAAGGAAACAGGCTGCAAGGAGGCATATTATTCTGATGTGGACTCTAAGCTTGACGAAGACACCTTACACATGGGAATCTCGTCATTTTATCTGATGAATTTGTGGCCTTCTGAATGTGTTCCCTTCTTTAAGTAGAAAACAGAGAGATCAGCTCTGAAAGATTTTCTTGGCCATGGAAAACACAAATACACACACACATGCACTTAGCTCTTTAAAAGACAAAAGTTCAGCTTTTAGATGAATGACAAAATACCAACAAAGGTCAGCGTCTGCGCCTTGAACTTAATACTCGTGTATTGCTTGGTGCGTGCACTCCCAAAAAGTAGTAATCACTCAAGATAATGGAAAAAAGGAGGCGCACACAAGACTTGTGTGAAAAAGTGTATTGAAGCCGAAATTAAACAACAGAAGTCTAAGGTTAACTGGAGAAACAGATGTTTCGGAGTCCTACTGGAGACATTGAGAATGGACTAGCTCCGAAACCTCTGTTTCTCCAGTTAACCTTAGACTTCAGTTGTTTAATTTCGGCTTCAATACACTTTTTCACACAAGTCTTGTCTGCGCCTCCTTTTTTCCATTATCTGGAGCTTTTAGATGAACCAATACTGTTGCCTGAAACACTGAGGGGCTTCATCAAGACCACAACCTGTGCATTCTGAAAAAAAATCCCCCCCAAGATATATTTAATGGCGATCTACTCAGGTTCACTCACAGAGACACATTACTCTGGGTTAGATCTAGTCACATATTGTCAGTATTTGGTTCAAAACCAAGTTCAAGAATATTCCATTTACATGAGTTGCACAGTGTTCTGCAGCCGGAATATTACATTTGGTAATGAATAAAGAGTGACTCATGCACAAACTGAATGCTGCCACCATTTTGATTAGAATTGGGAATATTCCTAGCATGAGAATATATGCTTGCTGAGTGGGACAGCGTGAGGCCGGGGTGAGCACGAAAGGAGAATGAGAGCAAGTGATGGGTGAAGAGAATGGGGAGCAGGAAGAAGAGGGAAGGAGATGGAGGTAGGGGTCGGGGTTGGGAGAGGTGACGAGGCAGAGGTGGTGGAGGGATTGAGAAGGAGCTCGGGGCCACAGTGGGAGATGGAGTGGGCAAAGAGGAGCAAGGGAGCAAGCTGGTGTGTTGGAGAAGAGGGAAGGGGGAGTGAGTGAGGTGTGTGAGGGAAGGTGAGACATGGCAGATTCAACAATTATTGATTCCCCCTTCCCCAACTAGGAGGCCCCTTGGCAGGTGGGGACCCCTAGGCTGCAGCCATATCTTACCTGTACATTCATCCAGCCCTGGTTGGGATAATGGTGGGCTGATAGAGGCCCAAGGATAGAGAGACAGGCACGAGCGAGAGAGGGTCGCGCTGGGCAAGGGCAGGCGAGCGAAGAGGAGAGAGGGAGCAAAGGAGGCATGTGAGAGGTGCTAGAGGGCAGAATGGAAGGTGGAAGGTGATTGGAGTGATGGTGGGAGAGAGAGGGCAATGAGTGAGTGAGTGAGGGCAGACCTGGGTGAGGAGAAGAAGAGGGAAGAAGGTTTAGCTATGGGAGAGGGAGGCAGATGGAGGGAGGGAGATTGAAGAAGAAGGGGTGGGGTAACAGATGAAAGAGGGAGCAAGAGAGTGGTGTGAGCAGGGCCGGATTAAGAAAACCTGGGACCCCGTACATGTCTGGTAAGTTTGAAGAAGGCCAGACGGCCGAAACGTCACTTCACCATTAAAACATGGAGCGGAGTGTGCGGCATTCTTTTCTTTTTCTTTAACCCCGTACATGTCTACCAACTGTACTCAACTCAACAGATTCAAAAGTGCATCTGGTCTCAATTCTGCATTCTTTCACTTTTGGTCAATCAGGGACCCCCGGCAGGTAGGGGGCCCTAGGCTGCAACCATAACCATATCTAGCCTGTGCATTAATCCGGCCCTTGGGCGTGAGAGAGGAAGATAAGAGGGTAGAGGGGGTGATGGTTGGAGAGGAATGGGAAGGAGGA
>NC_085869.1:41663007-41680507 GCF_034702125.1 Engraulis encrasicolus
AGGAAGAAATGGGGGATGAAACAGGAGGAGAGGAGGGAGATGGGGATGGATGGATGAAAGAGAGAGAAAGGTTAAGAGAATTGAGAAGAGGAGAGGAAGAGACTGATAAGAGATGGAAAGAGAGGGGGGTAGATGAGCGATGGAAAAGGAAGAGGAGGTGGAGGAAGAGGAGAGAGGGATGAGAGGAAAAGAAAAGGAGAGGGAGTGATGGGAAGAGAAGAGGAGACTGAAGGAGGAGAGAGTGGTGGAACTACAGTGCCCTCCATAATTATTGGCACCCCTGGTTGAGATGTGTTAAAAGCCTTTAAATAAATTCAGTGTTTATTGCAGAAGAGTACTGTCACACTGAAAATTGTAGGAAAATGTAGCCTTCAAGTCAAATGAATTGTAAGAAAATAAAAAAATCCCTGACTAAAAAATAATTATTTTTCATTAAATCACCTGTTCCACAATTATTGGCACCCTTAACAATTCCCAGGAAATAAATATAATTGAAGCATTTCTGTCATTTCTACAGTAGTTTACAAAGTTTACCAGAGTATGTAGGAACATTTAATTAGTAATTCATCACTTCCTGTTTCCCTGGGGTATAAATATGACGTGACACCGAGGCCATTTCTCTTATCCACTCTTAAACATGGGAAAGACAAAGGAACACAGCATACAAGTGAGGCAGATGTGCGTCGACCTTCACAGGTCAGGCAGAGGCTACAAGAAGATTGCCACTCAACTGCAGCTGCCCATATCCACTGTGAGAGGAATAATTAAGAAGTTCAAAACAACTGGAACAGTGGTAAACAAGCCTGGACGAGGACCCAAGTTTATTTTGCCACCACGCACAGTGAGGAGGATGGTAAGAGAAATCAAAAGATCTCCAAAGCTCACTGTTACAGAATTACAACAAATGGTAGCATCCTGGGGTCACAAAGTCTCCAAATCAACCACCAGGCGCTGTCTATATGCCAACAAGCTGTTTGGGAGGCATGCACGGAGAACACCTTTCCTCACTCACAATCATAAACGCAAGCGTCTGGAGTTCGTCAAGCGGTATTGGGGCTTCAACTGGGACCGTGTGCTTTGGTCAGATGAGACCAAGATTGAGCTTTTTGGCAACAAACACTCTAAGTGGGTCTGGCGTACCACGAAAGATGCGCATGCTGAAAAGCACCTCATACCCACTGTGAAGTATGGGGGTGGGTCAGTGATGCTGTGGGGCTGTTTCGCTTCCAAAGGCCCTGGGAACCTTGTTAGGGTGCATGGCATCATGAATGCCTTGAAATACCAGGACGTTTCAAATCAAAATCTGTTGCCCTCTGCCCGAAAGCTGAAGCTGGGTCGTCACTGGGTCTTTCAGCAAGACAATGACCCTAAACATATGGCCAAATCTACACAGAAATGGTTCACCAGACACAAAATCAAGCTCCTCCCATGGCCATCTCAGTCCCCTGACCTCAACCCCATTGAGAACCTGTGGGGTGAGCTGAAGAGGAGAGTACAGAGGAGAGGACCCAGGTCTCTGGATGATTTAGAGAGATTCTGCAAAGAGGAATGGCTGAAGATCCCTCTTTCTGTCTTTTCCCATGTTGTGAAACATTGTAGGAGAAGATTAGGAGCTGTTTTGTTGGCAAAAGGGGGTTGTACAAAATATTAACACCAGGGGTGCTAATAATTGTGACACACATTATTTGATGTCAAATAATTATTTCTTTATGTGGGATTTTTTCCCCACTGAATAAATGCACTTGTATTGAAGGTTGGATTTTTCTCTTTTTTTCCATTAAGGTCCCATATTATTTAGAAAAAAAAATAAAATAATTGGAAGCTAAAAAACACATCTCAACCAGGGGTGCCAATAATTATGGAGGGCACTGTATTTCTGGTGAAATAGATGGAGGATAGAGGTAGTTATGGGTGTGTAGGGTAGTTGTAGTGTATGTGTGCGTGTGTGCATGTGTGTGTGCGTGCATGCACGTGTGTGCGTGAGCGCGTGATAAAGACAGAGAGATGTGTGTGTGTGTGTGTGTGTGTGTGTGTGTGTGTGTGTGTGTGTGTGTGTGTGTGTGTGTGTGTGTGTGTGTGTGTGAGAGAGAGAGAGAGAGAGAGAGAGAGAGAGAGAGAGAGAGAGAGAGAGAGAGAGAGAGAGAGAGAGAGAGAGAGAGAGAGAGGAGAGAGAGAGAGAGAGAGAGAGAGAGAGAGAGAGAGAGAGTATGTGTATGCATGTGTGTGTGTGTGTGTGTGTGTGTGTGTGTGTGTGTGGTGGGGGGTGGTGGTTGTCAAATGAAATGACTACTGGTGGTAATCAGGGCTGAGGAATGCTGTGTGGTGGCAGACAGTGCAGCGATGAGTTATTGCCAGGGGGGCTGCAGTGAAGGGCAGTGCAGACGGACTGGGGGGGCAGGGGAAGACTGGGAGGGAAGTGGGGCGAACGGCAGGGGAAGGAGACAGGCAGATGGGGGGAAAAGGGGAGAGAAATACAGGCGGTAGAGTGGAGAGAAAGATGGGAAAAGAGGACAGGAATATGGAGGGAGCAGGGACGGTCCAAGGGGTGGGTCGACTGGGCCATTGCCCAGGGCGGCACCCGAGAGGGGGCGGCACCATCGCGAAAGGGTAACGGAAGGACATGAAGAAGAGGGAAGAGACAGGCAGACAGGGAGAAAAAGAGTTGAGAGGATGTTGGGGAAAGGAGGGGAGGAATTGACAGGACTGTGAAGGAATGATTATACAAGGGAGCAAACAACAGGAGAAAGACAGAGAGACAGGGAGATGAGGGGAAAGAAAGATGGGGAAAAGAAGAGGGGGAATGCATGGATATGCAGGAAAGAATGAGACAGGCAGACAGACAGGTAGAAGAGTGGAAAGAGTGGCTGTGGGTGGGGGGCAGCAGTAAGGGGTGATAAACTTGATGTTGAGCGAGAGGAGGAGAAGGCAGAAGGAGGGAGACATGCATGAGGAGAAGAGGGAGGGAGGTTTGCAGAGAGAAGTGGAGGAACCAGGCAGGCAGCAGGTAGGGAGACGAGGGGAAAGAAGAGAGACACACGGGGGTAGAGAGATGATGCAATCAGAAATCATAAAATGCATGTCGGCTCCGAGAAAAGTCAGATGGGCCGAGTCCCAAAACACATAGGTCATGTTTATGACGAAAACAGTTAATCGAACTTTTATATTGCCTTCTGACTGAGCCTGATTGGATGGGCACCGGCACATTTCAAGCTGCCCGAGACAGTCGTGGGTGGGTAAATCTGGCACAACGGGCATTTCCCAGTGGGCCAACAGTCCTCAGGGCCCAGAGCCCACAATTTTGAGGGGGCTGTGCAAAAAATGCCTTTTTCTTGTCCCAGTCCAGTGCTGTGAATCTACACCTCTGGATCAGTGACAGATAGGAAGACAGTACAGGGGAGCTGAGGGGAACAAGAAAAGTAAAATGTAAAATGTGCTACTAATATGCTTTAATGCTTTTAGTTAATTATCTACAGTAGGCCTACCTATCTTTACTTTTTGTTCTAGCCTATTACTGTACAGCACTTCGGACACTTTTGCAATGTTTTAAATGTGCTTTATAAAAAAATACTAAAATCACTAAAGATTACTAAGAACAGGGACAGCTAGGCAGGAAATGAGGAAAAATTAGATGTATAAGGCCCTCAGCACACTTGCTGTGAGCCGCAAATTACGCGCGTCACCGCGAGCAACCATCTGCACATGCTTGCTTTAAAAGCAGTAGACCAACACACAAAATACTGGCGGTGTCATCCAGGGGGCAGAGAGAACAGCATTGCTATCCGGAAATTGTGAACACAGACTGTAAACATAGCAAAATGAAGGACTATCCAGGCAAGGGGACGATACTACTACTACTTCTACATTTGCACGCTCCTTTGTCAAAGTGCAACGGGGAAGTATGAGCCCCCTGCGACTTTGAGGATATCGCACCTAACGCATACATTTGGTTGCAGTATCTAACGTGTGTAAAATTGACATGAACTACGCAAGTTAACGTGCTCGTGCACAAATCGTGCCCGTGCACGCGTATCCTACAGTAAGCATGCAGAGGGCTTAATAAGGGACAATGGAAGCAAGTAAGAGAATGTGAAGAGCAGCAGATTGAATAAGATATATGTTATGATAATAACAGGGGCCTGATCAAGCTAAACATAATTTGACAAGTAGCACATAAACATGCAAACAACGTGATGTTTTGCTGTATTATTAAGAAACCTCATGGTGCACTGGTGTGTTGGGGAGAGGGAGTATAAGAAAAAAATGTCATGGTCTATAAAACTATTGACTAAAATAATTGCCTGCATTAGCATGGAAACATGTTCCATTTACTGAAGGCAAAAGAACAGCATGATTCTAAAGCCTATAAATCACTTCAGACAAAATAAACACACAGTCAGGAGCATGGCTAACACACACAGACACAGACACACAGACACAGACACACACAGACACAGATACAGACACACAGACACAGACACAGACACACACACAGACACACACACACACACACACACACACACACACACACACACACACTCACACACACACACACACACACACACACACACACACACACACACACACAGACACACAGACACACACACACACACACACACACACACACACACACTCACACACACACACACAACGCACAGACATACACACACACACACACACACACACACACACACACACACACACACACACACACACACACACACACACAGAGCTAATGTTTCTCAAATATGCTATTTCACACATGCTGAGCTGCATGTTAACATCACATTATATAATGGAGAATTGAATTCCCAAAGTCAAAGGATTGATGCAAAGGCCTTGTCAGTGTAATGGGTTAGGGCAAAAACAACTAGCTTCAGGGCAGAAGTGTTAGAAGGGGAGCGGTAGGCGTGAGTCCAGCGACACTGCTAGAAGCCATCCCAGTGATTTAGATTCTGCTCAAACAATATGCAATTATTTTACATGTACACATATGTTCAGTAGGGGTCCTTGGCTTAATTAATGTATGGGTGGACACACTTGGCTTGGACTCAGAGGTCGCTAACGGTCCTTAGGAGCCAAACAAACTAAACCCTAAAACCCACCTCTCCATAGGGCCGCAGGCTGCATACTAGATAGTACATAGACATACTAGATAGGACATATGACATATGGAAGCTATGCCCCACCTCTTTCCATTGTTTGGGGGTCGAAATTAGTTTTTCTCCCAGTGCACACATGTACGTACACATGGCCTGGGCCCAGGGGGGCTACGTAAAAAATTGAAGGTTCCTCAAAGAACTCTCAACTGGTTCGTGAGAAACCAAAAAATTCCTTGAGAACAGCGGGCAGCCGTGGCCTAATGGAGATTGAGATGGGCTTTAGAACAGAGGGTTGCTTGTTCGAATCCCACCCTTCCACTCCCTACCTCACTCCATGGCTGAGATGAGCCCTTGACACCTACCCCCAACAAGACACCTACCCCCATACTGCTCCAGAGACTGCAACCAATACCCTGTAAATAACTTGAAGTCACTTTGGATAAAAGCATCAAAAAACATCAACTAAGTGTAATGTAATGTAATGAGAAACCTCAAAGTTTCACTGAAGATCCTACAGTCCCACATTCCACATTGGAGATGCTTGGGCGCCCTTATTTAAACTTGGATTTTTTTCACACACCTCAGCTGGCAGGTGCGTAGGAGATGTCCCATGGGTCACTCAGCAGACAACTTGAAAATACTCCCACACACTGACCATTAGCTGTTTTTGCTTTAATGAACGACGTTTCGGTACAAGACCTTCATCAGCCAATCTCTTTCATTCATCTCAACACAGGCTTTTTGGGCACCCTTCCTTACCACGTAAACACCAGATAGTAAAGGACAGGAGTGCGGAGGATGTTCTCTTCATATAGAGCACGTCAGATATAGATGAAGTGTACCCCTAACATTTTCCGTTTGGGGTAGAAAATAATTTTTCCTTCATTAGTCCCTGGTACTTCACGAAGATTGGATATTCATGTCACTCTGTTTTGTCCACAATAGCAAACTGTTTTAGAGGTCACAAATTGTTTTACTCCCTCAGTTATGTAAATTAAATATAACATGCAATCATAATGTGTACATTTTGCCGTTGGATTGGATTTAACTACAGTGTTATTACATAAGACTACATGTAGTTGAATAAAGAAACCGGAGTGGCACCCTAGCATGTTCCTGTGAAAGAACAGTCTGATGTTTCTTCCGCATTTTTGTGCGTTTCTAACTGGATTTGAGTGCATGTCTAACCGGTGGTTATCCTGAACTTTTATTCTGATGGGGTAACGACGCTCCCCTTTTCCTTCCGGTGGGTAGCGTATATCATTCCGGTGGTAACTAGCTAGCAAAGAGGCTATGTTTTTGATGCTGCAGAGTGTAGCGTGGGGTACACCGCTCTCTCTCTGGTTGAGCCATCGTACAGGAAAGGTAGGCGTCCTTCTCGGTTGGCTTATTGCTCTTTTTGGTGCATTGTAATGTACTTAGTTGTTGGTTACTGACACCATTTAACTTAATTGTAGCCCTGTCCATCGGCGGCTGGCGTGGCGTCGGCTGCTGTTCTGGGATGGTGTGCTGAGCTGGGCAAACTCAAGGTAAAAGATGCGTTCTGTACGCTTCTCTCGTGTTTGCGAACGTAGTCTCTATTGTGACTGATGTAGTGTTACTCTATCACAGTGTCGCTGGTGATGTTCTTCCACTTTGTGTCCTGTGTGGTTGACTACTTGCATGCCGCTTCGAGAGAACCAGAGGTAATGCCGGCATTTTCTGTAAGAGTTTCGACGCTTAGCACTTGACTTGTGTAGGGAGTTGTGTGGGGTGGGAGTGGGGGTGCTCCGCAGGTGTGATGGCGGGACTGGCAGCGTGGTGCCTTTGATATCGCGCTGTGGTGTCGTGGTTGCACCTGTGGGAGCGCCCACATTTCCACAATACACAACTCCTGTTGAATCGAGTTATAAATGCCGTGCCTAATGGTAACTTTCTCGTTAAATGTACATAGGAGGAGATGGTGCCTTCGACTACACTGATGCAGTGTCACTAGAGAAGGGGGGCATCACTGTTCTTTTCCCAACCTTTTGTTTTGTTTTGTCCTATTGTGTGAGTGATTCATCCTGTGCAATCCTTTCACTTTGACGTCCGAGACGAAGGGGCTTGTGTAAGTTTCACTCTAACATCCGAGAGGAAGGGGCTCGTGTAAGTTTCTACTTAGTAACCGCCAAGACGGAGCTTGTGTAACGTGATTCATGTATGACATTTAGTGTATTTCTTGGGCTAGTGCAATTATTATCAGTGCAATCCCTGGCAGCATTGCCAATGACCCTTGGAACAGTTTTTGGTTGCTGTAGTGAGAGACCAAACGTAGCATAATCTAACTAACAAGTGTGTGGCCAATTCAGACTTTGCCTACGGGCAGTTTTATGTGTTTTTGTTTTATTTCTTTACTAACAGTGTTTGCAGTGCATTGTCTGCTGTTTGGTCCCCTTCTCGTGCAATTGCACATTTTGCACATTTTGTAAATATTGGTAATTGCCCTTTATGCCACTTTATAGTGCACTTGTCCAGAAGTTACATGAAATCCATGACTGAGCCTGAGAGGCAGATATCTTGAGGTACAGAAAAGATGAGAATTACTGAAAGAAAATAAAAAGAACTCTGAATTGTATGACAGTTGTATCTCTTGTTATTCACTAACCTGTTGCGGGGAAAGTCAAATCAAGTGTTTGATTCGTGGGTTCTCTCACCCTAACAAATGAGAGTGGCGTAGTCACTAAACATCTTAAAAATATTAAAAAATATAAAAAAATATTACGGTAAAGAGATAACGCAGGCCACATTTGGCAGTAGTCGGCAAAGGATAACTAAGTGGATACAGCTGTCTACAATTGTTAGTGGTGGGTTTTGTATGCTTTTGTTTTGTTTTGTTGGGAAAAGAGCAGTGATTACCCCCAGCCAGCGGAGGGCCCCACCGACGAGATCACCGGCAGGGGTGCTGGCATAGCCGACGGCCAAGCTGCGAGAGAAGCATGGAAGGACTGTCTGAGTTGAAGCAGATGGCAGCGCATCAGCAAGGGCAGCTGCATGTGCTGTCAAGGTGGCTGGGCATTTCCCAGCAACCTCAACCTCAACCGGAGTCGCAGGAGGCTGGCTTCACGTGGGAGAGCCAGCATCTGGGGTGGGCAACGGGCCTCTGTGGGTGCGCAGCGGCAGCCCTCGCCGACAGCCCACTCAGGGGGCAATGGGCAGGCCTCCAAACGCAGACTGTCATTTAGTGGACCGGAGAGTAACCGTCCAAGAAGAACGTCCATGTCGCATGAGGCTGGCTTCACGTGGGGGAGCCAGCATCTGGGGCACCCAGTGAGAGACCGTGATGGGCAACGGGCCTCTGTGGGTGCGCAGCGGCAGCCCTCGCCGACAGCCCACTCAGGGGGCAATGGGCAACGGGCCTCTGTGGGTGCGCAGCGGCAGCCCTCGCCGACAGCCCACTCAGGGGGCAATGGGCAGGCCTCAAACCGCAGACTGTCATGTAGTGGACTGGAGAGTAACCGTCCAAGAAGAACGTCCATGTCCATCCAGCCTGGCGTGACTCCATCCTGGATCATAATGCAGTGTCTGTGTATGATTATGTGCATGTGTACTTTGTTGATGGTTAATGTGCTGGGGGGCCTCTAGTGTGCGTGTGGTTGCGCTCGTTGGATGCGCGTGCGATGCGCGTGCTGGTGTGTGTGTGTGTGTGTGCGCGCGCGCTTGTTGGGTGTGTGTGCGCGCGCGCTTGTTGGGTGTGTGTGTGCGTGCGCGCTTGTTGGGTGTGTGCGGGGATGTGTGCGAGTGCGGAGTGTCACCGGGACGGTGACCTTTTAAAGTGGGGGTGTATGTAACCGGTGGTTATCCTGAACTTTTATTCTGATGGGGTATGACATCCCCTTTTCCTTCCGGTGGGTAGCGTATATCATTCCGGTGGTAACTAGCTAGCAAAGAGGCTATGTTTTTGATGCTGCAGAGTGTAGCGTGGGGTACACCGCTCTCTCTCTGGTTGAGCCATCGTACAGGAAAGGTAGGCGTCCTTCTCGGTTGGCTTATTGCTCTTTTTGGTGCATTGTAATGTACTTAGTTGTTGGTTACTGACACCATTTAACTTAATTGTAGCCCTGTCCATCGGCGGCTGGCGTGGCGTCGGCTGCTGTTCTGGGATGGTGTGCTGAGCTGGGCAAACTCAAGGTAAAAGATGCGTTCTGTACGCTTCTCTCGTGTTTGCGAACGTAGTCTCTATTGTGACTGATGTAGTGTTACTCTATCACAGTGTCGCTGGTGATGTTCTTCCACTTTGTGTCCTGTGTGGTTGACTACTTGCATGCCGCTTCGAGAGAACCAGAGGTAATGCCGGCATTTTCTGTAAGAGTTTCGACGCTTAGCACTAGACTTGTGTAGGGAGTTGTGTGGGGTGGGAGTGGGGGTGCTCCGCAGGCGTGATGGCGGGGCCTTTGATATCGCGCTGTGGTGTCGTGGTTGCACCTGTGGGAGCGCCCACATTTCCCCAATACACAACTCCTGTTGAATGGAGTTATAAATGCCGTGCCTAATGGTAACTTTCTCGTTAAATGTACATAGGAGGAGATGGTGCCTTCGACTACACTGATGCAGTGTCACTAGAGAAGGGGGGCATCACTGTTCTTTTCCCAACCTTTTTTTTCTTGTTTTGTTCTATTGTGTGAGTGATTCATCCTGTGCAACCCTTTCACTTTGACGTCCGAGACGAAGGGGCTTGTGTAAGTTTCACTCTAACATACGAGACGAAGGGGCTCGTGTAAGTTTCTACTTAGTAACCGCCAAGTCAGAGCTTGTGTAACGTGATTCATGTATGACATTTAGTGTATTTCTTGGGCTAGTGTAATTATTATCAGTGCAATCCCTGGCAGCATTGCCAATGACCTTTGGAACAGTTTTTGGTTGCTGTAGTGGGAGACCAAACGTAGCATAATCTAACTAACAAGTGTGTGGCCAATTCAGACCTTGCCTACGGGCAGTTTTGTGTGTTTTTGTTTTATTTCTTTACTAACAGTGTTTGCAGTGCATTGTCTGCTGTTTGGTCCCCTACTCGTGCAATTGCATAATTTGCACCTTATTGTAAATATTGGTAATTGCCCTTTATGCCACTTTATAGTGCACTTGTCCAGAAGTTACATGGAATCCATGACTGAGCCCTTGAGGTACAGAAAAGATGAGAATCACGGAAAGAAAATAAAAAGAACTCTGAATTGTATGACAGTTGTATTTCCAGTTATTCACGTAACCTGTTGCGGGGAAAGTCAAATCAAGTGTTTGATTCTTGGGTTCTCTCACCCTAACAAATGAGAGTGGCGTAGTCACTAAACATCTTAAAAATATTAAAAATATAAAAAATATTACGGTAAAAAGAGAACGCAGGCCACACATGTCTAATACTTAGTTCATTTGCAATGCTTTTCTTTTTTAAAAATGTACACATAGCTGAAACAAAAATGTCCTGGTTTAGTTGCATTTTTTGGTCAAATCTAATTTGATCATGAATATGATTAGCATGGCAGACATCACGGTGCTTTGATAATTTGCAACGCAATAAGCGCCTCGGCTTCTTCAAAAGAAACATCTCTTCAATATAAAACTCCATCATGTGACATATACAGGCACAAGTTTCTTCATAATAAATAACAGACGGCTGTCTCCCAAGGATGCCAATAACCCGCGTGCACACAGTGTGAATTCAATATTAGCCATGTACATTTTTCACAAGTTGCAACACTTGTAGTGACAATGTATGGATTGTTTTTTTTACATCCAGCTGAGCACTCAAATGGTGAATAATGGATTGCGAAGTGATCTAATTGCATAGTAGGCCTAATGCATGATGTATGAGTATGACTGAGGCAAATATTTCGTATAGAGAATGCATGCATGTGTCGTACAAGGAATACACTTTCATCGGCAATGCCTTATGAATGCACAGTGCTTTTCATGTTCAACGGACATGGAATTCTTGGAATGAAATTCTTGGGATTTTTTTTACTATTCCTCTTTATTAAATTCTTGGAATGTTGATCTCAGTTGAGTATCCCAGGGTGTTCCAGAGTACTCCAGCTTGTTAAGCCAATGTAAGATCTATAGTATTCATGTATGTATACACAGCCATTGCAATATGCTTCAAAGCAACACTAATATGCTACATTTTTTCATTCATTCAACTAGTGTTTGCAAAATCCTAAGTGTCGGTAGTCAACTGTGTAAGCTTTAAGCGGTGGACAAACTATGTTCAATTATATGTCAGTATGGCAGTTTGGCTCTCATCTTTTACACCAATCAAAGATGGAAACTACAACTGTATGCGGGTGGTGGTGGCTCAGGTGGTAGAGGAGCCCCTCGGCTACCCAAAGGTTGCAGGTTCGAGCCCCGCTCTGCCTGACCCCATCGATGTGTTCTTGAGCAAAATACTTAACCCCAAGTTGCTCCTGATGGGTGAATGTGAGGCACACAATGTGAAGCGCATAAATGCAGTCCATTTATGCATACATTTTGCTTTATGAAGCAATGGAAAAGCAAGGCTTTGTTTCTAAAAAAGTGACAAAGCAATGGGTGCAGTGGCATGTGAGCAACATTACACATTGGGACCCACTTTTATCCTTTCTTTTCTGCCTCTCTCCACATTCCTATCCAAGTCCAAAAATCCTCAGAAAAGTAACATGGGCATAAAGATACCACAATACCGCATCCCGCATCATGCCACGGTGACTTGAATATAAACCAAGAGCTGAGAAAAATAGGTAATCCTGGATTTTGATTTGACATTAATTATATAGTTTGTGCTTATGTCATTAGACACCTCCATAAGGTACATTGCAGTGTGTAGCACATATACTGTAGGAGAGGGAGAGGTGTCCAGTCAGCCAACAAGTCCATCAGTCATGGCCGTAGCCAGCCATGTGAAGTAGCCGAGGTCCATGATTGCGCCGAAATTTTATTATTAATATAAAATATAAATTAAAAATGAATTCATAAAATAAATAAATATAGGCTACACAGGCCTATATATAGGGCCCTCCTCTATGAATGTATAGGCCTAATGTGAAATAGTAAATATGTAGACATGTATAATAATAAATATGTTGTAGTTTTCAGCCAACTCAGCCTATTCCCTTTGAATGGCTATGCTTTGGTATCATGCCTCTTTTATTATAAACAGCATCCTCCCAGTCAGTAAAGCCCTTTGTAAGGAAACTAAAGCTTGACCCTGAAGTTGCACAATAAGCTACATCCTCAGATGGCAAGTTGCTCAGCCATTCATATTTTTCTCCCAATGAAATTACTCTTCAGCTGTTTTCCTCCAAAGATACAAGGATAGCTCTGTGGTGCAAACCACCTATTTTGGAGTAAACTTTTTTCTTCCTAGAGTCGCATCAAACGTTTTGTTTTTATACTTGTTATAGTTCTTCACAAGCGCAGAGGACAAAAGTCTTTCAACGAGAAAGAAAAGTAGCCTATCCTCCGCGCTCCTGAACCATCTGATGCGTCACGGGCGGCTATGCAGACACAGCAGTCACGGGAGCCTCTTCAGGTGTGGATATTTTACTGCGATTGACTCTGACGAAGACGTGGCAACGTCGATAGTCTTGGCACTTGTCCAAATTAACAGGAAAATATCCACACCTGAAGATGTTCCGGTGACCTCCTCTGTCAGTGTTTATCACATATGCTTTCCAATTTACAATCAATTACCTTTCACGGATATCCTGCTTTTACCTTTATGCAGCAGCTGATGCAGCAGCCGGCCTTCTTAAAATAATGACTCAAATGGCTTTTTAAGACACCATAGCCTACTTGTTACGCATGAGCTTTATGTAGGCTATACAACGGTTGGCTTTCTGTCAGCGGAGATCTCATCAAGCGCGGGCTTTCTGAAAGCGGAGATCTCACCAAGCGCGTGCTTAATGGGCGCGTTCGTGACGGCACATTACTGCGCAGGCTGCACACGCACACTTTGCCATTTCAATGCATTTTTCCAACCAGAAAGCATGGTAATTTTGCTTTGCGCAATGCTCTGTCACGAACGCGACCAAACACTTGCGATGTCGGCTGAGTTGCGTTCTCTCCCACGAGTCGCACCACTTGCGATATTAATCAATCTGGTTTACTCTCAAAAACAGAACACAAAGGAAAAACTAGAACACATAGCTCATGGATGTTAACCACAGTTTGCATAGGACGCTTCACAAAGGTTTATAGATGTTTTTGTGTGTTTCAGTTGGTCATATTTGCCGTTAAAATAATAATAATAATAAAAAACCTCTCACGATAGGCGAGGTCCGGACCTCGGTAGCCTCAAATGTAACTACGGCCATGCCATCAGTGAGACAGTCTGTACAAATTGTTTACAGTTTTTCTCGATTGCCTACACACAATTTTCGGAATCGGTCTTCGAATTATCAAAACTCTACACACAAATCTCCAAACCTCACACACAACGGGCCAAACTCTTCACTACCTCTGAAAAATGCACGCCTTATCTCAAAACAATGTACTCTCTTCTAAAAACCTCATTTTGTCGTCAAATGACACACACAGACAGTCACTACAATACACATTTGCAGACCCATTAAAACACTGTTGGGCACAGGGTAAAACTAATTTCTCCCAGTAACTTGGGCTTTTTTTGTTCTGGATTGCATGGATACTGTGACATAAGTTGGAATTCCACACAACACACAGACAGAAACAGAAAGATGTTTATGTCTTTTTCACAAAAATAACACAAAGATAAACCCCTCTGCCTATTTGGCAGTACAAAAAACCCATTACATTACTGTATAGCCTATTGCTATGAAAAAAAAACCTCTATACTCAACTTGAAACACAGTAGAAACTTATTTTCTTCAGTGTTCTACTTACTAAAGAGGGTATTTTTCTGCAGTAAAATACTGAAATATTGTTTTTAGACTCGGAGTACACAGACGTGTATATATTTTACATATTTTTAAAAATATTTAAAAATTGCACTAATGTATTGTAAAATATTGGGTAACCACATGAAAGTTAAGTTGAGTTCAAAAACTAAACAAATGGGTTTTCTCCTTGCATCCACTCATTTTTCATCAATATGACATGCAATGTGTGTCCTTATGGGGTGATGATTTCAGATTGTAAACCGGTATGAAGAGAGTTTGCCCATGTGATGAGGAAGTGAACATAGTTGCAGTTGATTGTAGTGTTGTGAATGACAGTGTGTTCCATGAGAAACCCAGTGTTTTTCTTTATGAAAATTGAGTGTAATCCAGAGAATTGTGTGTAATGGTGTGAAAAGAGTGTGTTTTAAAACTGGAATTTGAGTGTTAAGTAGGAATTGTGTTTAGTGTTCAGTGCCATTGGTTAGGGGAGTTGGGAAATGGGTGAGATGTTCCGAGAATTGTGTGTGAAGTACCAGTACTTGTGTGGAGGCAATCGAGAAAAACTGTAATAGGGCATTGATGAGGTTGCGTGTGGGCCATACTGAAACGTGTGTGTGTGTGTGTGTGTGTGTGTGTGTGTGTGTGTGTGTGTGTGTGTGTGTGTGTGTGTGTGTGTGTGTGTGTGTGTGTGTGTGTGTGTGAGTGTGTGTGTGTGCTATGTTGAAACGTGTGTGGTGTATGTGTCTGTGTCTGTGTGTGCGTGTGTGCCTGCGTGTGATGCGTGCATGTGATGCCTGCGTGCGTTCGTGCGTACATGTGTTTGCTTGTGTGTGTGTGTGTGTGTGTGTGTGTGTGTGTGTGTGTGTGTGTGTGTGTGTGTGTGTGTGTGAGTGTGAGAGAGAGAGAGGTCGGGTGTGTGCCATATTACTGTGATACAATCACAGATTTCAACACCTACTAACACATACACAAAACTAATTAATTTGACAATACAAAATGAGACCACGACAAGCAGATCAGGGTAAAATTCAGAGTTTGAGATGCCTAGAGGACGGCTACCTTCAGTACTCTCTCCGTCTCTCCTTCCCACTATGCAGTGGTGTAGTCTACGTAGAACGCGGGTATACGGAGTATACCCACTTCTGAATTTCAGGGATTTCAGTATACCCACTTAAAATTGATTTATCAATTGTTTTGAATAGCATAAATATATACAGTATACCCACTTCAAAAAATGCTCAAATATACAGTATACCCACTTCAAAAAAGTAGACTACACCGCTGCCACTATGGCTGTTTTTAATGAGGAGACACAGGAAAGGAAAACCACAGGGGTCACAGAGGTCAGTGGAGAGAAGAACACCCCTATGCTTCTTATCAGAGGCAACCTTGAAGATGAATCCTCCTTGTCACAGAGTTCCCAGGGGAAAACTCCAGAAGGAGCCGAGTAGTATACAGTATAAAACAAATATAAACAAATATAAAAGTGGATATAAAAAAGGTCTTTGCTAGGGACTATAATTTTTTCTACTAGAGATGCACCGGATCCTGATCTTTAGGATCCTGCCCGATACCGGATCCAATGCTTAAGATCCTGCCGAATCCGG
Organism: Engraulis encrasicolus; assembly: GCF_034702125.1. Lineage (NCBI taxonomy): Eukaryota > Metazoa > Chordata > Actinopteri > Clupeiformes > Engraulidae > Engraulis > Engraulis encrasicolus. Next base: position 41,678,557 of record NC_085869.1, read on the forward strand.
AACCGGATACCGGATCCTATAAAAGGGTTGAAACATATAGTCTACTTGCACATGTGGGCCCTTTTTATTACGTTGGCTCAAACAATTTTTTAGACTCATTGGCTTATTGCCACACTGCCTGCAACGGCCGCTTCCAAAGGGCTTTCACTCCATGCAGTGATGAAAGACTGACTGAAAAGCCTAGGCTAGAGATGCACCAGACCCTGATTTTAAGGTAACATGCCGGACACCGGATCCACTGCTTAAGATCCTGCCGGATCCGGATCCTGTCGGATACGGATCCTGTGAAAAACCCTATTATCCTGCCGGATCCGGAACCGGAACCGGATCCGGTGCATCTCTAATTTCTACACACACACACACACACACACACACACACACACACACACACACACACACACACACACACACACACACACACACACACACACACACACACACACACACACACACACACACACACGTCTCCCAAGAGGACCTGACTAGATGAACAGCTAATAATCATGAGGATGCATTCTCGGCTCTAGCAATTTTCCTGGTAGCCTACAGAGGCCAAACCTGACAGCCATTCACACACTCAGCTTGGCTTGATTCACTTCCGGTTCTGACCCAGGTACACATACCTGTGGTCGTCAGCACATTGTTTTCTTACAAGTGTAAGAGAGATCCTGCACGGCCCAGCCGTGGCTCTAACGTCTGGGCACTGGCCTGCTCTGCCGGCGACCCGGGTTTGAGTCCGTCCGGGGTCATTTGCTGATCCTTTCCCGTCTCTCTCTCTCCCCACTTGATTCCTGTCCATCCTCCACTGTCCTGTCACAAAAAGTAAAAATAAAGGCTTAGCACCAACCACAGAGGTGTACAAACGCACCCTTTTTTTTAAACATCCAGCACATTTGCATGGCTGACCAATCACCCTTGGCTTGGCTTGCATTGGTTCTGCTCTAATGAACATGCCCACAGCCCTGGCATCACCAGGTCAGGTGAGTTAGTCTTAGTTCACTTGGTACCACATCTGCACAGTAAATTCTGCTGCGTCAACACTATAGAGTAAGACCAACACAATGTTAAACGCAACTCTCTAGTTGAATTACTGTAACAATGCAAGATATACTGTGTTCTCTCCACACTAGTTGCCGTTCGCTCATAGGGTCGAGACTCTCTCTGGACTGTGCAGGAAGACCTCGATTACAGTGGAGCATTAGTGACACACACGAACTGCACTCAACTCCAAATGAAAAAGCTTAAACATCATAGCAGCATTGCTATGATATTACCAAGAGCCGTATGTAATACATAGATTAATACATGATCATTACCATTTTGGTGACAATTATAACAGCCATTGTACATGAAAGGACTACGTAAGTCGTCAGGTGTGTAAAACTACAGTTATTCAACTAAGTACTGAAAACCCACACTGTCAAATGTAACTCTTATGAAGGTTTATTGAGTAAGCAAGATAAGGCAGAAATTTCGATCTAATCTATATTTGTGGCATTTTCCTGAAGATAGCATGCTGTTGGCTGCAACGGCTGCCTTGGTTTCATTGGCAGTGATTTGACCCACTTACAGTGCGGACTCCTGGCGTCGTCAGCAACTTCTCTCCCTGTAGAGTAGAGGACACACAGTGCTAAGTGAACATATGCACAATGTAATTCCAGCTCTCCTGGGAGTCATGGTAGCAGAGGGGAGAGAGAGCTAGGAGGAGAGGAGAGGAGAGGAGAGCTAGGAGAAGAGGAGAGGAGAGGAGACAAGCCTATTAGGGAAGAGGAGAGGAGAGAGAACAGGAAACAAAAGCGACAGAGAAGAGAAGAGAAGAGAAGAGAAGAGAAGAGAAGAGAAGAGAAGAGAAGGGAAGAGAAGAGAAGAGAAGAGAAGAGGAGAGGAGAGGAGAGGAGAGGCGAATAGAGGAGAGGAGAGGAGAGGAAATGAGAGGAGAGGAGAGGAGAGG
>NC_085869.1:41685507-41688007 GCF_034702125.1 Engraulis encrasicolus
TGGCCCCTGATTGTTGAGATGAAGTGTTAAGGAGTCAGAGTGCTAATAAAGTGTTAAAGCCTTAATCACCGTCTCCCCTTCCTTTGCCAATCGATGATTGCCAACAAACCATAACTCGAGCAAGTTAATTAAGGTCTGAGACCTAGGGAAGAGTTCGGGGCAGAGCTCGATTCTCTCGGAGGGGCTGAACTTCTACCATTTTACGTGGGCGTGTTTTTTATTATCATAATTATTTAATTATGTAACTATGACTGGCTTACATCTTCATATTCCAATGAAACATATCCCATATCCTTTTCAATCAAGCACATCCGGTGTCCTGAATGCCTTCATTTCCTTGGAGACAAATAAAGCACCTTAAGTCTGCACCGCTGCTGAATGACAAACAGTGGAATTAGAATGCAGAAGATCATACGGGTATAATAGCTGATTAAAGCTATCATAATGCCTGATTAAAGCCATCACTTAATGGCAGTGTTATTTATTCATTCATGTAAACACAATGCTCCTGCTACTTGCAGGCGATGTTATCTTCCTGCAATAAGGCCTTCAGCAGAGGCGTTTCAAGGTATTTGGCGGCCCTAGGCAAACAATGACTTTCAAATGATTCTTTTGAAACTATTGGATAAAGCTCCCCCTCAGGAGAGGTTTTGATAGAAGTGTTATTGCAGTTATTGAATTTAGGCCAGTGTTACAGGTATAAAAAAGTCGAGTGTGTGTGTGTGTGTGTGTGTGTGTGTGTGTGTGTGTGTGTGTGTGTGTGTGTGTGTGTGTGTGTGTGTGTGTGTGTGTGTGTGTGTGTGTGTGTGTGTGTGTGTGTGTGTGTGTGTGTGTGTGTGTGTGTGTGTGTGTGTGTGTGAGGGGGGGCATTGTGCTTTCAGCTGGGGGCCCTAGGCAATTGGTCTAGTTTTCTTGTTTGATTATGACAGAGGATTAGATACAGTAGATGATGAGAGTGAGGGAGACAGAAAGAAGGAACAATAGGGAAGAAAGACGGAACTGAGAGGAAGACACAGAGAGGGAGAGATACAATGGCACACAGAGAGAAAGACGGAGCAAAAGGATAAAGAGAAATACAGTGTATAAAGGGACACAGACAAATGCAGAGGGAAACACAGAGGCAGAAAGAGGGAGAAAGAGATTGAAAAAAGAGGGGTAGAAACATCACCCAGATGCCCAAAAATGCTGACATGCTGCCTGAGACATTGACACAAGCAGAGGAAGACACCGAAAAGTGAGATATGCAAATACACACAGAAAAAGAGGGAGCAATAGAAGCAGAGAACTGAAGGGACACAGACAAATGCGGAGAGAAAACAGAGGCAGAAAGAGAAAGAGGGAGAAAGAGATTGAGGAAAGGAGGGGTAGAAACGTCACCCAGACGCCTGAGATGCTGAGCTGCTGAGACATCGACACGAGCACCAGATGGCTCCTCTCCAGACACATCAGCAGAGCAATCATGGCAGAGCACATGAGCCTGAGAGAGAGAGAGAGAGAGAGAGAGAGAGAGAGAGAGAGAGAGAGAGAGAGAGAGAGAGAGAGAGAGAGAGAAACAGAGACAGAGACAGAGACAGAGACAGAGAGAGATTGCTTGGAGAGAGAAGAGAAAGACAGAGAGAGGGGGGGCAAGAGAGAGAGAGACAGAGACAGAGAGCTTGGAGAGAGAGAGAGAGAGAGAGAGAGAGAGAGAGAGAGAGAGAGAGAGAGAGAGAGACAGAGACAGAGAGCTTGGAGAGAGAAGAGAAAGACAGAGAGAGAGAGCGAGCGAAAGAGAGAGAGAGAGAGAGAGAGAGAGAGAGAGAGAGAGAGAGAGAGAGACTAGAGACAGACAGAGACAGAGAGAGATCGCTTGGAGACAAAAGAGAAAGACAGAGAGAGAGAGAGAGAGAGAGAGAGAGAGAGAGAGAGAGATTGCTTGGAGAGAGAAGAGAAAGACAGAAAGCGATAGACGGAGAGAGAGGAGGGGAAGCTGAAAGAGAGAGAAAGAGATAGATGACTGGAGAATTTACAGTAAAGGCGTGTGTGCACGAGGGAGTAGTTGCAGAAGGAAAATGAGGCAAAGAGAGAGGGAAGAGAGGAAGAGAAAAAAGGAGTAAGGACACTGATGTGATGAGATGGGGTTATCAGGCGTATACTTTTTAGGCACATGGTTTTAGGCTATTTGTTTATATATCCCTGTCATTCAACTTGCTTCTGTGGTGCTTTTGACTCAGCCTACTTGTAAGACCCAGGACATGATTGCAGCAGGATATGCAGCACATTTCACATTGGCATTCTTATTATACCATAAGATAATTCTGCAGGTGGGAGAACAACTGACACAAGGTGCGCAGACGTATGCATACGGCACAATATTGACAGGCGGGGGGGCGAGAACTTTCATTTGAGGTTGCGGTAGAGTCAAGTAATGGTGGAAAACATTAATGAGAGCTCGGTTGGCCGTCTGCCCCCTAGATGATCATGCAAAGTGCTCTGGTCATCCTGAAGCAAGTATGTGCAA
>NC_085869.1:41693007-41720507 GCF_034702125.1 Engraulis encrasicolus
TCATATACTGTGTCTGCCTGTTCATGGATGCAGAACATGTCACTGCTCCAAGAGATTTTACTAGTGCTGTGTGTGCAATGATGACCCAACAGATCTGCAGTTTAAGAGAGATTTATTTGATCATGATCATGATTTATATCATACATCATTTCACAAATTACCAAGCACAATGCATGGTGGATCATGGTCATTGTTCCTCCTCTCAGAGAGGGAAGAGCAAGAAGCCACTGAAGGTGCTTTGGTTATTATGGTTATCCCAGAGTCTGTAGCCTGCTGGAAGTCTCATGTTAACTACATCTCCCTCCTCCAGCTGCAGAGTCAGACCACTGGACAGATATGTCCCTCTTCCATCAGTGTCATTCTCCTCCAGCCACATGAGACTTTGTTCATTTCTGTACATCCTGATAAACATCTTGCGCGAGTCTAGTTTATCCTCAACTGTGAATCTGAAGTAATAGACACCCCTGACTGGAGCAGTGAAGAAGCCTGTTGCGCTGCTGTAGGCCTGTCCAACATTGGTGATGACCTTACTGAAGACCAGGTTCAGGTCCTTACTGCCAGCCTCTATAAATCCGTCAGTAAGAGCTGCTGAGAAGGCCACCTTGGGTGCTGCTTTGATCTCTTTCTCCAGATTCTCTAATTCAGTCTTAGTGGCTGCCAATGTGGTATTCACTGCTGTCAGCTCTACCTCCTGTGCTGTGTTTTCCACCCTCAGTTCGTCTATCTCAGTTTCACCAGCTGCCAGTCTGTTCTTCAGACCAACCAGCTCTTGCTGATGTGTTGCACTATCCATCTTCAGGTCCTCAACATCGTTCACGGTGGCTTCATTTGTTGTCTTCAGGTCCTTGACTTCAGTTTCAGTGGCAGCCAGTCTGGTCTCAAGTTCTTCGTTTGCCCTCTTCAGATGAATCATTCCAGCTTCACTGACAGCCAGTTTGGTCTTCACTGCTGCCAACTCAGCCTCCGTCCTCTTCTCACTGGCTACCAGCATTTCTTTCACTGCTGCATTTTTAGTCTCCAGAACCTTAACTTCATCTTGAGTATACCTTAGTATTACCCTGAGTTCCATCATCATGTCTCGGAGTTCCTTCAGCTCAGCAGAGATGTCCGACTGGACTTCGGCAGCAGCAGTAGTAGAGGCAGGAGCAGAACCCACTGTGCTCTGGCTCTCTGTCTGGACTTCAGTCTGGGTTCTCCAAGTCTGAGCTCCACGCATGGAGAGCAACAGCACCAGCAGTGAGATGGCCGTCCTCATTTTCCAAGTCGCTGTAGAATAATAATAGAAAAAATAGATTATCACTTAGACACATGACAATAGGCATGAGGGATAATGCAAACAACCACTGACATTCTATGCAGGGGACAAGTGGAAACATTTTTACTAGTAACATAGGCCTACCCAATGTACCAATGCAACAGTGTGCCCAATCATGTGTTTATGTAGCCTATGTAAAAGTACTGTATGCCTGTCTCTAAGTCCAAAGTGCATGTATAGTGCAGCTGAAAAGGAAAGGCAGGGGACAGGGGATTTTGTTTAATTTAGTGTAATGTTTATATGGCAGGGACAGTGCACAACATGAGCCAGATTATAGCCACAAGGCAAATTTTCATCTGTTGTCCCTGGGGGAGGAGAAAATGTGTCCATTTCTTCTGCGTAGAAGCTTTAAACTGGAAGTTGTTTACCTTTCACTTCCAAACTGAACTAGGCTGATGCCAAAAAATGCCAATTTGTTTTGTTCCATTGGTTAATAATGCGCTTACATTCTCTCTCCTTAACCCTTGGAAGGTGTTTGTGTTTTTGTTACATAGAAGGTGTTGGGGTCATTTTGACCTGAGCATATAGAAAAATAATAATAAAAAAGGAAAAAAACATAGATGATATTCACCCTCATGTTCATTATGCTTGTGATTTTTTAAAATATATATGTTTTTGAGAATGACAGGTACAGAGAGAGAAAGATAAGGAGACGGTGAAGAAAGTGAGTAAACTCAATCCAAGCTCTCGGATTGAGCAACTAGTGCTCTTATCGCGCAAGGTTGAAACATTGGTGCACAACTGAAGGACCGAACAATGTCTGCACTTCTTTTCCACATATTTCACCCTCTGCCTAGTGTACTCAACATGTGACCACTATTGTATCAGAAAGTTCAGAAAATATTTATGTATAAGCCCACCAAAGAGATATGGGTCAAAATGACCCGGAACACCTCTTGTGTAATATAAATGTGCAGGGGAGGGGGGAAGCAAGGGGGGTCACTAATATCTTTTCAGATTCATGTTCCTCACTGAAAATCAGCCAAAGCCCGTGAATCTCAGTGTGCAAAAATAATAACTGATGCCAGGCCTAATTTTTCTCAAACTAAAAACTGGAAACGGGTCAAAATGACCCGAACACCTTAGAAGGGTTAACCTTGCTCTGACACAATGTATGTGGTTGCTTGCAAGTAACACACTGATTTAACTCTCTGATTTGAGGCACATATTCCACAGTTCTGTGTTGGAAGGCTTCTGCTGATATTGCAAATTGACAAGTCTAGTATGAGGTACTGAGAGGTCAAGGGTAGCTTGCACAATACAGCTGCAAAATGAAAACGGCCAAGAATCTCTTTTAACACTGCTATAACATCGATCTTACCTTTAAGAATCTGAGTACGTAGTAGTGATAGTAGTGGTAACTGCAGTAATGCCGTCTGTCACTGCTGTCTGAGTCTACTATCATCACCCTCTTTTTATACCTTAGTAGTTATGTAAGGACTGTTGGGGTGACGTTAAGGCCAGGGTTGCTCATCAGACATACTGTACCCAGTAGGATTTTCCTAAAGCATCTTTGTTTGTTCAGGTGTCAGTGTTGTGGGAAAGCACAAACCTGTTGCCCACCCGATAGCACAGAGTACCATACAGTGTAGGTGTGATAGGGACGAGGTGGTGCTAAAACACCTGCCCCTTTGCCCTACTGTATAAAAAAAACCCTTTTGAAAGTTCCTTTTTCCATTGTTTTTTTGGTCATAATGTACTGTGGTCCATGTTGACATGATAATCTACAAATGCTTCACGATCAAAAGCATGTGGCAACAACGGCCTGATATAATATGTTGCCTCTACTACAGTAGCTATAGTAAAGCAGCCAGAAGATCCCCATGCCCCCAACACCCGCTTCACCCCCTGTCCCCTAAAATGTCTGTAGACGCCAGTGCTGAGTAGGTTTCACGTCCTCACACACACACGGAGGCATGCACGCACACACACACACACACACTTTAACATGTGGAAAAAACCCTTCAGACCTTAGTTCCCGTTCCCTTCCCTGCATAATGTCTCTGTCTCTTTGTGTCTTTTTCTATCTCTGACTCTCTTCCTTTCTCTCTCTTTTCTTTCCCTGTGTCTTCCTGCCTGTCTGCCTTTCACTCTTCATCCCTCTTCTTCCCCCCGTCTTGTCCTCTGTTGTTAACATTGCGTTTAACAGGCGGCTGACAGGTGCCGGTGACAGGTTGGGTGCGCTGACGACTTAATTAAAATCAATTAGGGGACCGACGTCGAGCGGGCGAACGAGCCTCCGCGGCAAGAAGGAGCCCCTCCGTAGCAACCCTCCCTCTGTCTCCATGGCGCCAGAGCACCAATTAGTTCCTCACCGTTTGCCTTGCTCGCTTGCGCTCTCCCTCCGATGGCATCCCCCCATTTGCCTATTGCTAATTAGCTGACAAACAAACTCACTACACTGCTGACGTGCACCATCTCTCTCTCTCTCTCTCTCTCTCTCTCTCTCTCTCTCTCTCTCTCTCTCTCTCTCTCTCTCTCTCTCTCTCTCTCAGTCTGTTTTATTTATTTTCTGCCTTGCTCTCTGAGTCTCTCTCTCTCTCTCTCTCTCTCTCTCTCTCTCTCTCTCTCTCTCTCTCTCTCTCTCTCTATCTCTCCCTCCCTCTGTTTCATTATCATTCCCCCTTCTCCTACTTGTCCACCATTGAGCTTTGCTTGCCATCTAGGTGACGTGTGTGCAGGTGTGTGCGTGTGTGTGTGCGTACACCTAAATGAATGAATGTGTGTGTGCGTATGTAATCCAATGACATTTTCTCACTATCGTGTGTAAGGTCTGTCAGTATACACAGCTCGACGGCTTCCCTTGATGTCTCAGTGCAGTATAGATGTTACACACATTGCTCAAACTACAAAGAGTCCTGTCGCCCTATTTGAGGAGAAAACACAACAGCTGTCTTCCAACCTTGTCGAGGGAGCTCTGTTATCAGGAAAATATGGAATGATATGTGAGGCCTAAACCTGCATTGCTTCTGAGGTGTCTTGTAGTACGTAGTTGTTGTAGTAGTACGTTTGTAGCATTTGGAGTATATCTGAGTATCTCTGTGTTTACCTACGTAAAGGAATGTAGAAGAGTGTACAGTATATTGGAGTGTATATGAATACATGTGAGTATATTGTATATGGATGTCTGAGGATGTTTATGTGTGAAAATGGTGTCTAATGAGATGTGTACTACAAATATCTAACCTGATGGAACTGAACAGTCTGATGTGAAAACAAATATCCCTATGGGACAATAAAGAACATCAATGGCTGACATTGCCATAGACATTAGACAGTAGAAATAGACAGGAATGCCCATAGACAATGCAGATGTAAGCCTGATGACAGGTCCTCATATGACCAGTTGTGCCACATGCACACACGCGTCACGCACGCACATAGACACGCGCGCGCACACACAGACACACACACACACACACACACACACACACACACACACACACACACACACACACACACACACACACACACACACACACACACACACACACACACACACACACACACACGCACCCCTGCACACACGTCACCTTGGAAACAGATTGTTATGTACAGCAGAGACTGACAGAGAGAAAGGCAAACATTTGTGATGGACAGCAGGAGAAAGCTCATCAGTGATGGACAAGCGCACAGTATAGAGAGACAATTTCAATACTGTCAGTTTGTCTGTCTGTCTGTTAGTCTGTCTCCCACATGTGCTGTCTTTCTTTCAGTCTGTCTGTCTGCCCATTACCTGTTTGTTTGACAACAGATATTTCAATCTGGGAGATCCATATGTTCAGATGTACAAGGGCTCTGCACAAATGCACAAGGAGTTGGTTATGTGGTTGCATATCCAATCCGAAAATTTAGGAAAACGGTAAACTAGGCTTTAGTCAGTTTGCCTGCGAGGCTGTCACCTTTCTTATAACCATTTGCTCTTTCTGTCTGTGTGTCTGTCTGTCACTCTTGTTACCCCTGCCACAATGACCAGAGCAGTCTGACTGTCTCTATGCCTGCTCATCGCTGTATCTGTCACCTTGGGACTGTCGCCTGCTTCTTCCGGCAGCAGTGTCTGTGTATCTGTCTGCTTTTCCGTCTGTCTGTCACTATCCCCAACCACCACCATCATGTTCCTACAACATCTGAATGCTTGTCTGTCTGCTATCCTTCCTGTACCCTGCCACCATGATCACCAGCGTCGGTGAAATGGCACCAAGCATTTTCTCATTAGTCGGCTGATGGCAGTGTGTCTCTAGGATGGCCCCATCCTTGCCACCACGGGCGTCTGGCTGAAATGCCACCACCACAGTGACATTTACGCTCCCAGACCCCTGTCCTGACTCCCCCTGTGAAGAAGAGCTTGTTTTTTTCTTTCTTTTTTTTTCTAAAGGATTAGTTGACGGTGAAGTTATGGAATTGGTATTTGATTAGACGTCAGCTCTCTGTCAGAGAGAGCAGACAGAGAAGGGGGTGTGGACTTTCTCTCTAGAGAAAGGGTCAGAGAGAGAGAGAGAGAGAGAGAGAGAGAGAGAGAGAGAGAGAGAGAGAGAGAGAGAGAGAGATGTAGGATAAGCTCTGTACTTGTCCATCACTAAGGAGCAGAGGAGAAGTTGTCAAATTGCAGGGGTTTTTTTTATTAGAGGGAGGATTTATATGGTTTTAGCATGGCAGACAATGCCACTGCCTCGGATAAGCCAGTGCATTACAGTTTTTCTTGATTGCTTTGACACAGTTGGCACTCCAAAAAGCACATTTTCATACCAGTTCACGCAACGGGCTAACCAGTTAAACCGATTCTCCAAACACAACATCTTTGTTTGCAAAAGGCTACTACGTTTCCAAAATATTTAACATATGCAATAAAAGCAAACTCTGTCTTCAGTCCAATACACAATGCATAGCAGTGTATGAACACTCCCAGTCAGTCATTACACAATGGTCGTAAAAATCCAAAACACGGCTATCATGTTGACACAATTTGCCGTTATTTAACACTGTCGTCAATTACATAACTTTCAAGCCAGTTCCATTGTTGTTTCTTTTACTTAGCCACTGACTCTGCTTGATCAGGATCTACTGACTGAGAGATAGCTGGTAAATGCTTTGCATAAAGATTTGAGTTGTGTCTCTTTTCTTATGTAAAATTGTCAGTAGGCTAGGTAGTGGGTCCGTGTAACAATAATGTCTTATTGCAAAGAATGGGATTGAAAATCAGAATGCTTTGATGTACTTTTTGTTTTGTTTTTGTTTGTTTGTTTGTCTTCCTTTTTTTTACAACTGTAATCAAAAATGTACTAATGGCAGATAACGGTATTACAGAAAATATGTGTAAAGTAAAATATGATGTTGCAGTACGAGAATGCACTTACAACAAATTTGCAAAAGAACTCCATGCCAAGAACAAACAAGAAGACACTGTGTATAAAGACTGATTGCTAAATTAAGATTTTTGAGAAGGAGTGTCAAATAGGTGCTCTGGTGTGTTCACACAACTGACGGTAGTTTCTAAAAGTCAGGAGTAGATTTTTCTGTATGGTTATCAGAGCTTAAACAATGAAATGTGCACTACTTAAATGGCACATGCGTTAACTGTTTAGCAAAAACTGTGTTATATGAATGGGAAATATGTCAAGTGAACAAGAATGTGTTCACACATATGCACAACGTGTCTTTTGCTTTACTGAAATAGTGATCATGACGACTTTGTGTGAGTCAGTTTTAAAAATTGTGTTAAAGCGATCAAGAAAAACTGTAAGTCTGGTCCAGTCTTGTCACATCAGGACAGAAGGTAATGCCAGGTGAGATGTTTTTCTGCAAATGTATTACCAAGAAAATACGGTAGGCCTAGATTTTTACTTTGGGAGAAAATGAATTATCATAGCTAATGGATAATTATTAGCCACTTTCACATTGCTCCACTTTGTAAAAGGTGTCTTCAGCATCGTAGTCAGCCTACTCAAATGGATGCTTCTTTCGTTGAATTTTCATTACACTTGCCTGACTCTTTTATCAGACTTACAGTTATTTTAGATTAATGTGGTCCCTGAATGCAGGGTTAGTTACCTTGAACAAGGTCACCACATCTACAGATGATAAGGGATTCAAACCTGCAACCTTCAAAATTGACCACCTTGCTTGCCATTAGGCCAAAGTTGTCCCTTTCTGCTTCTCCCAAATGATGCTGCTTGGTAAATTCACCTTTTACCAAAGTTTTCTCTTTTCATTTTGTTTCATTTCAACCCTAGGTTTCCTGAATGGTTGGCAACAGAAATCAGCCTTCCAGCCATCCATAGAAAAGACATAATTACAAAACTGTAGCTTGTGCCCCCTGACTTGCTGTAAGTAATTTACTTAGGATTTTAATTGACCTTTATTTAGGTCCTGTTGAGATATAAAACCTCTTCTTCCAGGGAGTCCTGGTAATTGGAGCTGAATGGAAGCATTTGGTAGTCTTGCTAGGACAATCTCATTCTGATAAATTTTTTACTGTTTATAAACAAATTGAAGTATTGTAAGCCTAGACGTGGCTTTTGTCCTTGGCAGAACTATTATATATTTTGTAGCAGATTCTGTCTTTTCCTGCATGGTCTTTGGTCAATATGACATCCTAGACTTGTTTTTCTCAGTGTTGATCTCATTTTAATGCCACTGGTCTCCCATAACAATATCAATGATGCACAGCAGCAGATGCTTCGCCGAGCCTACTTCAGGGTACAAAAATAGCAAAATCCTCTCACGACTCTGAGGGACTTCATGAAGAATGGCTGAAAAAAACAAGTTCATAATTAAAATGGATTAGTGTGTTTTTTTTTTGCTAAACACCGAAAAGTTTAGCAAAAGCATGTTAATTGCAACTCATAATGATGTTGGAACATCGCCTTTAAAAACCTCTTAAAAAAAAAGTTCCTTAAATGAAATGCCAACCACGCAAAACAACCTATTCACCCTTTAAAAAAAACTATAAACAGCAGATATATCCTCACCACGCGGCCAGCCACCCACTAAATCTGTCTTTAATTTTGGGCTAGGCACTAGGCAGTGCTGCATTGTGCTGGACCTCTTATGTAATTCAGTGAGGACCGTTAGCAGGAGGCTGACAGTGGGACTTTGATGTGCATTGAAACGCTGTCACACAATTGTGCTACTCTTTCTCTGTGTGTGTGTGTGTGTGTGTGTGTGTGTGTGTGTGTGTGTGTGTGTGTGTGTGTGTGTGTGTGTGTGTGTGTGTGTGTGTGTGTGTGTGTGTGCGTGTGTGTGAAACGCTGGCACAATTGTGGTACTGCAGTGGGGTGAGACTGGCAAGTACTGGAGTGTGGAGAGTGGTGATGTGTGACATGTACAGTTTGTTTTGCGCACACACACACACACGTTTGCACGCATGCACACTGCAGTGAGACTGGCACCTGTGTCCTATGTAGTGGCGATGTGTGTGTGTGTGTGTGTGTGTGTGTGTGTGTGTGTGTGTGTGTGTGTGCATGCTGAGCTGGGCCTAACTGTATCTTCACACACACACACACACACTCACGTACACACACACACACACACACACACACACACACACACACACACACACACACACACACACACACACACACACACACACACACACACACACACACACACACACACACACACACACACACACACACACACACACACACACACAAACACACACACACACACACAGGGAATGGCAGCCGTGTGAGAGTCACAAGGGCATGAGAAATGGATTGATGTGCAGTACTGGGTGCGTGTGTATGCATATGTACGTGCGTGCATGCGTGTGTGTGTGTGTGTGTGTATGCGCATGTGTATATGTGTATTTCTGTCAGAACCATTTCAGTCAAGAAACACAAGAGAAGAATATAAATGCAATTTCTTTTATTGAAATTATGAATTACATTTGGCGGTATAGCTCTGTTCGGAGGAACCCCCCTATTTCCATGAGCAGCATGGAAAAGCATTTAGTCAGGGGGCAGCAGCAGTTTAGGGAATTCTCACCCCAGCAGGACAGGGCGAGAGATAACCCCCCATGAACAGAGCCAAGCGACGTGACAAGAGAACATGTCACATCATACACGACAAGGTGGAGCAGGGGAGGTGGTGGGTAGCAAAAACCGAGCAGCATACAGTTGAGAGGAAGTGGATAGAATTTAAAAGGCGTGCCGAAGCCGTGTGGCCAATCGCTAGGGAAGAAAGATTATCAGCTGAGAGAATGCACCTGGATCAATTAGGAATTAATTAGATGAAGGGGAGGGCAGCAAGCTTCTTGACTACCATGGCCTGGCCAGAACTGACGTTAGTACTTTAATTTCTGTCAGAACCATTTCAGTCAAGAAACACAAGAGAAGAATATAAATGCAATTTCTTTTATTGAAATTATGAATTACATTTGGCGGTATAGCTCTGTTCGGAGGAACCCCCCTATTTCCATGAGCAGCATGGAAAAGCATTTAGTCAGGGGGCAGCAGCAGTTTAGGGAATTCTCACCCCAGCAGGACAGGGCGAGAGATAACCCCCCAAACAGACTATACCTGGTAATCCTCTCTCGAATACGATGAGAGGATGTCATAGCTATAAAGATAAGCCCCCCAAACCAAATATCTAAAACTAAATTTGGAACTAAATTTGGTAAAGGCAGGGGGGTGGGGGGGCATAGCAGCAGCAGGAGCAGCAGATGGCAGCACGACGCATAGATGCAGACACTTATTGGTTACCACCAGGGGCAGCAGGGGACATGGCTTCTGGGCATTAAGAATGGCGCGCACGTCCGGCCGTAGGTAGCGTGCATAGGCAGCAGAATTCCATACCTGGTAATCCTCTCAAAGTCAGTTAAAATGAGAGGATTGGTTGAGTAGTCGAATTTAGATATCCCCCCCAAAAAAACATCATGCACTAGTCCAGAGTAAATCATGCATGTGATCAGAGGAGCAGTCGTATTGACTATGCCAGTAGTAAGTATAATCAAGAAGGCTGGGCCAGTCATTGGCTAAATGTGGCATAAATCGTCAAGTTAACTGAAATAGGCAGATTTCTATTAACCAGACTAGACCAGCAGAAGTTTTGTTTAGCAGCAGTTATATTAGGATCACAGCAGCAGCAATAGGACATAGCCAGGCAGCAGCAAAAATACAAACTTGCCCAGCAGTAGCGAAAGAGAAAACTAGATAGGTCGGTAGATAGTTAAATAGGCCAGTAGAAATCAGGTGAAATGAACGACCCCAGCCAAAATGATAAAATGTAACTAGATGACCAATAAGTTGGCCGCAGTTAACAATTTGGGGTTGGCAGCATCCTCGGTTAGTGGCAGTTAAGTGCCCCATCACCAGCTGTAAAATAGACTTTAGGTAGGATTAAAGACAAGGCCAGCTGTTGGACAGTCAGATGCACATAGAGAAATAGAGCGTCAACAGTGGTTAAATAGACTTGGCTGGGAGTCATTAGGATAAAGTACACAGACTGGAGGCACTAAGGCTAGGATGGCTTAATAAATAAATGGGCAAGGTGGGCATCAGCAGAAATGGGTTGGGCGGGCAGGCAGCAGCCAAATGGGCTAGGTAGCAGGCAGCAGCAAAATGGGCAGGTGGACAGGCAGCAGCAAAAAAGAACTAGGCAGATGGGAGGCAGCAAATAGGCGTGTCAACGATGGTTAATAGACTTGTCCGAGAATTGTTAGGATAAAGTAAACTAGACCGTGGCACTAGATGGGCTAGGATGGCAAACAAATAAATAAATAAAACAGTGAATGGGCTAGGTGGACGGGCAGCGGCAAAATGGGCTAGGTGGACGGGCAGGCAGCAAAATGGACTAGGTGGACAGGCAACAGCAAAATGGACTAGGCGAGATGATTGGATAAGCTCAGCAAGCAATTGGCTCTCGTTACCGGACAGGTGGGAGGGATGCCAGCCAGCCACATGTTTGCGTAGCCAAATGCTCTCGTTTGTTCCTATGGAAGGCTTTTTGAGTGCTCCGTCTCTTACGTGGGCTGTCTCTGGTAGCGGGCAGCATCAAATAGACTAGGCGTACAGGCATCATAAAAATTGACTAGGCGGACGGGCAGCAGCAAATGGGCTGATTCTTTAGGATCAGTGCCGCTCTACTCCAGAGCCCAGAACGGCAGCTGATTGACAAGGACTACGAAATATGCAGTTGGCAGCACAAGGTGACAGCGAAATCACTACATCATCTAGACGCGTCAACATAGAGAACACTGCTAACATGGCCTGAACACCCACACAGGATCAGTGCTAGGATCCGGAAAAAAACAGCAGGTTGACAAGGACCATGTGACAGCACACAATAAGCTGGGCCTCTATGATGGCAACCAATAGCTAGAATGATGGACAGATACAGTTGTAGGTAAAGCCTATCCGAGAGCAGCAGGGAGACCAGAGATGGCGACAGTCAGCAGAAGCTACATTGAAACAATATGAGCAGGCAGCCGCTGGCTAGACACTAAACCGACCAATGAAGCAGCCGCTAGACTAAACCAAGTGAGCCCACTGCAGTTACGGTAGCTGCACAATACAATCCAGCAGATCTGACAGCATATAGATAATATGACTGGAGGCAGGCGCAGGACCCAATGCAGTTAAACTATATGTGAGCCAGCTGTAGTTAGACAGAGTATGAGCCAATAGCAATTGCAGCACATGGACTACTCAGGGCAATCAATGCTACCATGAACAACAGAGTCAACATTCTCACAGGGCGAACATTAGCCAGACAGCACGATTACCATCCTATGAAGCAACACAGGCGACCATTAACAAAACATGAGCAACACTAGAGTACACTTACCGAGCAAGCAGAGCCAATTCAGACTATGAGCTAACAGTGCCACCACGACTACACAGGGAAACAATGCCAACAGACCACAGAAGCTAACAGCATTAGCAAAGGCCTATGTATACTATGCAATTGGCAGCAAAAGCAGACGAAATCAGCAAAATTGTCCAGACACGGCAACATTCTACACTACACTACAGCAACATGATCTACACTAAAGGCCAACATGACCACTGATGCAGCCTCCCCCAGCAGAGGCCACAACATGGCTCCATGAGCATGACGAGACCTAAACGTGCTAAATAAGACCCAACATGCACACCACTACCCAACATAATAGCCTACAGTTGATATTGTACGATGCAGATAGTTTAACCAAATTGACCGGAATGAGGGGAAGAGCTAATAATGCCATACAGGCAGCACAAGCACTACTGCACAACCAAACCGAGCTAGCAGAAAGATACACAGCCATGCAAGGTCAAGGTTAGGCATATAACCAGGCTTTAACAGATGAGCAATATAGCCATGCTAGCACAGCCTACATCAGCCAGTAACATAAAGACAATGCATCCCTTGCTAGTAGTAATGGCGGACTCCAGACAAAATACTTACACTACATTGGCCAAACAGCAGGACTGACTACATACCAGCACAACAGGGCACCAGCACTGAGAGAAACAGCGACCACACTACAGCCAGGCCACAGCCAGAGTACCTACACAGCCCAGCCAGGACTATGACTACACACACTGCAAGCACCTAGACTAGCAGCCAGGAAGCAATGGTTCACCAGAACATTATATCCTAGTCTAGGATACAGAGCTAGCAAAACTTGGCCAAACAGGCCAGTAGGCCTACTATGAAGCAGCAGAGACAACATCCCGAACATTGCAGACAACTCAGAACTATGGTAATTGCAACTCCCCAAAAACTAACAGATGAATAGCCAGGAAGCAGTAGATAGCCTACAAAGAGCACATCAATCTATAGGCCTAGAGCTAGCACACTGCAAATGGTCACAGGGGGTGCAAGGGGAATGCGTTGAACAGGAATGCCAAAAACAAGACGGATAAGCAGCAGTCACCAGCATATAGGCTAAACAGCTAGAGTCACGGAATAAAAAGAATGCAAAAATAAATAAATAACCACAGGTCCCGAAGCACGGTTTCCAGCAACATTCAATTCAAGCCACGCCCGATTAGAAACACCTGTGGTTTTGTTACAAAGTGACAGGTGACCGGCGAGGACGGTGGAACAAACATACTGTAATTTAAAAATCGCATCGCATGACGTCTCCCTTACCTAACTATTGTGACAAAGGAAGCATAGGCTATTCAATCCAACCGTTTCAGAGCACGAAGCACAAATGCACAGGGTCGCCAGATTTCTATAGGCTACACTATACCGCCATGCGACTCAAAGCGCAAAATAGACTACAGTACTCCATGCGACAACTTTCACGTGAATGTTAAATGAAAATGGATTTATCATCCCACGGCAAAGGTCAATTAAGCACCAGCAGACGGTAAATGCAACAGTTAACCATCAAATATCCACCTCCGCAAGAATTGTGAATTCATATTGTAAGCAACTGAAACATGCGTGGTGAGAAAGCAGCAAGCCAAAATCCGGTTTACCATCAGGGTGGACAATGACAAGAACCGAAGCGATTCAAAAACGGCGTGCGAGGCATTTAAAGTGATCAGATGGGAAGCCCGAGACAATGTAAATTACAGGCATAGCCTAAGCCACTTATAGGGCCTATTAACTTCTGCAACACATTGAAAGCGTTGACATGCAGCCAAAGCACAGAACATGGCATTGGCCAAACATCACCACCAGTTGCAGCTGTAAACAGATCGAATGTATGTATCACTGGCGAGGGGGGGGAAACAAAGAAAGTGCAAGTTCACCAAACGCGCAGGTGCGGAATGTGATGAAGCAGTTTGTAATATTACAATCAGCGAAAGCTCAGAGCATGGGAAATTGTAGGCCTACAGCCAGCAAAATACATAAACTGGGGTAGGCATCACAAAATCTATTTTAACGCCCTAAAGGACGGCACCGCACGGAGAAAACAATCAACTGTCCAAATTGAGGTGCGTAACTTTTGAAATCATAGGTGTAGGCTTACTCCCTGTCGGAACGGAGGCAGAACTAACGAGGCAACTCAAAGAAAAATGTGCAGCCTACCAGACATGAAACGATATCGACAAAGAGAACGCTAAACAACGTGTTCAGAAGGCATAAGAAAACAAGCAACCAGCAACACCAACTCCAGCAAAAACCGAGCAGCATACAGTTGAGAGGAAGTGGATAGAATTTAAAAGGCGTGCCGAAGCCGTGTGGCCAATCGCTAGGGAAGAAAGATTATCAGCTGAGAGAATGCACCTGGATCAATTAGGAATTAATTAGATGAAGGGGAGGGCAGCAAGCTTCTTGACTACCATGGCCTGGCCAGAACTGACGTTAGTACTTTAATATGTGTGTCTGTGTGTGTGTGTATGTGTGTGTGTGTGTGTGTGTGTGTGTGTGTGTGTGTGTGTGTGTGTGTGTGTGTGTGTGTGTGTGTGTGTGTGTGTGCCTGCGTGCGTGCGTGCGTGTGTGTGTGTGTGTGTGCGACAGGCAGGCAGCAGTGGTATGAGAAGTGGGTTGATGGAGCTGGGCTGCCCCGGGCGCTACACAGCACTTCAAAGATGGCTGCCGACACTCCTCAGCTGCCTCAGCTTTGTGTGTGTCATCCATCATACTTGATCCCTCCCTCTCACTCTCACTCTCTCTCTCTCTCTCTCTCTCTCTCTCTCTCTCTTTCCTCTCTCTCTTGTTCTCCCTGCCTCCTTGTCGTAATCTCTCCCTCTATCTCTATCTCTCTCTCTAACTGCTTCTGTGTACTCTTCCTCTGTCCCCCATCCTCTCTCTCTCTCTCTCTCTCTCTCTCTCTCTCTCTCTCTCTCTCTCTCTCTCTCTCTCTCTCTCTCTAGTTCTCTGCCCGCACATCCCACTATCTACTTCTGTTTTGTCTCTTCATTTTCTCTTGTTCTCTGTCCCTTCTGTTCTTGGTTCTTGTTGTTCAATCTACGCTTCTTTTCTCCAGCCTCACTCTTTCTCTTCCTCTTTTCCTTATCCATCTTACTTTTCCTCTCCCTATCCATCATCTATCTCTCTCTCTCTTTCTCTATCTCTCTTTCTCCCTCTCTCTCTCCCTCTCTGCCTCTCCATTCACCTCGACATATTTCACTTCCATTCTTTCTTATTTGCATCCCTTCTATCCCTGTATCTTCGCCCCTCTCTCGCCCATTTCTCTTTTTCATTCTTTTCTGCCTCATGCTTTTTTTCTCCCTATACCCCACCTCACACATCTCCCATCTCCCATCATCATCTCTCTCTCTCTCTCTCTCTCTCTCTCTCTCTCTCTCTCTCTCTCTCTCTCTCTCTCTCTCTCTCTCTCTCTCTCTCTCTCTCCCTCTCTCTCTCTATCTCTCTCTCGCAGGGGAAGTCCCAGTGCCGTATGTCTACTCATCTCTTATTTATTGCCAGTCCATGTAGCTGTCGCTGTTGCTTGTTTGATATGGATGCAGAATGATTTATTGAAGTCACATTTTGAATAATTCCTCTATAAATTATGATGGTGGTAATAATGATAATGATAATAACAACTCCGGAGACAGGATGGGGGTTGTGTGTGTGTATTCCTGTGTGCGTACTTTTGTGTGTGTGTGTGTGTGTGTGTGTGTGTGTGTGTGTGTGTGTGTGTGTGTGTGTGTGTGTGTGTGTGTGTGTGTGTGTGTGTGTGTGTGTGCGTGCGTGCGTGCGTGCGTGCGTGCGTGCGTGCGTGCGTGGGATGTACCCAAAACTGCACTGGAGAGAAGGGCTTTGAAATACTGAGAGCAAAGACATGGGTAAACAACAACACATTTGTTATCGACCTGAGAAAGCAGAACACATTTTGTTACAAATCAGATGCTTTGAGACTTTGGGACAGAAATGGTCCAGTTTTTTTCTGAATTGTTTTGTTCTGTGTTGTTGGTTTTTTTTTGGATCTGTCAACTGAAACTTCAGCAGTGCCATGGCGACAAGGAAAAGAAAAGAAAAAGAAAAGAAAGAACACTCAGAGGCACTCTTTGGTTGGAAAGGGAAACCAATATGGCCAAGTACAGCTCTCAACATCAAAGATGAGTCAGACATTGATTGATGTGGTTGTGATGCGCAAAAATATGTTGACAATTCTGGGAAGAAAATAAACTATTTTGATTTGGTTGTTATGGATACACAGAAAGAGAGAGAGAGAGAGAGAGAGAGAGAGAGAGAGAGAGAGAAAGAGATAGAGAAAGAGATAGAGAGAGAAAGAGGGGGGGAGAACAGCAGAAAGACAGGACAGGTCACTGAACTGTGTACAAGAAAATGAATGTGACTATTTGCATGGTGTCTACAAAGTAGGCTACAAAGTGAGTATGTCAAATAAGAATGCCCTTGGAATTCAAAGCACCATCCTTCATAGAAATCAAACTTCACATTCCATTTGCTTTTCATTCCAGTGACCTTGGGAATAAGTAGACCTACGTTGTGGTGCTTTACAACTAAATTTTAGCGCCTCACTTTTGTATAATTTTTTTTTTAAATGAACATAGGCCTACTCCAAATATTTTCCCAAAAGGTACCGCTGTTTGCTAGCAGTCTGCTGATGTTGCACAACCTTTTGGATGTTTTTGGGAATAAATAAAAATGTTTTTTTTAAAATGTAAACAAAAGTTGCCCCCATTAGAATAGCTCATATATCGGAAAGGGCTGAGCCAAAAACTGCGGCGTCACCGGCTACTGACAAGTCAAGGGTAGAGTGAGCAATATAATAGCACATTGAAATTGGCAGGAGTACTCCTTTAAGCTGTCATAAAGAGCATACCACAAAATACAATCTGTGAAACATTTTTAAGACTACTCACCCTACTCTGTCTCATACAAATATAGTAACTGAAGACAGAGGAAAGATGAGTGAGAGATTGATTGATGTACTTGTGATGTGAAAAAAATATGTCGACGGACTTCTCATGCCATTGCTGCGTCTCGGAAAGAAAGTATTCTATTTTGATTTGCTTGTCATGGCTACAGGGAGAGAGAGAGAGAGAGAGAGAGAGAGAGAGAGAGAGAGAGAGAGAGAGAGAGAGAGAGAGAGTACAGGTCACTGGAAATGTGGCCGTGCACACAAAAATGAACGTGACTTGTTGCATGGTGTCTTCAAGGTGCTATGTCAAATCATAATGTCCTTGGAGTTCAAAAAATCATCCTTCACTAAAATGTCACAATCTAAATGCACAGTATGTTTGCTTCTCAATCCAGTGGCCTCATTGTTAGGCTGTGGTGGTTTTCAACAAAGAGCATAACACAATTTATGTACTCATTTGAAGTGTTGAATTCACACAAAGATTAATTCTTTTAAAAGATGACGCATTATCACAGCGGTTATTTAAGGCCTGCAATGTTTGGTTAATTTGCTGGTTTACCCAAAGATAAGAATTGTGCCTCTCTTTATACAAAAACAATTCTATCAGTATCCGTGTGTACAAAACACACTGCAATATGCATTTTAGTTGCATTTAGCATTTAGGCATTCTCCCATCCACAAAACAAAACCTCGTCTGATAAAATTCGAGCAACAAGGTTTTTGCATAGTCGAGCAGCAATCTATGGTCGTCGGTTTTCCCATCCAGCCCGCCTAAATGGCACCCTGCTATCTCCAAAGCCTCCAGAATTACAGCAGTGCCAGAGGAGATAATGCTCCATACGTGATGGCGGGCGAGCAAAGCCCTCTTCACATCCCATCTCTCATTCCCACTCCCACTCTTCTCCTACACCTACAGTGCAGGGAAGCCGACAGGGGGAGACAAAGGGGACAGTTGTCCTGGGCCCAGGGAAAGAGGGGGCCCAGAATTGGATTCTCATTACATTAGATGTATTGAACGGGGGGGCCTTTCAGATGACTTTGTCCTGGGCCCAGCCAAAGATGTCAGCGGCCCTACCTACAGTGCATACCTATCCATAGTGAATGACAGAGAAGCATTTAGCTTGACATTTTAACAAGCCCCTCTACAGGAAAAGCAATTATTCCGCCACTCCATAGTTCTTGCCTCGGTTTACATTTAGCATATTAAACACGCATTATCTGTTTTGTAGAGAACATACACAGACTGGATTTCTTTCGCTCTCTCTTTCTCTTAGACACAAGCGCAAATACATGCACTCGCATTTTTGCACAAAATCTAAACATTCACACACATGCACGCACACACGCACGCATGAACAGAGCATGCTTGTCAAAACATTCTGTATTCACACACACACACACACACACACGCACACACACACACACACACACACACACACACACACACACACACACACACACACACACACACACACACACACACACACACACACACACACACACACACACACACACACACACACACACACACCACACACACACACACGCGCACACACACGCACTGAGCATGCTTGTGAAAACATTCTGTATTCACTACCACTGAACACCGAAACCACAATCTCCTAGTCACTGGGGAGTTCCACAGATGCAGAATTTCACCACAACCAGTGGCTACACCAACCAACTTCTTCATCCCAGCCCCAAGGCACATACGCACACACACACACACACACACACACACACACACACACACACACACACACACACTCACACACACACACACACACACACGCGCGCGCACACACACGCACGCACGCACGCACGCACGCACGCACGCACGCACACACACACACACACACACACACACCCCTTATAACCCTGCTGGTAACGCTGAATAATTCAGTGCGGGGGAGCCGCGGGGAAACGGACGAAAATTTGTCAGAGTTAGTTATTCATTAGTGCCTAGCTGACGCTCACACTCATAGCCACTGCCGCAACCCATCTCGGCCCTACACACACACACACACAAACGCATACACACACATATACACACGCACACACACACACACACACAAACACACACACACACACACACACGCACACACACACACACACACACACACACACACACACACACACACACACACACACACACACACACACACACACACACACACACACACACACACACTGTCCCTTACCCATACCCAGCATGCACCGGTGACAAGTGGGAAAACGTCAGGGGCACCCCAGCAGCAACAGCTTCATTTAACATGTCAACAGTCAGTCCAATCGCCCCAATTTAACAGCTGTATTTCCTGGCATCAAAATGCCCCCCCGATGGCGTGCTGTGGGCCAGCTAACCAGCCGGGCCTGGCTTTCATGGGCCCCTGCTGACACACTGACACACAAGCGCATATGCACGCACGCACGCAGACGCACACGTGTACGCGCAGGCACGCACACACACACATAGAAACACACACAAACATGCACACACGCACACACACACACACACACACTAACATGTGTACGCACGCACGCACGCACGCACATACTGTACACACATAGTCACACACACAGTTGGGCATCCCCTCAGCATCTACCCAGTGATGGCAGTGAACACTTATCTTCTCACTGTCAGTGTCAGTTTTGTGAGCTGTTACATCTTCATAATAGATGCACTTTGTTCATTTCAGTGTTTTTACTGTTATCTGTTTTTCAGAGTACTTGTTCAGGTTTCTTGTTTAGTGTTTTCCAGTGACAACACACTCAGTCTGCCTCATTAGGGTACACTGTAATATCCTGTGCTAGTGTTTTATTACACCATGAATTTACTTTTACTTTTTAACTTTTGACACCTCTGATTTATCATGTATTCAGTGTGGAGTGCATGACACCCAAGCTTGGTTATACTACATGCACTGCTCTCTCTATCTCTCCTATATGCTGTCTACTGTATAGGCTATACAGTAGATCAGTCGTAAGCAATTGCACTTCCTTTCGGACCTTGAACACGGACCTTGACAACTGAACATCCTGACTAAAATAGCCTAAACCGAATCTCCTTGTAATTATTTTTATAATGTAAATAGCCTTTTTCCTTCATTGTGTATTTTCCCTGAACTTGTACAGTCTGTGTATGTAATACAAATGACATGGTGCCTATGTACTGTAAATAATATTCACAAAGTCTACATTTTCTATTCATTATCATATTTGGAGTGTGCAGTATGTATTTTGTCCTGCAGGGGTAGGTGTGCGGGCCAATTAGTGGATGATTGGGCAGGAGTTATAATAAAGTCATGCCAGTCCAATTTCTCTCTGTAGCTCTGTTCTCTTCTGGTTGGCTGGAGGCCTGGTAGCTGGATGCAGAACTCCCCCCCCCCCAATTCCCCATCCTTTTCCTTCTAAACCTCTTTGAAACTAGGCTGACTGGCACCATTTTATTTTTGCTTCCACTGACTTATTGTTGTGTAACTTCATATGACATGATAATAAATTATTTATTTATCTTGGTTTCGGATCTATCGCATGGTTGGCCATGAGCAGTGAATTGGGAATGGCATAAAAAGGATGTTTTTCAACGTCCTATCACCAAAAACTTGCCAGGGAACTTGTTTTCCAAAGCTCCACACAGTGGACTGTCATACATTATCCCTGTTCCGTAACTCAAACTCAGACATACAAAAATGGTAAAACAATGTTACAGTACAGCTAGGATGTTTCAGCGAGTAACCCTGAACAGAAATCATGGTTAATTTTAAGTTACGGTAATTTGCTAATGCTAGATTTCCAGTCTAGGTTCATAATAACCCACTGAATAAATGCAACCACCCATGTCTGATGAAATTATACAAACCTTACATTTTCTTTTCTTCCCCTAGAATAGATGGATTTTACACACCGTGCACAATTACATATATTTTCGATCCTTCTCAGTGACTGCTATGCCCTGACATGCAATGTGTAATAGCGAACAGGTTGCTGTATTCAGGGGAGCTCGGTGTGAAATTAGTGTCTTACTTCAAAAGCGCATTTTCAGGGAGGAGTCACTGCACACACGTACAGGCAGACACACCTATACACAGACACACACAGACACACAGACACACAGACACACAGACACACACACACACACACACACACACACACACACACACACACACAGACTCACGCACGCACACACACATAATAGAACACACATCCACGGACGCGTGTGCACACACACACACACACACACACACACACACACACACAAACATCCACACACACACACACACACACACACACACACACACACAAACATCCACACACACAACACACACACATCCACACACACAAACATCCACACACACACACACACACACACACACACACACACACACACACTCTCTCTCTCTCTCTCTCTCTCTCTCTCCTTCTCTCTCTCTCTCTCTCTCTCTCTCTCTCTCTCTCTCTCTCTCTCTCTCTCTCTCTCTCTCTCTCTCTCTCTCTCACACACACACACACACACACACACACACACACCACCACCACCACCACCACCACCACCACACCACACCACCATCACCAACCACCACAAGTCGCCTTCTGCATTTTGATGGCGCCTTTTCCTCGTACGTACGGTATATAAATGTGACCATGTAGGCCTACCGATACGTATAGGCCCTATGGGAGTCAGGTAGGTGAGACACAGCCCCTCTAATGATCTTATTTGCACTTCAATCAACATGGCCACCTTTACATGTCCTCCTTGGATTCCTGGAGATCCAAGCTACATGTTGTGGTAGTGGCCCTGCGACGTCAGTGAGCTAGGCTACCACAGTACAACGATCTCATGGCGCGTAGGATGATCTAATTTGCACTTCAGTCAAAATGGCCGGCTCTACAGATCCACTTTGGAAGTCAGCCGTGTCTCTGCTACTTCGGGCATGTGAGGTATAGAATAAATAAGTGTTTTAGGTAGATGATTATCTCAAAAAGTGAAGTCATGCTCCTTTCGACTTCACATTATCTACTTGTATCGGCTACTCCAGTGAAAAAAACACTCCTATATGGCTGTAAACAGTGAAGACTGTTAATCCATGTAGGTTTTTCAATACATGTCTCATATGTTTCGCTAATTACCACAGTGTTAGTGTGGGCAGAGAATTAGTCAGTGAATTAGTCAGACTGCTTAGAAAAGACACAAGTCATTACCATTTGTTTTGTGGAAAAATGTCAAAGCCAAAACTCTGTCATCACATAGCAATTACTTCAATCATTTATTTGTCAGATCCCTCGCACTGCTTGTACGTTGAAACAAGATGCCTGAACTTGTTGTGTGAGTGAGCATTGAGCTGTGTGTACTATAGTAAGCTAGAGATTTTATGCAGTAGCTTTAACATCTCATGCAGAGTTGGACATCCTAGTAACTTCACTTACAATAGGACTAGAATCATCCAACTTAGGTTGCACCACCAAACAGCCCTTGGGTAAAGCAAGAGTGTCGGGTTTACTGTCCTGTTGATATGAGCTACATGTCGAGTACAGCAACCAATCCATTATGCACTACAGTTACTACTCTAGGGGTTAAGGTTACACCGGGGACACGTGAATTAATGAATCAAACCATAATTTGTCATTCATTTCTATGAGACAATCGAAGATGAGTGAAGACAAGCTAGTGAACATCGAAGTTCAGTACTATACATGGGTTCCGGCTGTTGGTAATCAATTGAATGCGTACAGAGACATAGACATAGACAACATAATTTTCGAGTTCTGCAACCTTGCCCTGCTGCACAAAAGCTGATATGTGGTCTCTATCAAACATCGTGCCAGTGCCTAAATCCGGAGAGCTGTCGAAGCCGGACAACTACCGAGGCATCAGCCTGACATG
This sequence comes from Engraulis encrasicolus, assembly GCF_034702125.1. Taxonomy (NCBI): domain Eukaryota; kingdom Metazoa; phylum Chordata; class Actinopteri; order Clupeiformes; family Engraulidae; genus Engraulis; species Engraulis encrasicolus. The sequence continues at coordinate 41,715,922 of NC_085869.1, forward strand.
CATCACTGCGAAACTCTACAACTGCATGATCCTGAACAGGGTCCGGCAGGCAATTGACCCTCTTCAGAGGACGAACCAGAACGGCTTTCGAGAGGGACGCACCACTACATCCCAGGTCTTGGCACTAAGGAGAATGATTGAGGAGGTGAAGAAGAACAACTTGACAGCAGTACTATGCTTCATTGACTTCAAAAAGGCATTTGATTCTATCCACTGAGGCATACAGTATTCCCCCCAACCTACTCTGAGCAATAGAGTCCATGTACGCAGGGACAAGGGCCAGGGTGGTGACCCCAGATGGCAACAGTGAGGAGTTTGGCATCCTGGCTGGAGTTATGCAGGGGGACACACTAGCCCCCTTCCTCTTCATCATAGTACTTGATTATGCGCTCAGGAGGGCAATCAGTGGGCGAGAGCAGGAACTTGGTGTCACACTATCTCCAAGGAAGTCGAGTCGATACCCCGCAGTGCAGACCTTGACTTTGCGAATGACATCAGTTTGCTCTCTGACAATGTGGAACAAGCACAAATTCTACTGAGCAGGGTAGAGCTAGAGTGCGCCAAGGTCGGCCTCAGGCTTAACGCCAAGAAAACTGAGGTCATCACCTACAACATCCCACCTGAACATCAACCTCTGAGTACAGCATGAGGCACTGTGCTGAAAGAAGTCGACGATTTCAAATACCTGGGCTCATGGGTCAACTCTACTGAGCAAGATCTAAAAGTGAGGAAGGCACTTGCATGGAGGGCCCTGAACGGTATGGCCAGTGTATGGAACTCCAATCTCCCCCGTCCAACTCAGCTTCTTCTACGCGACAGTAGAGTCCGTCCTCCTCTAAGGCAGTGAATGCTGGACCCTGAAGCCAACCCTAGAGAAGTCCCTTGATGGGTGCTACACCAGGATGCTGCGTGCAGTGCTTAACATCAGTAAAAGTGCACATGTGACCAACGACATCCTATACAAGGGAATACCAAGGGTGAGCGAGAAGATAGCTGTAAGGAGAATGAGACTCGCAGGACATTGCCAAAGGCACCCAGAACTGCCAGCCAGCAAACTGGTGCTATGGGAACCATCACATGGGTGCCGGTTAAGAGGACGTCTCACACTAACATTTGTGGACATACTCAAGAAGGACGTCGGAGCCCAGAGTACCAGCGAACTGAAAAGATGTATGGAGAATCGGGATGACTGGAAACAACGATGGAAGGCTCGTCTGAGGACAACCTAGAGAGTACGCAGCCAGGGATTCCAAAATGCTAGGCGGCTATGTGTTCATCATTTGAAGTCCCATTGGAGCCCTGTACAGTGTATGACAAGGACCTGTTGGACCTTGTCGGCTTGCGGTTTTATCCACTTACTCACCTACTGTACTGTCGGTGACAACGTTTAGAAGAGCATACTATCATGTCGCTCGGAATTCTTTGCCATGTGCTCTAAAATATGCTATATTGTGTTGCAAAGTGTTAGCCAATGCTGACAAGGCGGGGTTTCGCGGTCGGAGGCAGCCTCTGATTGTTTAGAAGCTGCGGTCACTCAAACATCCTCCTCAGGTGTGACTGGTGTGATACAATAAAACTTAATTTACAAAGCATAGGAATCAATTCTGATGTACTCACTTTAAGATAGTTATCACCAGAATGAAGTTGGTAGGCGTACAGAAACCAAAGAAGCCGCTACAACATCCAGCCGACTACAAAACCGGTTCTAAGCACGCACTACACTGGTCCAATGGAACTTCCAATGTTAAACACCTAGCCGCCTAGCATTTTGGACTGCCTGGCTGCGTGCGCACTCAACCATTTACTAAAACAAAAGAGGAGCGTATAGAGGAGCGTATTATGCCTGTGCCTGCCAATCAAATCAACAAAACAAAACAAGATAAATATTTCAATCCATTTGATTTGATGTGACAACCTGTTGACCTTTGCTGAATTTTGCCCTGCTTCACTTTGCTCATTTCACCTCTGTGTGTCCCAGACTGTAGCATTAAGCAGAGAGTTTGTGTTGAGGTTATGGTTCCGGTTCTTATTTATAATTGGTGGTTCATCTACATCAGTGGGTCTCAACCTTTTGATGCCCTCTGTACCTCATCATGAGCCTGCTAACCTTGACCTTGTCATAAGTCTGCCAAGTATTACAAAAATAAAATCGACTATTTCCCCCCAAAAGCGATTAAGCAACAGCGCATCTTAGCCGTCACCCTGTATCCTTCACAATGCCCCCCTGACCGCTCCCCAACGCCATCTGGGGGAGCCATAAAGCCCCCGTTGAGAAACACTGATCTAGAGAAGCGGCCCATTTTGACAGAACACTGCAAACTATGTTGACAATAATGAGGTATGAAAGCAGTGTTCCATGGGCACCGTGTTGGTGTTCATGACAGGTAACATAACATGTCAGGTAGCAACTATAAGGCAGTGATGGACAACCAGGGCCATGAAAAAAGATCAGCTGCAAAGACCTGTGCAATTTTGAATGGGTAAAACTAGGTCAATTGGGATAGTATGTGACACTGGATTGTAGCATCTGAGTTTAGGTTCACTGTGATTAGACAATTAGTGACTGTTATCTAATATGTCAACTTGGCATGGATGTGATGGAATATTTGTTCAGATTGACGTCCACAAAATGGCGTCCACACATACACATTTGTGACGTAAGCTAACCTACTCTTGCCATGGCTCTTTGGTGTCACTCTTGTAGACAGTTCAGCTAGTTAGTGATGTCACCTGGAGCACACGTGGAAGGAATAGCCTACATGACAGGATGTCTACCATCTCAAGCCAACATGTCCGACTTTCCTTATAGCAATGGAAAATAATAGTTCCAGTCCACTTATAGTAAGTATTTCTCACCATTGCACCATTTATGAAGTGTTTGCGTGTGCCTCTGTGCCTGTCTGTTTTCAACAGTGTTTCACCAGAGTCTCTCCCTCTCTCTCTCTGGGAGGCAACCAGAAACATTTTTCAGAGATGATGGCTATGTGTGTGTGTGCGTGTGTAGTGTGTGTGCCTGCATGTGTGTGTGTGTGTGTGTGTGTGTGTGTGTGTGTGTGTGTGTGTGTGTGTGTGTGTGTGTGTGTGTGTGTGTGTGTGTGTGTGTGTGTGTGTGTGTGTGTGTGTGTGTGTGTGTGTGTGTGTATGTGCACATACGGATGTGGGTGGTTGAGTGTTTGTCTATGTGTGTGTTTGTGCGCATGTGTGTATGAGGAAGCTGGTCACATTGCAATTCATTTGTTGTGTGTGGAAATGTGAGAACAGTTTAAAAGCAAAAAAATAAAATTGAGAGAAAACACAGTATTGGAAGAGAAATTTAATCAAAGGTCAACAAGAGAATGAAGGAGACTACAGGAGAGGGAGAACAGAGTCAACGTCAGCCAATAGTTCACACTGAGCATCTGGCATTTTACTAAAACATTTTACAAAAAACGTTCCTTGGCACCCTTTCAGTTCATATTACAGGTTCACTCTTAGCTTAATTCTGTATTGGTATTTGTAATGTAATAGAGATAGTTTGAAAACAGAATAAATATCGATGCTATGTACATATGCAATGTATTCCAGCAATATACTGTAAAAAAAATTCAAGGTTGACTTGTAAGCTTCGGCATTAGAGAACATTGGACTACAGCAGTTCTCAACCTTTTTTGAAAGGCCTCCTGGACCTCATCAGGAGCTTCCCAATGACCCTTTGACTTCATCATCAGCCTTGAAATAGCTCGGATTTTCATAAATAGAGGCAGTCTATTTTTTTAGATGCCATGGGTTAAGCTACTTAGGAAAAGTTTGATGCAACGAGAGGTAAAATAGACTCAGGTCAGATTTTCTTACATCAGTGTCCAAGCTTGATTAGGCTATTTTTGGAAAAGTAATTTTGTAATTTTGCGCAAGTAACTGTAGCCTACGAGGGCGTGTGCGCAAAAAAGGCTCAGTGCGGTAGTGCAATGCCTCTCTCTCCCCAGCTAATGAGGCACGGATGTCTCCCTGTTCTGCAAACCTACTTGTAATACCGTCGCTTGCTGCAGTTGGTATCGAGCATGTAAACCAAGATCAGCTGTTTGGTAGCTCAGCTCGATGGGCAATCACCCACAGACATCGCTGCGTGGAGGTGCGCATATGTGCGCATGCTCAGTAGCCAAAAGGAGCTAATCCCGACAGAACACCGGCCAACACCCCCTGTGGGGCTTTAGAGCCCCTGTTCAGAAATACTAGACTACAGTATTGGCCATCTTTCCATTTTTAACAGCTGCTGAGGCCACTGCCTCATCTGGGCCTCTGTGTGTGTGTGTGTGTGTGTGTGTGTGTGTGTGTGTGTGTGTGTGTGTGTGTGTGTGTGTGTGTGTGTGTGTGTGTGTGTGTGTGTGTGTGTGTGTGTGTGTGTGTGTGTGTGTGTGTGTGTGTGTGTGTGTGTGTGTGTGTTTATGTGTGAGCACAAGTGTGTCTGTGTAAGTCTGTTTCCATTATTATTCTACCCATAGCAAATATTCTGCTTGGCTTGAACACATTTAAACATGTTTTTTTTTCTGAAATGTTTGCACAGACCGTTTTACATTGTTGTTGTCGCTGTTATTTATTTGTGTCCTCGG
>NC_085869.1:41730507-41758007 GCF_034702125.1 Engraulis encrasicolus
GGAATACAAAAACATAATTATGCTAGTTATGGTAATAATGAAAGCAAGACTGTAGGTACTGTAGGCAAAGAAAAGGGGAGACCAGAGATATGAGGCAGTTAGAAATGGAAAGATGAAAATGAAAGATCTTTGGACAATACAGCTCTCTGATGAAAATTCAACCCCCTAAATGGCGTCCAAAGGCCCCTGACAGACATGGATTGACACAGGTGCAGAAACACAATGGACTGACATTATGTATTGGAGTGATACAACAATGCAAATGTCATAGGGAAAGAGCGTGCAAGAGAGAGAGAGAGAGAGAGTGCGAAACAGAGAGAGACAGAGAGAGAGAGTGCGAAAGAGAGAGAGACAGAGAAAGAGTGGGGGCAAGAGAACCAGAGAACCAGAAAGAGTGGTAGATAGAGACATGGAGGGAAAGAAAGTAATGAGCAATTGGAATAAACGATTCAGACCAGGTAATCAGAGCGGTACCTGGGCGTTTTTTTTTTTTTTAATGAATTTTTCTGCCAGCAATAACTACTGTATAATGCCACAACCATGTTTCGGCACTGTTCTTAGAATCAGTACCAAAATCACAGCTTATTTTTTTCCGAGTTTGAGTATGCTGTTAGAAGTCATTTGGATTCAGACTCATCATAAGAGTGTTTACAGATTTCCACCTCAGTTTACTTTAAAGGAATCAGACTATCAAATGAATTGCCTCTCCTCTCCTCTCCTCTCCTCTCCTCTCCTCTTCTCTTCTCTTCTCTTCTCTTCTCTTCTCTTCTCTTCTCTTGTCATTATCCTGTTGATCTTTATACAATAGTACACTGAGGCTTTGGACAACAAATGTTCAGATGCATCTTCCAGGGCTGATATTAATGATAGGTTTGTGAAATATCACTACCCGCATCGCAAAAGAATATCAGACAGCGTTTCATAGTGCTTCTTCAAGGTTAGGCAACACTACATCACAATAGTACATCCCTTGCCCAAGAGCTTTGCTCTTATTTCTTCTGCACAGTAAATGGATGGTTTTAGTCACCAACAACACTTAAGGCTGTTTGTTTTGTGGCTATAATAGCAGTTGTTTCATCCAGAACCATGTCTATGAATATTTACATGGCAGACTCCTGGGTCAAACCTGTGACCTCGTATCCATTAGCCAGCTCTTCCTCACCCACAAACTTCCTCCATCTCCGGGCACAGACGCAGGCATCTCGATTACCATGGCAATGCATTATTGCCTCAGTGTGCTCTGTTTCCATGGCAAAGTTTTTAAAGGGGAATGGAAGGGGGTGCGATGTAGAGGACAGCGATGGATCACTCTGAGAAGTGACTCGTCACATCAGCCTTTTCTGTTCTCTCTCTCTCTCTCTCTCTCTCTCTCTCTCTCTCTCTCTCTCTCTCTCTCTCTCTCTCTTTCTTTCTGTCTATCTCTCTATGTGTCTGTCTGTCTCTCTCTCTCTCTCTCTCTCTCTCTCTCTCCAAACTCCGTCCGAGTCTCTCTAGAGTGAAAAGAAATGAACTGTTGTGCGTCATCAGACTGTGTACTGCATGTGGTTGACGTCTGGCTTAAGGTGTGTGTGTGTGTGTGTGTGTGTGTGTGTGTGTGTGTGTGTGTGTGTGTGTGTGTGTGTGTGTGTGTGTGTGTGTGTGTGTGTGTGTGTGTGTGTGTGTGTATGTGTGTATGTGTGCCAAACCCCTTGCCTGTTCCTGCACCAGTTACGTCTATCCACCTGCATTTGAAGAGCTCTTTTCCAAAACGCTATATACACCATTTTTGACTTTTTGCATTTTAATATTGGAATTGACTGTTAAGAAGTCCTATAATCAATGTGTTAATTCTTGCCATTGAAATGTTTTGAGAACATACTTTAAAACCTCTATGAAAATGCATTTTGCAATGCATTTCAATGGAATGCCCAATACAAAAATGTCAATTTCCCAACATTCTATAAAATGGATATATCTCATTTTGGAAAAGAGCTCTTCATTTATACCATGCCCTGTACTTTTCCATATGTGACCGCGCGTTACCCGGATGAGCCTGCTGACGACCACATTGTCATCACGGTTAACAGAGAAAAATTAAGTCTTTTTTGGTTCACATCGCAAACCAATTTTCCTGTTCCCCAAATGCGTGAACACGTCCATCGAGACTTCGAGATTCGAGATTAGGTGTGGGAACGTACGCCGGTACGGTTCTCTGTCGGCCTGAACGCGCCAAGGATGGACCACATCAAGCCAAGAAACTCTCAAACTGAGGGAGAGAGGCCATTGCACATTTCCTGTATAACAGAACCACTATCAAACGTTGTGAAACAGGCAAACCGTGTTCATCATGGGAATCTGTCTCTGCTGTATGCTCTTCTACACCAATTGCACTGTTGCACTTATGAAATCCCTCTCCTGGCTCTCCTTCAAGCACCCTTAATAGAGGCACACACTTTAACACAAATTGCAATTGTAGTATTTACCCTATTTTTTTTGGCCGAGCCCGTACAGTTAATTGTTCTCGTTGGCGAGCGCCTTTGGCACAGTTGGCTACGGCAGTTGGGGAATGGGTGGACCATTTGGGCAATTGGGCAGCACTCCCGCTTTTTAACAGATGATGAGATCTTAGTTTAAAATGAAGTATAAAGTGGAATTTTGCACAACATTGCCACCTAAACACCCAGCTGGGATATGTTAAAAAAAGCTCTTGCTGGTTGTCCTACTTACCAACCGTTATTGTAACTGGTACTACTGCTCGATAAATATTAAACTGAAATTGACAGCAAAAACATATTTAAAGATGGCCTCTCAACGTCATTTTATTAATATTGCTGTGTTCCCCATTATTATTGAATGTGTTACGCGTTGGTCCTGTTTTAAAAAACGTTCTGGTTGCTTTGTTTCAAGCCGTTTTTGTAAGCTAGCAAGGTGGCTTGTGGAGAAACGAGAGGGTGTTCCGTGTTTGTCGTGGAAATGCGTCTCTGATTGGCTCAGTCCTCCTGTTCTTGGAGAGAATGTAATGGGAAGCAGAGTCGCCACTTCCCCGGGTGGTACTGCACTATAGGGGCGCCAACGGAGGCGTGCAGGCTCCATTCAGGGCTGTGCTCTTTTGACAGCGACCCCTAGGCGAACTGTAGACACGGAGCAACCAGAGTGGGCATGCTGTATGTATGAGGCTCTGTGCTCTGTGTGTATCCGAGAGTAGCAACCAGCTGATAGCTAAGCTAAGCTAGGTTTCAGGCCACCAGACGTTGCTTGTTTTGAAAACAAGCAGAAAAAAAATACTCTGCATGTTTTTAGAAAAATGGGTCGACATAAACCTTTGTGGGCAACGCCTTCTTTCGATGTGACGCAAAACGCTCGTTTCTCTGCATTATTTATGTCAATTGGGAAACACCAGGAAACACAGCCAGGCGAGGTGACGTACCGCTATGAGAGCCTTGCATGTGAGTTTAACTTGGGGTGACCGTCCGATCTTCGAAAGGAGTGACTAAAACTGTTTTATCGGAAGTTGGCCTTTAATGTTTTACTCAATAAGACAAATGAGTCATTATCCATAACCTAGGACACTGTACGACCTTCTTGTTCATTAATGTAGGAGAGGACATAAAGTACAATAGGCTTAGATTTGATGGAAGCACGTCTACTGCTAATGCACCAACAGTAGGGCCTAGCTGGACTAGCATTAATTACCATGAAAATATGCTCAGTGATTGAAGGTGTCATGCAGCGCAGGTGATGATATACAGTAGGTGTTTTTGAATGACAGGGTGATGATACCTCTCTTTTCACCTGTCTGTCTGTAATCATTTGATATCAGTCCCAATTACTGTACAGTGCTCACATGGAAAGACTGTAAGCTGCTTTGAAGCCTGAGCGTAGGAGTACACTATATTCAGTCGATGGCTTTCTAGCGTAGCCTAAAGGCTACTTTCCATCCTTTTTTTCTTTCGTCTCTTCATTTCATGTGTGTCGTCTTTATATGTGCTTGCTTTCATGTCTTCATATCACAGAAATGAAGATACCCTGCAGAGAGCTTTCATCACCTGTTGAGGAAGACACGCTAAAGACTACTGAGGACTAACTGCTGTGACCGAAATAAATACTGGTAGAGCGGGAAAATAAATAAATAAAGTGTAAAACCAGTACAACCCCCAGTACCTGTTGATGACTTTCTGAGGTGCACTGACAACTGAAGACCAACTGCTGTGGCCAGAAAGTATGGTGTGCTACAGCCAAAGGTGGACAGGCTGGATTGAGAAAATTAAAGTAGGCCTACTGCCATTTGTTGGGAAAGTCAGAATAACTGTTTTAATAGGAGCAGTGACATCAGCGATTGAGGTGTCCAGACAACAAATAATGGAGCCATATAGTTTTCAGCCATCAAAATTCTCTCCAAATTTTTTTTTGGTTCGATTTATTTTTTGTTCCTGCTAAGTGTTGAATTAACACTACATTCATGCTGTATATGCAACCATAAAACCTTATTGGCCAGCAATGCATACAGCAATATGGACACTATGGAATGAACTAGTATGTGCCCTCCTATTTTCTTTTGTCTTCTAAGACTGAGTTGTTTTTCAGTTTGAAGGTATGTTAATTAGGCTAAATTGTGTTTTCATATGTAGCAATAGACAATAGTAGTCTATGCAGTATGGATACTGCTAATGATGCATCCCAGCCTATAGCATTGAGGAATTTAATGGCATTTATAGCTTACACATACCCCCCAAAAATCATTATTTTTGTTTTGTTTTGTACACTTTTCCTTACCCTATGCCCTAGACAGAGAGTTTCAGAGAATTCTCTCTCTCTCTCTCTCTCTCTCTCTCTCTCTCTCTCTCTCTCTCTCTCTCTCTCTCCCTCACAAGGCCGCCTTGAGACGAAGTGTTGACTTCTTTTTCATGCTTGACTTCATTTAATTAATCGTCTCTTCTCTTCTCCTCTTTTCTGTTCTGCTGCTGATGCTGTGCTCTGTGGAACAGGTGGAGGACAATGATGCCACATCCCTCTCTGGCTGGGGAACGGGAGATAGTAGGTAGATGGAAGGGATGTGACCCCACATGCGCATGGACACACACACATGGCGACCTTCTCTCACACACACACACACACACACACACACACACACACACACACACACACACACACACACACACACACACACACACACACACACACACACACACACACACACACACACACAGAGTGCACACCAAAACCCCAAACCCCTCTAGCCAATCTCTGGACTGTAGCCTTCCCCCCTAAATTGGCAATGAATAAAACAAATCCAATTGCATACACAACACACACACGCATGCACGCACACACACACGCACGCACGCACGCACGCACGCACGCGCGCGCACGCACGCACGCACGCACGCACGCACGCACGCACGCACGCACGCACGCACGCACGCACACACACACACACACACACACACACACACACACACACACACACACACACACACACACACACACACACAGACACACACACACACACTTCTCTGCAATCCCCAAAGACACCCCTTTTTCAACAGGCAGAAAAACGTCTTTTGTTCCACTCTAAAGAAATAAATTCCTGGTGAATGAATAAATACAAAAACGCACTTCTTTCCTTCGCCACAACAAAAGATACGCTTATGGGCCGGGGAAGATCTAATTTTACCAGAGCCTCCCATGTGTGCTGTGTACACACGGCCGGGTGTAAACAGGAGGCGCTGGACAGTGATATCCCCGTCTCCTTTTCTTCTCGTAGCACCCGTAGCCTAGCGCTATGCTAATCGGAGTGGAGAGGCAGTGTTTGGATTGCGTATTTAGGTTGGCAGGTTGGTTGACTGGCAGTGGGCCAAGGCCAACGGAAGCACCAAGGCAGTGTGCCAACGAAAAGAACGCAATGGTTTTACGCCTTCACGCCTCCTCTTCGCCATACAGAGAGAGAGAGAGAGAGAGAGAGAGAGAGAGAGAGAGAGAGAGAGAGAGAGAGAGAGAGAGAGAGAGAGAGAGATGAGAGAGAGAGGACGAGAGAAAAAGGCGAAGGACAGAGGGATGGAGAAGGGAGGAGGAAGAGTAAGATGGACAGACAGAGAGACAGAGGGAGACGAAGAGAGAAGGATATAAGGATATACACATGAGGAATGAGAGAAGACAGAGAAGGATGAATTACATAATGCTCTTCCTGGGGGGGGGGGGTGACTAAACGGAAGAATCAGTTATCACCCACGCACTCACACACGCAACCATGCCTGCATACATGAACACACCTACGCACACATATGCAGGCACACATGCACATACAGTATTTACACGCAGGCACACACACATCCTAATTGCCACACACATGCTCATGAACACACATAATTGCTCGCACACACACACACACACACACACACACACACACACACACACACACACACACACACACACACACACACACACACACACACACACACACACACACACGTAGATCAATGACTTACTTAGATCAGATCTTAACCATTGCTGCGATCAAGGAAGCAGAAAGGCATAGAGAGAAAAAATATAGACAGAAATATATATTATATAGGCTATATATTATAAAATACATATATAAATAGGCTATATATGTTAAAGAGAAAGAAGGAAAGAGAGAATGAGAGACATACACAGAGCGAGAGCGAGAAAGAGAGAGAGAGAGAGAGAGAGAGAGAGAGAGAGAGAGAGGGAGAGAGAGGGAGAGAGAGGGAGAGATGACAGATCCCGAGATCCCCCCATCTGTTGGCCTCAAGGCACTGGTGACAAGAGTGAAGCCACTGTCACCTAGAAGGGGGCTGACTCATGACGCCCTGTGGGAGCACCAGTGAGAGTCTGATTTGACTTCCACCTCCTGGTGTGCCCCATGCACACAGCACATGGTGTTCTCTTGATCTGACTTTAATCCTGGGAGAAACCATATACTGTATGTGGTAATGGGGTCGTGCCTTGTACCGTAAGTCAGTAAGTATATGCCCTTTATTATCCCATGGTGGGGAAATTCATGTGTTGCAGCAGTGCACTGCCATACATACAATGGTCCTCATTTATGAAAGCAGCGTACGACGAGAATCGTACGTACGTTGTGCGTACGTTCTTTTTCTACGACCACTTGGCATTTATCAAATCTCATCGTAAGTGCAGGAAAGATGAAATCCTACGACTGCTCTCAGACGGTGTACGCCGTTTTCAAGTTGGACTTGAGATGACTATGCTCACCAACTTGAGCAGCAGTTGTAGCGCAACAACTCATTATCATAAATATGTGACCTACATAATTACAAAATGTTTTTACATTTTATATTTTGGCTATAAGCCAACTTCTACCTGTTTGAATCGGCGCACCCTTCCTGGGAGTGCTGCGTTAATTTGGCATAGACCTAGGTCAACAACTGCAAGAGACTTCTAATTTGTGATTTGACGTGATGTGTGAATAATTGTGCAATATACAGCCGAGTATTGGAATGTGCCTTCAGTCGTGGAATCAATGGACCGACGTCCCTTCTTTTTAACAGCTGGGAGTTCAGGCGCACATCAATCAATAGCCTACATACAGTAATAATCTCCCGGTTGAGTTTCGCCATTACGCACGACTATCCGAATACACACCTGACATGTGTGTGTCCGATAACACTTTATAGTCGTCCATTTAGGTGACAAAAGCTAGGGCTATCCCCTCGAAGGATTGGAGCGCAGGACAGAAGCAGGGCACAAGTGAGCGCGAGAAGGACAGCGAACTGGACATGTAAAACTCTCCTATCCCCAACAAATGGTTTAGGCACTGTTTGTTTGCCAGTTTCGCATAGGAACCCTTTCTTGACCTCGTTTACAAAAAGGTTTATCATCATATTTAAAAAAAAATAATTATAATATAATATAAAATATAGATATAAAAAATATCTTCATTATGTCTACTGTAGTCAATGAAACAATTCATTGTAAGTATTTGGAAATCAATCTCTACCCCTTACATATTGAGAATCGAAACACTGTTGACTACTGCTGTTGATTATTTCCACGTGTTATTTTGTTGTCTACCTCGCATGTATGTTTTAGCCGGTTTGCGTCTCTCCATGTCGCAAACTCAGGGGTGTGGTCTCCTTCCCGCCGTTTTAGAGAAGGTGTGATTATTCTAATTACGATAGTTTTCAGACGCTGGATTTATCAACAGCCGCTCGCTCTTACGATGGGATTGGAGAGGTACACTTGTTTAGTAAATCTCACGTGAGCTTCGTCGTACGACGAGATCTGCGCTCATTTCTGCAATGGTTTCTACGCAAGTTCGATAAATGAGGGCCATTGTGTGCAAAAGTAGACTGACATATACAGTACAGCCACAGGGCCAGAGAGTTAAAACGTATATAAGGGAGATACAGTACATTTGATCCTACATAGAGCGGCATGGTATCCTGTAGCTGCAAAATACTGTACATGACGTGACCAATGGCCAGAGTTCAGCTGGGAACAGAGAAGGGGCGGATGGTATGGATGATTGAATTTTTGGAGGTATGCAAGTAATTGAATTTTGGATGTATGCAAGTAATGATTGTGTGTATGTGTATGCGTGTATGAGTGGCATTTGGCTCTAGAAAGGGGCTTGGTCTTGTTCATTGGAACATCCGGAGTCTGGTTAGCCCCATGAAACTGGATCATGTAAACCTCTTAGTCGCTCAAGCTGATCCTGATATCCTGGTTCTTTCTGAGACCTGGTTGAAGGGTGACATAAAAGACTCAGAAGTTGCACTAAATGGTTTTAATATTAACAGAATTGACAGAGCTAGTAGAGGTGGTGGGGTTGCTGTCTACACTAAAGCCTGTCTTACTTCACATACTCTTTATTCAGTCTCAGTGAAAAATAGCTTTGAGTTCATTGCTCTGAAAGTCATTTATGGGCAAAATAACAATGCCTTAGTCATTATTGGGATCTACAGACCACCCTCAGCCCCTGTTAAGGCGTTGGACCAGTTGGCGGAACTATTATCCATCTATGCTGATACAGAAACCATTATTCTGGGAGATTTTAACATTGACTGGTCATCAGCGGCCTCTGGTCGCATGAAGGAAGTTGCTGCTAGCCTGAACTTCACCCAACTTATCTCTGAACCTACTAGACCAAACCTTTTAAATCCATCCAAGTCAACTACTATAGACTTGATTTTTTCAAATAGACCTGATAAAGTTACTAACACGTGGGTCTTTGACCTAGGGGTCAGTGACCACTGCCCCACTGCCTGCACCAGAGATTCCCACATCAAGAAAGCGCCCCCTCACATTGTCACTAAAAGGTCTTTGAGACACTTTAGTGAACAAGCCTTTATAAATGATCTGTATACTAGCAATATTCATAGCACCACTGACATGCCTAACGTTGACTTAGCGCTGGATTGTTTCATATCCAATTTTAACGCCATTGCAAACACTCATGCCCCCTTTAAAAAGTTTAGAGTAAAGGACAGAACAAACCCTTGGTTCACTACGGAACTATCCACCATGCTTATTGTCAGAAATAAGGCATGGGCCCTGGCAAGGCGCACAAAAGCAGCCTCTGACTGGACTTATTTCAGACAAATTAGAAATAAATTCACAGCTGCAGTCAGACAAGCTAAATCTAACTACAATATTGATATGCTTTCCAGTTCTTCTTCAAATCCAAAAATCTTTTGGAAAGCATTTAAATCGTTCAATGGTAACTCATCCCCCACTCCCACATCTGTTATGTCTGAAGACTGTAGACTTGTTGACTCCAATGATATCTGTTCAGCTTTTAACAAGCACTTCTCAGTTGCTGGACAAATTTTTGATGATCACCTATCTGAGCAATCTAACCGCAATTTTATTTCTGAAAGTCCCTGTTCTTTTAATGGTGATCATATTGTTCCACTAGACTCTGCTGTCCACTTCTCTTTATCACCTTTTACGACTTCTGAAGTCCTTGGAGCACTTAGTAACATGAACTCAAGGTGTTCTACTGGTGAGGATAACCTTGATCCATTTCTATTGAAGTTGTCTGCCCCTTATATTGCTGAAGAAATAACTTATATCTTCAATCTTTCTATCTCCTCTGCAACTTTTCCCCAACTATGGAAAATGGCTCATGTATCGCCTTTACATAAAAGTGGAGCTAAAGATGATCTGAACAATTATCGCCCTATTTCAAAACTTCCCTGTCTGTCAAAGATCTTAGAATCCCTAACAAATAACCAATTAAAAGCCTTTCTCTCACGGCACTCTGTTTTAGCTACCCATCAATCTGGTTTTAGAGCACAACACAGTACAATCACTGCTGCAACTTTGGTTCTCAATGACATAGTATCTGCCTTAGACAGAAAGGAACATTGTGCTGCACTTTTTGTAGATTTGACCAAAGCATTCGATACTGTGGATCATGCCTTACTCTTACATAAATTGATGGACATTGGTTTTGATTCCAACGCAAGTAACTGGTTCAAGAGCTATCTTAGTAATAGGTTTCAGTGTGTTAAAGCTGGAGTCGCAAAATCTGATTTCTCACCCCTGAGGAAAGGTGTCCCCCAGGGCTCTGTCCTAGGGCCTATCCTATTTACCATCTTTATTAATGATATAGTATCTTCTCTTAGTAGTTCTCGTGTCCATCTATATGCTGATGATACAATCCTTTACTGTACTGCAAACACTATCACTCTAGCAATTGATAGCCTGCAACAGGCCTTTAATACTTTGCAAAAATCTCTTTTTAACCTTAAACTTGTTTTGAACCCTAATAAAACGAAATTTATGCTATTCTCCAAGGCTAAGGGCATAAAGTCGGGCGCTTTTCATCTCACAACATTAACTGGTTGTGATATTGAGCAGGTAGCTGTTTATAAATACCTGGGCATCTGGATTGATGAGAACCTTAATTTCTCTTTCCATATTGACTGCCTGGCTAAGCAGTTAAGACAAAAGATGGGGTCAGTTATTTTACCTGTTCTGGACTATGGTGATATTATTTACAAAAATGCAACCATATCCTCACTCAGTATGCTTGACTCTATATATCATTCGGCCATCAGGTTTTCAATAGGCTCTGCTTATAATACTCACCACTGCATATTATATGACACAATAGGTTGGCCATCACTTACAGAGAGGCGTTTTAGACATTGGATTCTTTTTATTTATAAAGCCATCCTAGGAAAACTTCCTTCTTACATTTCTTCACTTCTAAACTGGCACTCAAATATGCATCACACACGTTCAAGCAGTCAGCTCCTACTTTCTGTTCCAAGTGTACGAACTGAACTGGGCAAATCAGCCTTTTGTTTTGATGCCCCCAGGTCATGGAACTTAATTCAGCGCACTTTTAACTTGGAATCTTTGATTTCTTTTAACCAATTTAAGATTTTAATTACAAACCTTCCCAATCCAGTTTGCAACTGCTATCGCTGAAAGCTTGTTTTTTTAGTGCTGACTATGCTTATTTATGTCTATAACATTTTCTTTTATGTTTATATACACTCTTTCTGTCGAATTCGAGACGATTCGTGTAATGAATTGTTGAGAGGGGACCATTCGAACAAAACGTTGGACCATTAGTAGAAGGCATGGGGCGTTTCGTGCAGTACCTGAGGATTTTTCGTCGAAGACCTAAGGACGTTACGTTCAACCCATGCAGACCTTTCGTTTAACTGGGCAGATGTTTAGTTTAGTCTGCCTATTTTATTAGCCTATTATTTTTATATTTTATCAAACTTGTGTGCCTACCACCACAATGCAATGAAAACAAAAATCGAACCGTGTAGAAAGTGCGTGCGTGCGTCTCTATTTTTTTCATTTTAGTTCAGTGTTTTATCATTAGGCCATTTCATAGCCTATTTTATAAATATACTATATCGTAGCGGACTGCCTCTGCCTCCTCCGGAGTGAGATAGCAGCGTTACCCCCTGTGCACTACATCTGTCTATATATATATCTGAGTTATTTCTAATGTGTTGGTTACTGATTTGTATTCATTTTTGGAAAGGTAAAGGCAGTCTTATTGTTGCCTAGCTGGCGCCCATGTCATAACTTAAAACAGTCGGTTGCACCGCCGCTACAATACCGACGAAATGTTTTAAAATGTAGGCTTACAGTAGGCTAATTTAAAGGTAAGGGATAATGTATTGTCCCACATGACTATAAGAAAATATTGCCTATATGGGACGAATAAGACCCCCGATGCCGAAGGCAGAGAGCTGTTATTCCGCTCCGAAGGAAATATATTTCCGTAGTCATGTGGACAATACATTATCCCGCTTATCCCGCCTTTACCAACATTAGAAAGCATAGAATACACAGTTAACCAGTAGTTTATAGTAACAGGTTTATTGCCATTTTATAGCGTGCGCAAAGAAAGATAGAAAAGAAAGATATAAAAAGATATAAAAAAGAAAGAAAGGAGTCGCACACTGGAGCTGAATGCAGAATCAAAAGCTGCCATTTACAATTGTCCTAAGACGTCAAACTGGTCCTGGATTAACGCATCACTGTTACGTTATTTGTTCTACTGTATGCATCTAGGCCTATATTCGTTATAAAAACAGATATCTTAGAATGAGGTCTTATGAATGGTCCACCATGCTTAATTCCATAAAGCATGCCAAATGAACTTGAAAGAAATGCGAAATGAAAACAGCGTGTCAATGCAAGCTCTTTTAAAAAAAATCATAAATACAGTATGAAATAGTGATGTGAGCTGTTCCAAATTGAGAACAAGCGCACAAGTCTGCAAACAAGGGTTTTGCAAAAGTGCACTACTAAAAATAAGACAAGATATTCGTTGTGATGATCTGAGTTATTTCTAATGTGTTGGTCACTGATTTGTATTCATTTTTGGAAAGGTAACGGCAGTCTTATTGCTGCCTGACTGGCGCCCATCTCATAACTTAAAACTAAAGTCGGTTGCACCGCTACAATATCGACGATTTTTAAAAAAAAATGTAGGCCTACAACAGCTTTAAAGGTAAGGGATAATGTATTGTCCACACGCAGTGGTAGAACGCAGGTATACGGAGTATACCCACTTCTAAATTTTAGGGGATTCAGTATACCAACTTAAAATTGATTGATCCATTATTTAGAATGGCATAAATATATACAGTATACCCACTTCAAAAAATGCGAGAATATACAGTATACCCACTTCAAAAAAGTAGACTACACCTAGACTACAAATATTTTCCTACGGGGCGAATAACACCCCCAATGCCGAAGGCGGAGTGCTGTTATTCCGCTTCGAAGGAAATATATTTTCCGTAGTCACGTGTGGACAATACATTATCCCGCTTATGCCGCCTTTACCAACATTAGAAAGCATACATAGTAAACCAGTAGTTTATAGTAACATGTTTATTGCCATTTTATAGCGTGCGCAAAGAAAGATAGTTCGTGGAACGCTCATAATTTAAAAAGAAAGAAAGGAGTAGCACACTGGAGCTGAATGCAGAATCAAAAACTGTATTAAACAAAGCCGAAAAAAGTAAATAAAACCGACAGACAAGGGACAAACGTTTCGGTCAGCCCATCATCTTCCTTTTCTTCCTTTTCATGCTGCTCTTGGAATTACGCACCGAGCAATACGCTCAGGATATGACATTGGCGCGGACGCCACCCCACCATTACGCGCATAATTTAAAAATGGTTAACAAGCAACAGAGTTTGGCTACTTTCTAACTTGTTACAGCCACATTGCGCTTCAAACTGTTTGCAGGCTGCCTCGTTCACTGCGCGATATCTACTAAACTCGGGTTCATAACAGGATCATTTCTATCTGATCTGCGACAGTATTCCAGGCTACTTCACCCTTAAGGAAACTATCAAGGAACTCCTCACTTGTTACTCACATACTAGTGTTAATAAAATATGTCACGACAGCGGCCGGCGGACAGTGACAGTTTGCTTTCTTGAAATAACAACATTCGGACAATAGTGTAGACTTGTGCGCTACACGCTGGGGTGGGGCAGGGCTGCTGTAGGTATCCATTGCGCGCGGCCCCGGTAGCTTTGGGAACTGTGTGTAAGTTGCATTTGGGTAGGCTATTGCGCGTGTTATAGTTGATTAAGTAATTGACGAGCCAACGTCCGGCAGCAGTGGCTGAGTGTGTAACTTAACTTAACTTTTGTAGGCTACTATCGTCCGAGTGTCTCCAGATTGTGATTATTTATTCATTTATTCAAAGAAGATAGCAGTTTACAGACGCTGCTGGTTGCATGGATATTGTGGTGGTTTTCCCTCCTAATTGTATTTTATGAAATTGTAAAAATAAAACTACCATAACCTTTACTCCCGTTGTCTGTCATTCCTGAATCGTGGTCTAAATTTCACCTCTTACAATAGTGTCCAGTCCAGTGAATGATCCTGCATCCATGGCTAATTGGATAAAGCATACTAAGTGGATTTATCACATGTGAAACGAGAAGGCAGAAAGTGCAATTAGTTAATAAATGAAACAGTGTACAGGTCAGTGCTGGTAAAAAAAAGAGTTTTAATGACTTGCACAAAGTTGATGCTCGTTTGGTGAACTTCAAAACCTGCGCTGTATTCAATAAAAGCTGGGCATAACGCACATAAAGGACTGACAATGAAAATACCCCTATATGTGGTACATATTCTATGTTGTAGCCTACTTCAGTTGTTGGTACCCAGACTTGCATTTTTGTCGAGTAATGTCCATTTGAACCTCACGTGAAAGTAACGGGGATTGTGCTGCATTTGGTGGATGGAGCTGATATTACGCACATAATTCTACTGAATAAACATCCAACTGCGACCCAAACGGTAACTTGTCGTGGTAGTCTATGTCGAATATGCCTTAATTTGGCTGTTTGCTATTCGCCTCTGGCATCATCCGAGCATGTGTAGTGCGAGACGCCATTATGACCGTTGCGCGTAAATATTTGCAAGAAGATGGGGCCGTCAAACACAGTAGGCTATGGATACTTATTTAACGACTTTAATGAAGATGTCATGTAGACTGTTTGACGGCCCCTTCCATAGGACAGCATCCATCCATCTATCCATCCCTTCCTCATCTTTACGCGCAACGGTAATAATAGCCATTACTTTTCTTGTAGACGTTGCGCGTAATATTTTATTCATTATCGACTTATTTCAAGCAGCATTCCACTGTCCACTCTGCGTGGCCCTGTTGAAAGGGTTGCCTTGTCTATGCGGGAAGGGCAATTTGCATGACAAGACTTCATGCCCATTAGCGAACACTTTGTTCTCAACAACTTCCCATTAAGAAATGTGTATTCTGAATGTGTTTGTCGCCGTTTTCAGCAAGCCTGGCGTCGCCATGAGGACCTGATGTTTTCCACAGACAAACATGCATGGTTGCCACCACTTAAAAAGGTGCTTGGAGAGGAGGCAAAACTGATACAATTTAGGCTGCATTAAAGCATACACGTTAGCTTTCACGTTGTGCGATGGATGGAGACAAGTTTGGAATCGCTCCCTCTCTCTCCCTCTCTCGCTCACACACACACACGCGCGACGTAATTCTCTGCACTCTTTGCAAGACTCTACTGTCACTTGACTCGTCTTATTGGATACCAGCCAAAATTGTAAGCTAGATAGCCAATAGTTTCGATTGTGCTGCTTGGACTGGAGGTATTTAAACTGCTAAAATGTAGGCTGCATTAAAGCATCCGCACGTTTCAACTTTCACGTTGTGCGATGGGTGGAGACAACTTGGGAATCGCTGTAAGTTAGAGATTTTTTTAAAACATAGGCTGGCAAGATGTAAATGACCTGCACTGCTTGAAAAAGACGATCGACTATGTGCCTCAGGCATCTTAAATACTAAAAACTAATAGGCGGATGGCGGGTGGATTCGGTTTTGGAAATTGGAGAAAAAACATTAGAGCGGGTGGATAGCAGGTGGATTAGAAATTCTAAGAAGCGGTTGCGGATGAAATAATACATCCACCGCGCACCTCTAGGCCTACTCCACACGTAGGTATATTCCAGACCTACAGAAGACGGTAGCTAGAAGCGTTCATCTAAAAAGTTACCGGAAAGTCAGAAAACTCGCTGCATGACAACCAAATGTGCTCAGTAGACGCACGCTGCCCTGATTCAAAGCGACAAGGCTGTGCTTGGTCCCGCCTCTCTGCCCGCAGCTGGGGCTACTCAAATACTGTTCCAGAAATGTAAGGAGTAGAAAGTAACATAGGCCTACAGATATTTGTCAAAAAATGTAACGGAGTAAAGTAACGGCGTAAAAGTGAAAAAAAAGCTTCTCAAATATTGTTCCAGAAATGTAAGGAGTAGAAAGTAACCTAGATAATTGTCAAAAAATGTAACGGCATAAACGTAAAAAACCGACAACATACCAGTTAAAATGAGTAGGCCTACAAGTACATTTTATTTATGAAGCACATCTGAAAACAGCAAAAAAAACTGTTGATTTACATACTAGATTACTAGATAGGCCTACTAGATACATTACTAGAGAGAGAGAGAGAGAACGCGCTCCTATGCAGTGTTAATATAGCGATTTCACTTCTCTCTCGCTCTTAGTGTTTTTGTTTTTGTTTTACTGTAGCCATGGACTTAACACGGGTGCAGGGGTTCTATAATGTTTTCCGACACTGTTATTTTTTCTGCCTCATGCGCGAACTATTTATTGTCATTCAGTTTGTGCCATTATTAGGCCTAGGCCTATATGAATCGTGGGTAAATCAGTTTTACCACATATTTAGACTTCGAACAAAAGAAATAGGCCTAGGACACACGGGAATAATAGGATATAAAATAGGCAGCCTGACTGGATCGATGGACGATTTCCAACAATAAAAGACAGGCTATGAAACAAAATAGGCAGCTACCAGCTTATTCAATTAATAAAACTGTAGCCCAAGAACATTGCCTTGCCGGGCAGAGAGAGAGAGAGAGAGAGAGAGAGAGAGAGAGAGAGAGAGAGAGAGAGAGCGGTCCTATGCAGTGTTAATGTAACGATTTAACTTCTCTCTCTCTCTCTTTACTGTAGCCATGGACTTAACACAGGTGCATGGGTTCTGTAATGTTTTCAACACTGTTATATGCATAGTGCTCTGGCTCATGCGCGAACTTTGTTGTCATTCAGAATCAGAAACATCAAAGTGTCGGCAGACAGCATTCTCTTGTTGCTGGTGCTTCGCATCTAAAAAGTTACCGCCCAAGAACATTGCCTCGCCGGGCAGAGAGAGCGAGAGAGAGAGCGCGCTCCTATGCAGTGTTAATGTAACGATTTAACTTCTCTCTCTCTCTCTCTTTACTGTAGCCATGGACTTAACACAGGTGCATGGGTTCTTTAATGTTTTCAACACTGTTACATAAGCCTAGTGTTCTGGTTCATGCCGAACTTTGTTGTCAAAAAATGTAAGGGCGTAAACGTAGGCTAAATTGTCAAAAAATGTAACGACGTAATCGTAAAAACAACAACAACATACCAGTAAAAACGAGTAAGTACATTTTATTTATAGATTTACATGTTTAAATCGACAAAAAACAAAACTTAACAGCTGATTTAGGCCTATTTAAATAGGCTAGACAAAACCGTTAAAATGAACATATTTAAATAGACAAAACCGTTAAAATGAGCATTAAAAAAGCTGATTCTAAGAAAACCCGCATTAAAAAAGCTGATTTACATTTCTAATATAGGCAGACTGAAGGGACCTTTAGTTGAAACCTAAGGATCTTTAGTTCAATTTTAAGGACCTTTCGTAGGCTTTTGCGGTAGACGGACCGTCCTCGACTAAAGATCCCCTGCCTTATACGAATGGTCCAACGTTTTGTTCGAATGGTCCCCTCTCAAGAATCCATTCGACGAAAAGACCTGTACCCTTTCTGTCTATGTTTGTGTTGTGATATTTGTGATGTCCGAGTATTTATTTTATTTTATTTATTCTTTTTTTTAATTCATATATTCTTTTAATGTGTTTTTATACTTTTAAATGCAGCTTATATGTCGTTATTTGCCTGGATAACTTAATTATTTAATACATTTATACTTGTAAATTCTCGGCTGCATCGAAAAAGAGGGACACCCTCAATGTATTTCCGAGAAGGAAAATAAAGGTTCAAATCAAATCAAAGTGCGGGCGTGTGTGTGTGTGCTTGTGTGTATGAGAGAAAGAGAGAGAGGTAAAGACAGAGATAGAGAGAGAGGTGCTTATGCATGAATGTGTGTTTGCGTGCGTGAGTGTATGCATGCGTGTATGCATGCGTGTGTGTATGTGTGTGTGTGGGATGGCAGGGTGAGGGTTAAATAATTCCCTAAATAATACTATTGTATCTCATCCATGGATGAGAAGTTCTTGCGCAGGGCATCTAATGTAGGCCTATCTAACATCATACATGTGGATTTTCCCTCTACTGTATAAGAACATGTTTGTAGCAATAGCAATAGCAATAGCAATAGCATTTGTATAGCATATTACAATACATAACTGCCATTCAATGTTCTTGAGAGAAAAGAAAGAGAAGATAAGAAAAATATTATAGAAAGTAGAAAGTCTTATTGATAGAAGATAACATTGACCAAAAGCAGATAAAAATTAAGCTGTTTTTAATTTATTTTTAAAACATGATACTGATGGGGCAGTTCTAGTTTGAACAGGAAGCTGGTTCCAGCATTTGGCAGCAAAATGGCTAAATGCCATTTCACCCTTTCTACTAGATTTTAACCTTGGCACAACCAGTAACAGAAACGCTGATGACCTATGACATCTTTTGAGGATGATATTGCTCTTGCATATCTTCACTATATTTCGGGCCTAGGCCATTGAGTGACTTAAAGACTCTCAAAAAGTTTTAATTTGTGAGAGAGAGATTGACAGAGAGAGAGAAGACAGAAAGGGATATAATAAAATGGTAAAAGACAAATAAATAGAGGTAGAGGGAGTGTAAATAGATCTACGGAAAAGAGAGGGGGTTAGAAAGAATGAGATAATCAGAGAAGAAAGGATGAAGTGATTAAAGAGAAGGCTGATGGAGAGAAAGGTGACAACAAATCTGTCTCCTTCATCCCTCATGGCTATCTCCACAGGACTCAG
The DNA here is from genome assembly GCF_034702125.1 of Engraulis encrasicolus. NCBI lineage: Eukaryota > Metazoa > Chordata > Actinopteri > Clupeiformes > Engraulidae > Engraulis > Engraulis encrasicolus. Next base: position 41,749,543 of record NC_085869.1, read on the forward strand.
GAAAACTTCAGAGAGAGAGAGAGAGAGAGAGAGAGAGAGAGAGAGAGAGAGAGAGAGAGAGAGAGAGAGAGAGCATGGTAGTTAGAGCAATAGAAAACACAAGGAAAGTGTGTGGGTGCATAATAATTAAGTGAAGAGGAGGTGTTTTTTTTAATTAGGCCTAAATGAAATGAACTTGCTCATTCTTAATTGCTTTAGTAAGTTTTTGTATTATCATGAAACACAGAATGTTTATGACAGTAGAACAAGCAAATTCGGTGGAATAAACACATGAAAAAAACTGGGTACAAATGCAGATGTGATATTGAGATAAATCACTGCCGTAACGCAAGTACAGGCCCCCCTGCAAGCCACCAAGAATGGGCACCCGAACGAAAAACGTGGGCTCAATATTATGTGAAGGGGGCCCGTTTCTTCAAGTCAAGGGCCCAAGTAGTATGGGCCCCCCTTCCTCGCGGGGGTCGTGGGGGTATACTTTATGCCCCTGAGATGAATTCATAAAGGAGCGAAAATGTTCCCTACATAATAGGTAAAACAGCGAGGCACAATATTACATTTAATGGAAAAGCTGGAAGCATAGCGTAGGAATAAATTCGTTATTAGTACAATTAAATAAGTTAATTAAAGGAAACATTATACTCTCAGCCTTTCTTTCCCGTGTAAAATCAGGAGAATGAGGTGGGCTGGTTGCCCATTCAGTGGATGTTTCGTTCAATAAAAGGATTTTAGACATCCCCCCCCCCCCCCCTCTCTCGCTCTCTAATGACTTAGAAAAGCTTATTTCCAGTGGTGTTTTTCTGTAAATTAGTCTTGTACTCTGTTGTCTGTGGTGGTTTCTGTTTACATTTAATCTTCTTCACTTTGACAAGTGGAGCAATCTCCCTGGCACCATTCAATTCGACGTGTGGTTAAAATTTAATTACACTGTGGGCGTGCACATTATTTGTGAGCGCTTTTGAGAGATTTAGAGAGTTGTTTCTCTCAGCAACATTTCTTGGTGATGTGTAAAACTGCTAAAAAAAAACCCCAATAAACTAAACAAGTCTGACATGGCCCAGTCGGTTGCAGCATGAAGCTAAAATTCATAATTAATAAAAAGCGTTCATGAGCAATCACCCTTTTTCTCTTTACCACAGCTTTCCTCTTCTACTCTTCTTCTACTCTTCCTCTACCATCCTTTCATCTCCCTCTCCACTCTGGCATCTTGTCAACGGGGCCACGGAAAGTTTTTGCTGGGCCCAGAAAAAAATAATCTAAATTTGTCTAAATGAATCTAACATAAATCTACAGCAATCTTAATCTGATGCATTGATCCTGTTCTCCCCTCCTCTTCTCTTCACGCATCGCTCCTTCTCCCAATCTTTCCTTAACGTCTCCTCTTCACATTTGTATCTGTCCTTGACCCTTGCGCGTCACCATCCCCTTGCTCTCTCTCTCTCTCTCTCTCTCTCTCTCTCTCTCTCTCTCTCTCTCTCTCTCTCTCTCTCTCTCTCTCTCTCTCTCTCTCTCTCTCTCTCTCTCTCTCTCTCTCTCTCTCTCTCACACACACACACACACACATACATACATACACATACATACACACTCTCTCTCTCTGTCTCTGTCTCTTATTCTCTCTCTCTCTCTTAGAAGTATACCAGTCTCAATGGCTTAATTAGTTGCTATATGGTCTTGTATTAAGAAAACTAATTAGAGAGCAAGAGTGGCCTGACATGCCCGGTGCAGTTATGGCATACAAATTAATAATGAAGCATATTTACTGCCGACAGTTCATGGAAAACGTGTTTCGCCACTCATGGAAAACGTGTTTCGCCACTCATGGTCAAGCTGCTACTTTGCCATGTTTGTTTCAAAGACAAAATTTAGGGGCCTTTGCCGAAATACTATAAATGCCATACATACATTTCATGAATTATTTAAAATTATTTAAAATATTAAAGATGGCCTCTCAACGTCATTTGATTAATATTGCTGTGTTCCCCATTGTTATTGAATGTGTTACGCGTTGGTCCTGTTTTAAAAAACTTTCTGGTTGCTTTGTTTCAAGCCGTTTTTGCAAGCCAGCAAGGTGGCTTGTGGAGAAAAGAGAGGGTGTTCCGTGTTTCTCGTGGATATGCGTCTCTGATTGGCTCACTCTTCCAGCTCTCGTGGAAATGCGTCTCTGATTGGCTGTTCTTGGAGAGAATGTAATGGGAAACAGAGTCGCCACTTCCCCGGGTGGTACTGCACTATAGGGGCGCCAACGGAGGCGTGCATACTCCATTCAGGGCTGTGCTCTTTCGACAGCGACCCCTAGGCGAGCTGCAGGCACGGAGCAACCAGAGTGGGCTTGCTCTATGGATGAGGCTTTGTGCTGTGTGTGTACCTGAGAGTAGCAACCAGCTGATAGCTAAGCTAAGCTAGATTTCGGGCCACCAGACGTTGCTTGTATTGATAACAAGCAGAAAAAAATTACTCGACATGTTTTTAGAAAAATGGGTCGACATAAACCTTTGTGGCCAACGCCTTCTTTCGACGTGACGAAACACAGAAAGGCTTTCGTGATTCGCTCGTTTCTCTGCATTATTTATGTCAATTGGGAAACACCGGGAAACACAGCCAGGCGAGGTGACGCACCGCTATGAGAGCCTTGCAAGTGAGTTTAACTTGGGGTGACCGTCCGATCTTCAAAAGGAGTGAGTAAAACTGTGTTTTATCGGAAGTTGGCCTTTAAAATATTTGAAATTATTTTAATGTACTTATTAGGCTTAAATCAATGTTGTTCATTATTTATTATATATTCATCATGTTTGTTCCATTTTAAAGATGCATTGAGAATTATAAGCCTTTTTCCAATATCGAGAAATCTGCTTCTTACTGATATGAACTGAGGAGCTCAATACAAACACATATCAAATATTATTAAAAATCAGTCTCCACACACACACAGACATACACACGCACACGCGCGCACACACACACACACACACACACACACACACACACACACACACACACACACACACACACACACACACACACACACACACACACACACACACACACACACAGCGTTAACCCCTCTTTCACTCACTGAGCTAGGCTCAGTTTGGTGGATCACAAGCAGATGCCTGGTGGACATGTAGCCATGTTTTAATCGATCCTCGCTGCCTACCAACCTCCAGGGGAATTTATTACCAAATGTCCCTCAGCTGTGTCATATAGGTACTATACAGGCAAACTATGCAGGCACATACACACATATATACAGTATACACGTGCACACACGCACGCAAGCTTCACAACACACACACACACATGCGCCCACCCACCCACATACACACAAACACACGCAGACGCACACACGCACACACACACACACACACACACACACACACACACACACACACACACACACACATACACATTTAAATCAACACAAGCAGATGCCTAGTACAAATAGCCATATTTCCATTGATCCTGCCTGCCCACCTACCTGAAGTGGAATTAACAACAAAGTTGCCCTCACTACCACTATACAAGCAAACACACGCACACACACACAGTTAACCCCTCTTCCTCTTTCAGAGCTGGGCTTCATTCACTCCAACACATGCAGATACCCGGCAGACAAATAGCCACATTTCCATTGATCCTGTCCGCCTACAGCACACCAGCAAACGGATGCAGGCACATACACACATACTGTATATACAGTATACACGTGCACACACGCACGCAAGCTTGCACACACACACACACACACACACACACACACACACACACACACACACACACACACACACACACACACACACACACACACACACACACACACACACACACACACACACACACACACAGTTAACCAATACAGGCAGGCAGTTGCCCGAAGTAGAGATGTAGCCATATTCCCATTGATCCTCTCCGCCTACCAATACGAAGTGGAATTTACAGGTCCTGACCCCTCACCACATACTCATAGACCACACATGCACACAAATGTGTGGGTGTGCACCGTACACAGTACACACATGCATCTCCTCTGTGGGTGTATGTTTGTGATTCTATATGTGCCGGTGTAACAGATGGCAGTAAACCTCCCTGCCGAAGCCTCCTACAGATGCAATGGCGCCAGGGGCGTAGCAGCAAATTCTGGGCCCTACTGTGTGTACAATCAGCTCCAATGGACCCCCCCCCCAGCCATATGTCTGCATAAATCAGACTGTGTGTTGACCCCTATATACATGGGGCCCTGGTGACTCAGTCCCACTTTAGCCCTCTGAACGACACCCCTGAATGGCACTGAGCTATTGGCCTAGTGGATCTACACCTGTCCTCCCATGCAGGGCCGGATCAACGCACAGCCTATGGGTGCAGCCTACATGGCCCCACCTTTTAGGGGCCCCCGATTGGCCAAAAGTCAAAAAGTGCAGAATGGAATGTTGATGGGATATTGAAATGAATCTGCAATGTCAAGGACAGTTTTGAATCTTGTAAATAATCCTCTCCACAGATGGCAGACATGTTATCCTTACTTCCAAGCTTGTAATTATGTCTATGTGATTCTGTAGTGAAATTTGCCTTCCAGGGGGGGGGCACAGCATCCTTTTAGCTAGTGGCCCTGGGCCATCTTAATCTGGCCCTGCAATATTGTGTTATTACTACTCACTCTGACGTTCAACTCTGTCTATGTAGGCCTATGTGTCTTTCTTTCTGCTGTTTCTTTCTTTCAGTTGTTCTTTCTTTTACTTCCTGTCTCATCTCTTCAAACCCTCCACACACACACATTCTCACACACAACCATCCCCCCCCCGACATATACACACACGCACGCACACACACACACACACACACACACACACACACACACACACACACACACACACACACACACACACACACACACACACACACAGGCGCGCACACATGAACCACTGTACCAAAATAATAATAATAATTGCAGCTGGAAACATGGCAGATGAAATAATAACTCTGGAGTATAGAGAGAGGCAGCTTGCTACTGTATAACTCATTGCCTGGTGTTGGTTTCCACAGAGGTGCCTGCAGCAATCATGGCAGCTCGCTCTCCACGCGACTCGACAGAGGAAGATGAATTGTGTTCATTTCCTGAGAGGTGACATTCATATGCCAGTGACACACACACACACACACACACACACACACACACACACACACACACACACACACACACACACACACACACACACACACACACACACACACACACATTAAATAAAAATATCGTCGGATGTGTGACGTGTGCAATGTGTGTGTGATCTTTCGGCGTGCGTGAGATGTATGAGAACACGCAGAAGATGCAAGTCTACACAGAACCAAATGTGTACCGTGTGCTCTTCGTAGAAATGCTGCCTTTTATGAGATGTCTGTTTTTGTCTTCTTGTGTTCTTTGTAGAAATGCTGCCTCAGAGACTGTCTGTATAAGGAAACGGAAAACTTCATAAAGCGCAATTTGCAATTCGAGTGCAATTCGTTACGTTAATATGGCCAATTGCTTGCTGAGCTGCGCTGTCATTTATCCAATCATCTCGGCGCCTCGACGCGTACATTTTTACGACTGCTCAAACCCAATCGGTATGCCCTCAGAATCTGCTTCCGCCGGTGGGTTGCTGATGACATGTGCGGGTTCCATCGGGTAGCTACTCGCATGGGGTTGCAACAGAGTCGGCGGCCACTTGATCCCACAGACCGTGAAGCAGAACGTATGTGGTGAAATTCTGCGCATGTGTAATCTGAAATTGCGCCCGAATTGCGCACCTGAGGCTTAGCCTGGATGTCCGCCGAGTGAAAGGATTTAATCTAATTGACTTTGGCTGCCTTTTGTGAGATGTTTTTGTGTACTTGTGTGTCCCATGTGGGTTTAAGCTTTTTTTATTTCTTGGCTTGTCTCATTTGGAAAAGAGGCAGTCTCAAGAGAAATAAAGAATAAAAAACAAATGTGTACCTGTTACATACACGCGAGCACATCCTGTAGATTCACATGTGCTAATGCACATGCATGCACACATGCACACTTTTGTACACATGGATATGCACATGTACATAACATACAATATAATACACAATATTGTGCTCTGTAACGCTGAACTGAACGTGAACTGGGACAAGAACGCAGTTTCAGTCTGCACGCCAGCGATGTCAATTGTTGGAACAATGTAAGCATGTAATTTGGCTATACTGTCACCGTGGATTATACCGTGGATTATAGACACTCTACTGCACGTTCGGTGGCGCATATGGCGTTTATGAAACTTTTTAGCTGAGGCTTTGAGAACTTCGAGTGATCTACAAACAACGGGCGTGGGCTTACCTGGCCATGGCTACTGCCTCCGAGCTCTGTTTTCCTGGAACCGTATCAGCTGTTATGCCAGATATTTCCGAACTGAGACAAGAATTATTGTCAATTGAACGTCTTATAGAGGACGCATTCAAACGCCACTCTATACTCTCCGACCAGCTGAACTTTCTCCAAGGCCCCTCAACTTCTCTTGATGCTTCTACACCGAAGCCAGCCAGGGAGCTGGCCTCTACCTGGGCGACTGTTGCACCGGGAAAAGGCAAATGTGCATCCCGAAATGTTTCAGTTTTACAAAGCATCCCTCTTTCAAACTCTTTTGCCCCGTTGGAGAATCTAGTGGACTCAACCGGCCCCTTTGGGTCGCTTTCCCAGCCTGAACGTCCTACTCCTTCAATCGGCAAGGCAAAGAAACCGCGAACGTCTCCATCAACTCCAGTTTCCCGAGGGAAGCGGCGGCGGCGCACCGCTCCGACTGGGAGCACATCCGGATCTGATTCCGTGTTCGCCTCGCCGGTGAGCCGGACCGGGCCCAGCCAGCCAGCTAGCCGGCTCAGTCACACACATGCCTCTGTCAACAGTGGTGACGTCACCGGTAACAGGAATACTTCTAACCTCTCACCTCAACGGGCTACTCAAAGTGGCTCATCTTCGCCACCTGGTGATAAGGGGGCACTTTCTCAATCGGCTGAATCTAGTGGTGACGATGTCGCCACATCTGTCTCTGCAAGCAACTCCTCGCTTCTGCAAGCATGCGAGATGCCGACTTTATCGGATTGTGAAACTCCTTCCTTACCACTGAACCTGATCCTCTGTGCTAATGGTGACCTCTTGGCACCAGAGATCCTAATTTTAGGCGATTTTACCATAAGAAATGTCGAACTTCCTACTGCTGTGACATATTGTATAAATGGTGGGAAGGTTGAGGTTTTTTCAGGCATTGTTCCCTTGCTTCTGAATCAACACCCCTCAGTGAAGTTTGTCATTATTCACGCCGGGGCGAATGATGTCATGGATAGACAGTCTGAAAAACTACACGAAGACTTTGAAAATCTGTGCATATCCATTCTAGATCTAGGGAAATGCTGTATTCTCTCTGGCCCTATCCCCTCTTTACATACAAACAATGAGCGTTTCAGCCGCCTATTTAGTCTCCACCAGTGGCTGAAAAATTTCTGTTTGGCAGCAGGTTTCAATTTTATTTCAAACTTTGACTATTTTTGGTCTCGCCCAGCTCTCTTTGAGCAAGATGGTTACTCTCCAAGCAGGAAGGGGGTTCAGCAATTACTGTCAAACATGTTGCAATTCATTGCCTTTGCATTATGACACAGGCCTATCCTGAATGGGTCACCCTCCTCTCTCTCTGTCATTCCTCCATCATCCCCCCCTCTCTGTGTCATTCCTTTATCTGACAACTCATCTGTCCTTACCCCTCTGGTAACTCCCACTCAGTTTACTTCTACCAGCCCCCATGATGACCACCCTCTGCAATTCCCTAATATAAATGACCAGAGCGACCCTAGCCATATATCCACTATCAATGTTATTATTCGTAATTCTCACCCTATGCACCAAACTCAGCACTCATTACAATGTGGAGCAAATCTATCAAATTTAATTCACATTCCTTGTCTTTTATCTCAAAACAACCTCTCTGCACCTCTTTCAACTTCTTCTAATCAGCTCCCTGACTTCCCTTTGAATAACATGCTGGCATTTGGCTCTAGAAAGGGGCTTGGTCTTGTTCATTGGAACATCCGGAGTCTGGTTAGCCCCATGAAACTGGATCATGTAAACCTCTTAGTCGCTCAAGCTGATCCTGATATCCTGGTTCTTTCTGAGACCTGGTTGAAGGGTGACATAAAAGACTCAGAAGTTGCACTGAATGGTTTTAATATTAATAGAATTGACAGAGCTAGTAGAGGTGGTGGGGTTGCTGTCTACACTAAAGCCTGTCTTACATCACATACTCTTTATTCAGTCTCAGTGAAAAATAGCTTTGAGTTCATTGCTCTGAAAGTCATTTATGGGCAAAATAACAATGCCTTAGTCATTATTGGGATCTACAGACCACCCTCAGCCCCTGTTAAGGCGTTAGACCAGTTGGCGGAACTATTATCCATCTATGCTGATACAGAAACCATTATTT
>NC_085869.1:41765507-41778007 GCF_034702125.1 Engraulis encrasicolus
GTGTGTGTGCGTGCATGCTTGTGTGTCTTTATTTAGAATGCATATCGTGCAGTTATACAATGCTGCTTTCATTTTCAACAATAGAATGTCGACAACACATACAAGTCCTGAGATCAAATGCATTCCATGGAAACATGTCATTGCTAACTGACATTATGCAAAGGTGTGTGTGCTGTCTTGTCAATAGTTGCAGAGCCGTATATAGAGATCTCTATATACGGCTCTGAGTTGTTGGGTGTAAGTGTTCCCCCTGGTGTTAATATCGGGTACTGCATCTAAAGGATCAGATTTCCTGTTGCTACGCGATGCGCTTGCTTTCTGACCAACCTGAAACAAGCCGTTGCCATGTTCTTCACCTGAAAACGAAATCGCTAAAAACCTAGAGATGGAACTAACAGTAAGTTACCAAAATCGATGTTAAGTTGTTTAAAGTCACTGTTATGTGAACCGTAGTGATAAAAACGCAAAATGTATCTTCTACTGAGATCGCTATTAAAAGTGTGAAATATGCTAATTACAATCGTTAGCATGCCTCTTAGCTAAATTCTCTAGTCATTCAATCTTTGTATTGCTTCGTTTGTGTTCAGTTGTGCCTTGTATTTTTCATGTAAACTTTCCTAGTCACTATATTTTGATACACGTTACTGTTAACTTGCCTGTGTTTTGTCCTTGATAAGAAATATGTTAACTTAAATGGTAAAATTCGCCTGTCTGCTTTAACCTTTAAAGTACAGTGCTGCCTACTTCCTGACCTAAAGCTAAAACCTTCCTAGAGAATACTTACCTTGGTTAGTACCTGTGAAGGGAAAACATCTTGTATCCTCTTGAGCATTTGTATTCATTTTACTCCCTAATGTATCCTCTGTATGTCATTCTGTTGCAGTTTTACAAATTGGTATGGTTCAAGAAGTCTTCAGTAAAGCATTGAAAACTGGAGTCACGCCTTGAGTCTTACTTTGTTCGCTATCTGTCAAACAACACCCCAGACGTGTTGCGAGGACAGAATAGTAAAATGTTAACCACTCAGCTGGGATAAGCGGTCGAATGACGGTGAAAAGCACACAGAAGCATCCAAGATGGGCCAGGCCGGTACAGAGGAGCGCCAGTCTCAGTTCAGGACAACATCCCGAACTTCGGCGTCACACAAGTCCTCCAGATCGTCAACCTGGACATCTGCCAGCATCGCTGCAACGAGAGCCAGAGCTAAGGCTGAAGCAGCAAAAGCCAAGCTATCCTTTGCAGAGAAAGAGGCAGCAATAATGAGAGGAATTGCTGAAATAGATGCTCGTCTTCATGTGTTACAGCAAGAGAAAGCAGCAGCTGCAGCATCAACTGAGGCAGCCATCTACAGAGTGTGTGGCAGCAGCAAGCATACCTCAGCAATGCATCCAGGTCCAGTGGCGTGGTCATCCTTTAGGCACACTGGACACTCACCTGGGAAAGACCAGAGCGGGGAGCAAGGAAGAGAGCAAAGCGGGGAGATTGGTGTTGAAGCACTGCCTGTTGTCACTTCCAAGTCTACAGAGATAGGTGGCGACAGCGAAAGGGCACACAAGCGATGCAGCGCGTCTTCTTGGAGCAGCAGCTGCAATTCCTGCAACAGCCCTGGCTCCTCCTCCTGTGCCACGGTGTCACCAGCCAGCTCCTGCGCCACGGTGTCACCAGCCAGCCCCTCCTCCTTAGTCACGGTGTCATCTGCCAGCTCCCGCGCCAGAGTGTCATCAGCCAGCCCCTCCTCCTACGCCACGGTGTCACCAGCCAGCTCCTGCGCCACGGTGTCATCAGCCAGCCCCTCCTCCTTCGTCACGGTGTCACCTGCCAGCTCCTCCTACGCCACGGTGTCATCAGCCAGCCCCTCCTCCTTCGTCACGGTGTCACCTGCCAGCTTCTGCGCCACGGTGTCATCAGCCAGCCCCTCCTCCTGCATGACGGTGTCACCTGCCAGCTCCTGTGCTACGGTGTCATCAGCCAGCCCCTCCTCCTGCATGACGGTGTCACCTGCCAGCTCCTGTGCTACGGTGTCATCAGCCAGCCCCTCCTCCTGCATGACGGTGTCACCTGCCAGCTCCTGTGCTACGGTGTCATCAGCCAGCCCCTCCTCCTGCGTCACGGTGTCACCTGCCAGCTCCTGTGCTACGGTGTCATCAGCCAGCCCCTCCTCCTGCATGACGGTGTCACCTGCCAGCTCCTGTGCTACGGTGTCATCAGCCAGCCCCTCCTCCTGCCTGACGGTGTCACCTGCCAGCTCCTGTGCTACGGTGTCATCAGCCAACCCCTCCTCCTGCATGACGGTGTCACCTGCCAGCTCCTGTGCTACGGTGTCATCAGCCAGCCCCTCCTCCTGCATGACGGTGTCACCTGCCAGCTCCTGTGCTACGGTGTCATCAGCCAGCCCCTCCTCCTGCATGACGGTGTCACCTGCCAGCTCCTGTGCTACGGTGTCATCAGCCAGCCCCTCCTCCTGCATGACGGTGTCACCTGCCAGCTCCTGTGCTACGGTGTCATCAGCCAGCCCCTCCTCCTGCGTCACGGTGTCACCTACCAGCTCCTGTGTTACGGTGTCATCAGCCAGCCCCTCCTCCTGCCTGACGGTGTCACCTGTCAGCTCCTGTGCTACGGTGTCATCAGCCAGCCCCTCCTTCTGCATGACTGTGTCACCTGCCAGCTCCTGTGCTACGGTGTCATCAGCTAGCCCCTCCTCCTGCATGACGGTGTCACCTGCCAGCTCCTGTGCTACGGTGTCATCAGCCAGCCCCTCCTCCTGCGTCACGGTGTCACCGGCCAGCCCCTCCTCCTGCGTCACTGTGTCACCAGCCAGCTTCTTCTCCTGCGCCATGGCGTCACTAGCCAGCTCCGGCTCTACAGTGTCACCAGCCAGCTTCTCCCGCTCCAGTGCCACGGTGTCATCTACCAGCTCCTCCTCCCTCGCCAAGATATCATTGCCACCAGCTCCCGCTCCACACCGTTACCCACTGCTCCACAGCGCCATCGGCCAGCTCCTGCTCCACGCAGTCAACTTCCTGCTCCTGTTACACGCCACCAGCCAGTTCCTGCTCCAAGGTGTCACCAGCCAGCTCCTGCTCCTACGCCACGGTGTCACCTGCCTGCTCCTGCTCCACGCCGTTACCTACTGCTCCACGGGGTCACCGGCCAGCTCCTGCTCCATGCAGTCAGCTACCTGCTCCAGCTCGACAGTGTCACCTCCAGTTCCGGCCTCCAGCCAGCTCCTGCGCCACAGTGTCGCCTGCCAGCTCCTGCTCCTTCGACATGGTGTGACCTGCCAGCTCCTGCCCCTGCTCCACGGGGTCACCAGCCATCTTCTGCTCCCTGCTTCACGCAGTCTCCAGCCAGTTCCAGCTCCACGGGGTCACCAGCCATCTTCTGCTCCTGCGCTGTGGTGTCTTCAGCCTGCTGCTGCTCTACGGGGTCACCAGCCAGCTCCTGCTCCTGCTCCTGCTCCTTGGTCTCGCCGGCCGACTCCCACTCCTGTGCCGCGGTGTCATCAGCCAACTCCGCCTGCTCCTGCGGCGCACTGTCACCAGCCGGCTCCTACTGCTGCTTCTCGGGGTACCTGGCCGCACTTCCACTGCGTGGGAGGTGGACTTCAGAGAAGCCCAGCCTTCAGTAAGGTGGCATGGTTTGATACGGGACAGTCAAGCAACTAGGTAAAATGTCTTAGCCAAAAGGTAGTTAAGGAGTACATTTAAACCATTTCCCATTACCCTTGTGGTTCACTATGCCACGTTAGAAAGAGTAAATAGTGGTATACAATAGTATTGTATACCAAGCGGGGAGTGTGCTGTCTTGTCAATAGTTGCAGAGCCGTATATAGAGATCTCTATATACGGCTCTGAGTTGTTGGGTGTAAGTGTTCCCCCTGGTGTTAATATCGGGTACTGCATCTAAAGGATCAGATTTCCTGTTGCTACGCGATGCGCTTGCTTTCTGACCAACCTGAAACAAGCCGTTGCCATGTTCTTCACCTGAAAACGAAATCGCTAAAAACCTAGAGATGGAACTAACAGTAAGTTACCAAAATCGATGTTAAGTTGTTTAAAGTCACTGTTATGTGAACCGTAGTGATAAAAACGCAAAATGTATCTTCTACTGAGATCGCTATTAAAAGTGTGAAATATGCTAATTACAATCGTTAGCATGCCTCTTAGCTAAATTCTCTAGTCATTCAATCTTTGTATTGCTTCGTTTGTGTTCAGTTGTGCCTTGTATTTTTCATGTAAACTTTCCTAGTCACTATATTTTGATACACGTTACTGTTAACTTGCCTGTGTTTTGTCCTTGATAAGAAATATGTTAAATGGTAAAATTCGCCTGTCTGCTTTAACTTTTAAAGTACAGTGCTGCCTACTTCCTGACCTAAAGCTAAAACCTTCCTAGAGAATACTTACCTTGGTTAGTACCTGTGAAGGGAAAACATCTTGTATCCTCTTGAGCATTTGTATTCATTTTACTCCCTAATGTATCCTCTGTATGTCATTCTGTTGCAGTTTTACAAATTGGTATGGTTCAAGAAGTCTTCAGTAAAGCATTGAAAACTGGAGTCACGCCTTGAGTCTTACTTTGTTCGCTATCTGTCAAACAACACCCCAGACGTGTTGCGAGGACAGAATAGTGTGTGTGTTGAATTATTGGATATGATTGGCAACAAAAGGCCAACACACCTCCACAAACTCAGATTGACATGACGTTAACAACTCAGTGAGTGGTTGATCATTATTGGGGGCGTATACACATCGATTTACTGTAGGATTTCCTCCTCAAAGTTTACGTGACATGTTATCTGGAAAGAATAATGTGAATATTATGTTATATGAAAACAAATATTTTGACAACTGATTGCAAGATATCTGTAATAACATAGAAGCTCAGCAAATTGTTAGGAATACAGATTATTGCAAATGAGTGCCATATTTACTGTAGTATAAACACACTGTTGTGCACATGGTGCAATGCCACATTGTCTGGAGTGAACGTGTGTGTGTGTGTGTGTGTGTGTGTGTGTGTGTGTGTGTGTGTGTGTGTGTGTGTGTGTGTGTGTGTGTGTGTGTGTGTGTCTGTCTGTGTCTGTGTCTGTGTGTCTGTGTCTGTGTGTTCTTGTGTGTGTCTCTGTGTTCCTGCGTGTGTCTATGTCTGTGTGTTCTTGTGTGCGTGTGAACTTTCGTGCGTGCATGCGCACGTGTGTGTGTGTGTGTGTGTGTGTGTTTGCGTGCGTTTGTGCGTGAGTGTGTGTGTATGTCTGTGTGTCTGTGTCTGTGTGTGCGTATGTGTATGTGTATGTGTGTGTGTCTGTGTGTGTGTGTGTGTGTGTGATCTTGTGTGTGTCTGTGTCTGTGTGTTCTTGTGTGCGTGTGAACTTTCGTCTGTGTGTGTGTGTGTGTGTGTGTGTACGTGTGTGTGCGTGTGTATGTGTGTGTGTGTGTGTGTGTGTGTGTGTGTGCGTGCGTGCGTGCGTGCGTGTGCGTGTGTGTGCGTGTGTGTGTGATTGCATACAGAGTAAGGGAACAGCTGTGCTAAGCCTAAGGGTGAACAACATATATGCTTGTTCTGCATTGTCCCTTTTCATTGGTGAGGTGCATATTAGCTGGCAATGCATACACTCAGAGAGAGAGAGAGAGAGAGAGAGAGAGAGAGAGAGAGAGAGAGAGAGAGAGAGAGGAAATGTTCTTGAGCTCCTACACATTTATACTACCCTACAAGGGGCAACATTGAAACTGACATAAATGCCTTCAAAGCGTTGGTATGAGGTTGGCTAATGTCCAGTTTGTCATAATGTGTTACCTTTGTACGACAGTATAGACTCAAGCCAGATTCACCTTAAGCCTGGCTCAAGCTACACGGTTATCGGCCCGATTAACGTTACCCCCCAGGACCTTCGCAAGCGATTGTCGGGAAAGATTTCCTCGTCATGTGCGACGTGCGACGTAGAACTTTGGCAGCTCAAAGAGTCGCCGATCGCAAATCGTAGAAATCAAACAGTGTTTGATATTTGCGACCGGAAATAGAACGTCGGGCATTGTCTCTGTGGTTGCGAGCAGGGATAAGATTGACAGTTGCGATTCTCTTCTAGTGTGCGGTGCACCCCGATGTCAAAATCGGACACACAATCGGGAGTCGTGTAGTTTGAAGCGTTATGGTGATAGTCTCTTTGACAGATGCATGTTAGGCTGCCACTGAATTCCAAGGCAGTCACTTGTCTGTGACATAGTTCTACTATGATGTCATTAGAACTCTGTGATGTTTCCATGTAGATGATTCTAAAACCTCACCTGAGTAAAAAGATAGTCATTTAACAGCAGGACACTGAAGAGGTCAGTTGGATTTTTGTTTTCTCCTGGATATTCACACATGGCTCACATAGTGTGGAACTCAGATGAACAGCAAAACTGATCAAGGTGTTGGATAATCATCATTCTGTAAGTACATGGCAATCAACCACTCAATCCAATCAACACAGCATTTTCATCTAAGTAAGCATAAGGTGTATAGCTCAACTTAGGGTGGGTTGCACCAACGTGGTTTAAATTTTAATCTAAGTTTAATTTTTAGTTGTGTTGCACCAAACTTAAACCCAGTTTAAATTTAGCTTCCAGTAATCTCTGGTTAAATCTAATCCATGGCTAAACTCAGATTTAATACTCCACTTAAACTGAGATTAATTTTGAGTCTGTTGCACCAGTGATTTTAACCCAAGGATAAACCTGCATTGCCTGATTAATTTAAGCCACCCCTGGAGGAGGTTTACATTCGGACAACATGGCTGCTGTTATTCGTCTGCTTGAGTTACAAGGTAGAGTTCCATACATAAATATTCAAGATGGGCTTAACCCTGTTCAATTCTACAGCAATAGTGAGTTTCAGATTCACAAAATAGGCCCTAATAGTCTGTTGTGGCAGCCATTCTCCAGATTCTCGTTGCTTATCGCCACATGTTGTTTCCAGATGATGGATGGTGAACTATTTGGTGTCTACAAGTCCAGTCTGCACCTAGGTCCCCTGAATATAGGCCTAACTTAACTGGCCTATTGCAAATAGATAATGACATAAATAAGCAAATATGATTTGATTTATTAATTTGCATTAAATGATGTCACTCAAAAGTTCTTCAAGTGCGTTGTTATGAGCTCAATGGCTTTCCCATGCTCTGCAGCCTTTCTTTTTGCATTAAAATAACCTCCTTCTTCAGTCATCTGAGCAGAAAGACAGAAATTGATGAGCCATAGCCATAACAAATAATTCCATTCACCAATTATTTTCCAAAATATGACGAAATTGAACAAAACGGTAGAATTAAGTAGTCATCTGAAGATAGTAAGGATATGTCTTTAAAAGGATAATCAACTATGCTGTCATTGTAGATGGTCCGGCGCCTGTCACTTTAATTTCATGGTCGGACCCAAACAGTGACGTCACGTCTGTCAACAAACTTCATTCATGCAAGTGGGACGGTGTCAGAAGTGCCACTACAACTACCGAGATGTTCATTTCTATTGATGCAGTGTAAATAAAATAAACAAAACAGAATCGCCATTGGATTATGTGGAATGTGTGTTCTGTATGCCATTTTGAGTAAGTCATTACCTTAGTAACAAGAGACCACTTTGTGAACAGGATTCGCTTAGCCTAAAACTAGCCTTGCTGCAGCTTGTTCTTAACGAAACGGACATTCAATTAATGTTATGCCAAGTTGTTACAATGGTTATAAATTCACGAAATGAATAATGCATTGCCATTTCGTTTAAAATCAGTGCTAAACATTTAATACGAAGTGTTATGTTGGAATATGACAGGTTTTGGTGGACATGAGTCCAACTCCAATGACGTTTTGTAGTAGACGTCAATGTGGACTGTAAAGTGAAGTCAGCATCTACGAAGCATGTTCGTTGTTTGTAGCCTAGCCTACATCAATGACGAATTACTTTTCCATTTTGGGCATTAACTGTGGTGCTACCACTTGACGTCTGGTGATGAAAAACGTAATTGATGTAGCCTACAGACATATAGGTGGAGACTTGGTGACGTTAGCAAAGCAGCAAAGTTAGCAACTTTTCTCCTGTCCAGAGCATCAAAGGGGTTGGAGAGGGAGAGCTGCTTCGGGATTAATATTGATATACCTTCGCCGTCAGCGGGTCAATGTTTTCTTTGTACAGTCCCACTATGCCGCCTCTCTTCTGTTTCCATTGCGATCTACCGGTATCTTAACTTTGATACAATGTAACGGCCGCTACGCATGCAGTGTTTACAAAATGTCAAACAGGCCGAATTCCAGACCACTGAACCTGAACGATTCCCTGAACGACTATCCCCGCCCCATACAACTCAATGTGTGATCGTTTGTTTGTTAAATATTAAATAATAAATGTACGTTTTGTCTTTTTAGGCACACATTTTGACCTACCCATCAATGGTGGCTGATGAACATATTTAAATCTAGTTTAATCCTTGATTAAACCAGTTTAGGTAATCCAGGTTTAAATTTAAGATGTGCAACACATCTCAGATTAATTTAAACCCTGTTTAAACATGGATTAACTAAACTCAGTTTAGGCCTAAACTAGGTTTAAGTTAAGCCATGTTGGTGCAACCCACCCTTAGGGTGATAGTCTCTTGGACAGATGCATGTTAGGCTGCCACTGGATTCCAATGTGGTCCCTTGTCTGTGGCATAGGCCTACTATGATGTCATTAGAACTCTGTGGTGTGGCCATGTAGATGATTCTAAAACCTCACCTGAGCAGACAGTCATTTAGCAGCAGGACACTGAAGAGGTCAGTTGGATTCTTGGTTGCTCCTGGATATTCACACACGGCTCACATAGTGTGGAACTCAGATGGACAGCAAAACTGATCAAGGTGCCAGATAATCATCATTCTGTAAGTACATGACAATCAACACAGCATTTTTATGTAAGTAAGCAAAGGGTTTACATCTCAACTTCAACATGAGGACACAAAACTTTTCTATTGTCTGTCACACAGCAATAGCACTTACTTGCACAGCCTAATTAATGGACAGGTACATTTCTGATGGAGAGTCAGAACAATCATCCTAACATGAAGGCAAACATGTTAGTTAGATTAAAGGGGTATGCCACTATTTTGGGGCTTAACACAGTTAAAATCATTGGCCGGGGTTTATAAAGGTGGTAAAGTGTCTTATTTTTCATGTAAGCTGTTGTCTTGCTTTAAGACAAGTTAAAAGAGGGAGTATGTAGCTAAGCTAGTGAAAGTCAATGGATGCTACCCGGATCCATTGACTTTCATTAGCTTAGCGACATGCTCCCTCTTTTAACTTGTCTTAAAGCAAGACAATGGCTTACATGAAAAATAAGACACTCCACCACCTTTATAAACCCTGGTCAACCATTTTAACTGTATTAAGCCCCAAAATAGTGGCATACCCCTTTAAGGTGCTGTTTCCACGTAGCAGGATATTTTTAGCAGGGTATTTTTTTCTCCTGTTGAGGTGTAAACGCAACATGTGGATAAAAATAAATCCTCCATTGTAACAAATGTGTTTCAGCCCCCTAAACAGGATATTTTTTTCTCCTGCTTTTTATACCTGGATTTTAAATATCTGCTATGTGGAAACGGAAGGCCAAAACCAATGCAAAACCAATGCAACCAGCAGAAAAAAAATATCCAGATATAAAAATATCCAGCTACGTGGAAATAGCACCTTAGTTTCTGCAATCTCCCTTTGTCAGGCAGTGTAGTTACAACAATTTTGTACAAGTTCCTGATAGCTGTAACAAGGCGTGATAGACCAATGATTTACCACTCTACTGGCTAATGAGATCACCTGTACCAACTAGTTACAAATAACAGTGAGGCAGAATGTACATAAGCAAGGAGACTAAAGATAGGAGGGATTACATATGTCATTGGCATGGTCGCGAGGGGAGTACACACCAAAGAATTTAGATTGGATAAGAACTAATGGCCCATTCCAGTCCCAAGTCATCCTAGTTGGAGATCACACTTATCCTACCTGGTAGTGGGGTCGTAGGCATGTACAATTTTTCTCAGTCATTTCAAATTGGTGTTAAAGTTTGGTTTTCACTTCCAAGTTGAAGTTTAGGGTCTATAGAACAATTTGAGTTCGAGTGTCAAACACACAGATAACAAAATGGCCTGCGGGGGGCGCTCTAAAATGTATAAACTGCTATAACTTTTGATTAGTTTAACCAAATTTAACATATGAGGTATGTATGGATTCAGCATGAAGAGGAGAAACTGGTGAGCTAAGTATTTGGTCACCAGATTGAAGACACACTATGTAATGAACACACTTTTAGCCTATGGACAGGAAAATTCAGGTTTTTTTAAGATAAAGGGTGGAAATGCCCTCAAAGTTGCAATGAAACATAGTTTATTGTTACAAGCTATTGTAAATAAAGACTGGGATATCATTCAACTTGATTTGTTCAGAATATCCCTGAAGCACAAAGATACCTAGGATACCTATACGCAAATATGGCTGCATAAAGCATTAGGGCTGGGTAAAATAATCGAGTTAATCGATAATCGATCGAATCGAATCGAAATTCACATAATCGATTCACAGGGCACAAAATCGTTTTTTTTTTTTATCTTTTTATTTTTGTTCTTTTTTTTTAATTTAGGTCTATGGAAAATACCCAGTAGTCAATTAGGCCTAGACCTACCTATTATAAATTAGCAATCTGTTAACACTGTCAAGCCACAGCCCTTTGACATTTTTATTTAACAAAAAAAAAAACAATAGGCAACAGCATCTTTTGGGGGGAATCATGGCACCAAGAAGGGAACGGATTGAATCGATTCGGAATGAATCGAATCGAATCGAATCGTATCGTGATTAATCGATTCAAAGCCCTAAGAATCGAAATCGAATCGATACCGGAACATGGCTGGGATACCCAGCCCTATACATGCGTGATATTTACGACCCAGCTTGCAACTTTGAGTTTATGAATTTAGGATCATGAGTACCATCTTTTTTCAATCAAGCCATATTCTATTAACCCATAAAATCACAAAAAAATATATCTAGAAGAAAATAAATCAATAATATTATTATTATACTATTACAGTAGACCTTGATGTAGTTACTCCTAGAAGACAGACGGGCACTTTTATTGCAGAAGTGTGTTCTAAATGTTTGCCATTTGTGCCCACATTCGACTTAAAATTGCATCAGTCTCAATCTAATCATAAAAAGACTGTCAAAAATTGTCAGGTATGGGGACAGCTTCATCCAGTCCACCAAGGGTTAAAACACTTATCAGACCGCATTCCAATCCGAAACACTGAGGATGCATGTCATTGTGTGTGTGTGTGTGTGTGTGTGTGTGTGTGTGTGTGTGTGTGTGTGTGTGTGTGTGTGTGTGTGTGTGTGTGTGTGTGTGTGTGTGTGTGTGTGTGTGTGTGTATGCATGTATGTGTGTGTGCTGCATGTATGGAGATGCTTCAGGTGCCTTTCAGCAATGGGTGGGTAGGGAGAGGTAAGGGTGGGATTCGGACCTGCAACCCTCTGACAGACCAACACCCGATACCCAGTAGGCCACTTACTGTATAGAGTGGCCACAGCAGCATATAGGCCACGGTTGTCCAGGTTCTACAAGGCTGCATGTGTGCGTGTATGAATGAAGATTCTAAAGGTGACAGTTTGGCAGTGAATAGCTGAGTAATATGTGCAGCCTTATCTCCAAGAGTTTTTCAAGTTGTCAAATGATATTGACACACAAATGGCATAACCCTGTTCTTCATGTCAAAGCTGAGATCACTTTTCGAGGCCAAATGGTTCAGTCAAAAAGTGGACATATTCAGGCCTATGCACTGAGCTGTTCACACATTTTTTCATAGGGATTTTAAAACTGCTCTCTCTCAAACATTTTTAAGAGTTGGCTAATGATCTTAACACAGTTTGTATTCAGAGCCAAGACCTCTCTGACAATGCCTTTACCTAGTCGAAAGGTGAAGCGGTTTATTTTATTCTATTAAAAACCCCAGGACAGGTCACCTCTCACTCTAACTGCCACAGTTTGTGACATCATCATCTAGACCATTCTACCATTCATTTCAATGAGGGGGAAAACAAAGTGAACAAATGAAAGGGGGTAGGCCAGCGAAAAATACACCACCTTGAGCCCTTTTCGAGCTGTTCGTTTTGGCACTCAAACCGTGTCTATCTCTAATGCTGCAATGATTCAAAGCCACCATACTAATGAATGGAGGTGAATGGAAAAATGTAGAATAATAATAAACTGTCGATGAACAATTAGTATGCTTTCCCGCAAGCATACTAAATAATAAACTGTCGGACAACAATTAGTATGCTTGCTGGGGGCAAGCAGAGGCCTTTGGCAAGCATCCTGAATAATAGGACTATTTCATACATGGAAGACACAATCATCTGCTGTTATGAAGACATCTCTGTCATCTGGGAACTGTCCATTTGTTACCAGCACAGTTGACAGGAATAAAAAACGTTCTGTCTTATTAT
>NC_085869.1:41783007-41793007 GCF_034702125.1 Engraulis encrasicolus
TTTGCAATAGCTTTGCGCAATTAGATTCCCCAAGAGAATCTAAAATGTCTCGCCAGACACTCTGCATTTGTGAAGAACAGTTGGTCCAATTTACATCAAACGCAGTGCAAATTAATGAACAGTTATAAATACCTCCCATTCCCCAGTTGAAATGCAGTAAGTGTTGTCGTTAACGCTGTACTTGCTTTGGGCTAGGCCTTGGAATCTATGGGATTGGGAGAAAGTGAGTGGGCTGTGGTCCTGTTCCTGCTGGAGCATGATGGCAGTAATTAGCCATCACAGATGCCCACTGTAAAACCTTAGTGGTTTTCCTGCTGCATTTGTAGTTGAGATGCAAATGTTTGGCCATACTGTTGAGGAGTTTTAGAATGAAACTCTGCCTATTCCTGTGTTTCAATTAATTGGGCCAGGAATGTGGTATGTTTACTCGTACTGTTTCTTCTGATATCTTGAGAGCTGGCGATTCTGCCCGTTCAAGACCTTGGACTAGAACACGGTGTTCCTGATACCAGAAGCATCCCTAGGGCTATGTGCTATCTATACGCAATATGTGTTTTTATGATTCGTCACCTGTAGACGTGGGAACGCCATCTTCCTTAACTAATATCATACATTCATACATACGTGTCGTTAGGATATGTGTCTCTTGCAGAGATGAGGAAGAGGTATAAAACATTTGCCTTTCCTCCTCCATTTTGTCAATTGCTGGTCATCCACCAGAGATAGGATGTGAGACGGAGAGAGGAGAGAGAAGAGAGAAGAGAGAAGGAGAGAGGAGAGAAGTTCTTTTTAGTCTTTTTAACCTTTATTTTTATTCCACTTCTACTTCTTTTATTTTCCTATAACCCTTGTAAGGTCTTCGGGTCATTTGGACCCATTTTCAGTTTTTAGCTTGAGAAAAATAGTAGGCCTATCAGTTATTATTCTTTCACACTGAGATTCACTGGCTTTGGCTCATTTTCAGTGAGGAACATAAATCTGAAAAATAAAAAATGTGAAAAAACATGAGGGTGAATATGATCTATGGCTTTTTTCATTTTTCATTATTTCTCTATTTGCCTGGGTCTAATTGACCCGAACACCTTCTATGTAATCAAAACATGAACACCTTATAAGGGTTAATCGTTTTTTAATCTCACTTTTTCTATAATAAATTATATCCTGATCGACCCGTTTAACTAAGACGTCCAGACTTATTTTACTTTTTGCAAGTGAGTCAATACATGCCCTGATATCAGATAGTCGCCATTTCTGATGGGCAATTGCAAACAGATATTCTGGCAGAGGTGATATTCTGCCCCAAGACCGG
Organism: Engraulis encrasicolus; assembly: GCF_034702125.1. Taxonomy (NCBI): domain Eukaryota; kingdom Metazoa; phylum Chordata; class Actinopteri; order Clupeiformes; family Engraulidae; genus Engraulis; species Engraulis encrasicolus. The sequence continues at coordinate 41,784,317 of NC_085869.1, forward strand.
TGAATTTCTGCTGGTCCCAAGGCATAAGAGTATCTCACAGCTGGCGAATCTCCGGGTCTCGGGGCAGAAATAACATTCTGCCTTCATGCCAGGTTTGTCTCCCCTCGTCCCAGGGCAGAGGAAACATTCTACCTTCAGGGCAGTAGTGCTTCTCTTGGTCCGAAGACAGATGTAACATTCTGCCCTCATAGCCTCTTCTGGTAACATTGTGCCCTAAGGACAGGGAAATCTCTCCCAGTCTTAAGACTAAAGTCTAAAGAGTTCTCAAAATCCCTTTCATTCATTTGTCATACATAGAGTCAAGTGCCACTTCTTATCTGTTGATTCCAACAATCTCGTTGTGTTTTTTTCTCTTAACAACACTATATGTGCAGTCAAAGGTAAGCGGTAAGGGCATCAGACTTGTAGCCCAAAGTTTGTTGGTTCGACTCCACACCCCCTAGCTTGGCTGAGTTACCCTCAGAATGGCACCATTCCGCTGCATGGGTGAGGCATAAATGCAATTTTGTTGTGTGGAGTGCTGTATCACAATGACAATGACAATGACAATGGGAGTTGGAGTTCAGTTGGGCTTTCAATTTTCACTTCACTATATCAATAGTTTCATGACTGACGTGGCCAGCTTCTCTCATATTGTGTGTGTGTGTGTGTGTGTGTGTGTGTGTGTGTGTGTGTGTGTGTGTGTGTGTGTGTGTGTGTGTGGTGTGTGTGTGTGTGTGTTGGGTGTGTGTGTTGGGTGTGTGTGTGTGTGTGTGTGTGTGTGTGTGTGTGTGTGTGTGTGTGTGTGTGTGTGTGTTGTGTGTGTGTGTGTGTGTGTGTGTGTGTGTGTGTGTGTATGTGTGTGTGTGTGTGTGTGTGTGTGTGTGTGTGTGTGTGTGTGTGTGTGTGTGTGTGACTTCTCTTCTGCAGGTATTTAATTATTAATGGGAAGGAATCCTACCGTAGGATACAGGCTGCTTTCACCGTCACTTTCTCCCACACACCTTCACTTTTTCCCCCCTCATCTTCCCCCTCCTTCCTTCCCCCTGCTCTCTCTCTCTCTCTCTTCCTCCCTTCCTCCTCCCCCCCTCTCTCTCTCTCTCTCTCTCCCTCTCTCTCTCTCTCTCTCTCTCTCTCTCTCTCTCTCTCTCCCTCTTTTTCCTTCTCCCCCACCAACTCATCCTCCTCCTCATCCTCCTCTTCCTCCTCCTCCTCATTATCAATGTAAGATGCATAAGTCTACACCTCCTCCTCCACCTCTTCCTCTTCCTCCTCCTCCTCATTATCACTGTAAGAAGATGCATAACAGTTTCCTCCTCCTCATCCTCTTCCTCAATCTCTTCTTCCTCCTCATCATCCTCTTCCTCCTCATTATCATTGTAAAATACATAACAGTCTCCTCTCCTCCTCATCTTCCACCTCCTTTCTCCCCCATCCTTCCCATCCCCTACCCATCCCCTTCCTTTTCCTCTCCGGCACACTTCATTCAGATGGTCTAGCATCCATCTGTATTACAGCAAGCAACAACACCAACAGTCCCCTCCCCTCCCCTCCCCTCCCACTCTCCCTGTCCTTGAACTCTTGTTCCCCCTCCTCCTCTCTGGTACAATTAACTTGTTTGGCATACGATCCATCAAGTTCTTTTCTGTGCTACTCCAGTCAAAAGACAGCAGAACGTGTCTCCTTCTCCTTCTTTATTGTTCATCCATCCTGCCCCCCTCTTCCCCCTTCTCTCTGGCACCTTTCTCACTTGTATGGTATAAGAAACCCTCGTGCTTTTTTTTGCGCTGGATTACTACAGCAAATAAAAACATGAACAGTCATGTCCTCCTCTTTCTCCTCACACTCATCCTCTTCCTCCTCCTCCTCCTCCTCCTTTTTCCTCACACTCATCCCCTCCTCTTCCTCTTTTGTCTTCATCTCTTCCCCATCTTCCTCTTCCTCTCTGGCACTCTTCTCTCGGTTGGCATCAGAACCTTGTTCTCTTCCATATTACTACAGGAAAGTTCGAACAGCTGCCTGTTCATCCTCCTTTTTCTTCCTCTCTTCCTCTTGTCTTCTTTTGCTGCCTCTTCCTCATCATCCTCTTCCTCTAGCACTCATAAGATGTCTTTAGGGCCTTCCGTGTTGTTCTCCTCTTTATTACTTCGGGCAAATAACAATCTGCCCATCCCCCTGTTTCTCCCTCTCTTCCTCCTTGTTGTCTTTATCCCCTTCTTCCTCATCATCCTCTTCGCTATCTCCCTCTTCCTTTGGAACTCTCCCCCCCCCATTCTGCTCTCCTCCTTCTTACTCCAGGCAAATAACAAAAGCTGTCTGCCCATCCTCCTATTTTTCCCTCTTTCCCCCCTTGTCTTTATCCCCCTCTTCCTCATCACCATTTCCCCCATCTTCCTCTTCCTCTGGAACTCTTCAATGTATTCTCAAATCTCAGTATACTTTGTATCATGACAATAAAGGCTTTCTATTTCTATTTCTAACTCTTGAGATGTCTAACTCAATGATATGGCATAAGGCCCCTCCATCTTGTTCTCCTCCTTATTACGGCAGGCAAATAACAAAAGCTGTCTGCCCATCCTCCTCTTTCTCCCTTTTCCCCCCTTGTCTCCCCTTGTCTCTATCCCTCTGTCTTCCTCATCCCCCTCTTCCTCATCGTCCTCTTCCTTACTCTTCTGTCAGATGGCATGAGGCCCCTCCACATTGTTCGGCTCCTTCTGTCTAGCTTGTTTCTCCTCCTTAATTCTTCCGAATAACAACACGGCTAATAAAAACTCTGGCAACAGCACCATATTACAGTACTGTAGCGCTTGCCAGCTCCATTCAGGGAGGAGGAGGAGTAGGAGGAGTAGGAGGAGGAGGAGAAGGAGGAGAAGGAGGAGTAGGGTTAACCTGCTGATAATTAATTAGACAGAGAGTCATCTGTAGGCTTGCCTGTCTATGGCAAGCCAAGAGGATATTTTATTCCTATACCTCAAAAAAATAAGAACATGGAGGGACTCGCAGGCAGACTCACAAACGGCCAGACGACCAGAGAACCAGAGAACAAATAGTTTGACCACAGGAAGAACAGTGCTCCTGTAAAGGAAAAAACTGATGTGTTGTCAATAAAACAATCAATCAATCAAAACAGTGTGCTTCCAATACCTTCGGGAGGTGCGTCCTCACACAGTCACAGCCACAAGCACGCACGCACACACGCACACACACACACACACACACACACACACACACACACACACACACACACACACACACACACACACACACACACACACACACACACACACACACACACACACACACACACACATTGCAATGGTATTCTGTTGTATTACTGCACTGTGGTTGTGTTCCGTGTGCACTAGTGGAACCGATAGAGGTATTGGGGGTTCAGGACCCAGCTTATCCAATCCCACTATCTCCTCAGCTGCAGACTCACCTCTGCCAAACCCAAGCAATAGTTTGCCCTGCTCCCTGACAGTGCCTTTTGTGAATGGTTGCAGATACTGTATGTGTTCGGCTTTGACTCTTTCACGTTGGATTGCCCTCTTCCAGTGGAAGCTGAGTGGAGGGCCAGTGGGTCAGGAATTGGACTTGTATTGTGAAGCAAAAGAGTTACATGTGTGATTCCATGTTCGACTGACAACAGGAAGTTGGAGAGAGTGACTGACCAAAGTTGACCTTTGTCACACCTGGCAGTGACTGAGGTGCCCTGAGCATGGTGTTGTGTCCACGTACTGCTTCCCACACAGCGAAATGACATTCACTTTTATTTTTTTTTGGTCTGGATGCACACTGGGTTATTGGATTTAAAGCCCAGTAGAGCCCTTCTTTCTGTGAGATGAACTCATTTCACCTCCCTTTACCTCACCTCACCTCTGCTGTTGAGTGTAGCTGGCTCCCAATGGTTGTCCCAAATTGACTGCAGGTACCGGACATTAGACTGCTTTGAAGAAAATTACTATTTAATTGATAAAAGGCAGTCATCATAACGATGTGATTACTTGAGGATATACAGGTCACCTTTTCAGTGCTGAGGTAACGGAGTTGAAAATGAGCCATTTGAGCTAATGTGCACCGGAGCAAGCCATTTCAACAAAACGGAATGTGTTTGATGGTGTTTTCATGGTTTTAGGGCCATCTTTGTCATTCTTTGTTGTGATAGTGTTAGTATTCAAATGCAGCTGTGTTTCATAGTACATTGGGCGTCGTTGGATAACTGTTGTATATTTTCAGGGCAAGTCTGAGCCTGAAGTACTCTAATCTACTCTCTTTCTTTGGGTGTTATTGCCAAGATATTAGAGCCTATGTTGCAGTGGGTTCTGTGGTTTGTCCCCCAAGAAAATGTGAAAATACAGTAATAAAAAGTGCAATTTTAACACAATATCAGAACATAAATATACACCACTAAAGAAGTGTTTTTTTGTAGCGTAGAGGCTTGGGCTTCAGGGCCCCCTTGGCTCTTCATGGGCCCAGTAGGACCGTGCAGTAATCCATCCTTGGTGAGGTGCAATCACTGACTCTGGTTAAACTATGATTTGGAGTGATGTTTGGACAGTGAGTGTTCAGATGTCAAGGCACCCTTCTGTGTGTATCTTACTTGGCAAGAAAGTGCATTATACCTGGACTGACCACTGATGCATACTGTAGCAGATATGTCAAAAGTAATAGTCGAAGTAAAAAAAAAAAAACATCCCTGCAACTTTTCCCTAGCACAGACATTTGTGCTGGATTTCCTTTTTAGTTTTTTTTCATTAACAACACAGTCTATCTACCTCATTGGGTACGGTGGAATAAATGGTGTGACAGCAATGTAATATTGTGCTAGTGTTGTACTTACACCATGAATGTACTTTTACTTTGACACATGTATATAGTAGTCACTATGACAAGACCTTGCAGATACATAAACTTCATAGGCTATATTTTTGACAGCTCTAGGAATCCCATACTATTTCCGACAGACAATTTGTAATTGGAACCAGTGTATGTATGACGAGAGCAAATGCAACCATCATTCACACAATCCAAGAACAAGACTAGGCATGCAATGGCACACCAGACTGTTGTCGGTTGGGACTGGGAAACATGATGTAATGTCAACACTATCAACAATGTTGACTGCCACAACTGCCATGGAATAAATAACGTGTAAAGTATAACTTATTCTAACAGTGATTTTCACACGTAAACGTCCAAATACAAAATGGGCTTTATTGGTAGACAACATGACAACATGAAGCCATTGTTGAAACAGAGACTGGCGAGTTTAAGGGAAGTTTTCTACTCTTTGTTGCAGCAGCTTCTCATGGTTTATTCAGTTCAGTTCAGTTCAAGTCTTTTTTAACTTCTCTCAACATAACGTAGTAAAGTATGGATAATACTAGTACACTGTAAAAAAGCATGGCATAAGCAAACCAAAGTCAGTGTCTGGGCTGCCTAACTTTTGTAACTTACTGTTGTTTTATTGTTGTTGTTGTTGTTGTTGTTGTTGTTGTTGTTGTTGTTGTTGTTGTTGTTTCGAGTCAACTTGAAGCTGAACTTTCAAGTTAGGCAGCCCGGGCACTAACTTTTGTTAGTTTAAACCTTTTTTTACAACTTCAAGTCTTTACAGTGTATGATGATGAAAGGGTAGGTGTTGAACAGAATATCAACTTCGGGTGTTTATAACTTTCAACTATGAATCAAATGAATCAAACTCCTTATTAGAAACACTTCAAATTGTTTTTTTAGGTACGAAAATCATTATCTTTGGTTGGATACACACGCACACGCACATGCACACACACACACACACACACACACACACACACACACACACACACACACACACACACACACACACACACACACACACACACACACACACACACACACACACACACACACACACACACACAAAGCTCCATTGAGACCCACAATGAGACCTAATAGAGGTAAATCTCTTTCCCCTCTTGTCTCCTCAATCTTCATTTTTACCATTATGTATTTGGAATGATATTATAACATCCAAAAACATCTGATCACAAATCACTCACAGACAGTTTGTCATCACATTGTCATCTCAACTCTCAGAGTGAGGTACAAAGATTGTGTAAAGCTCATGGAATGCCTATACTAGTTGAAGCTACAATCGATCAGATCACCCATTACTTCATTCAGCTGCTTGAACTGCCTTCCATAAACACAACCCATCTAGATGTTGCTATTTTTCAAAATCAATTTCTCGTTAAAATTGGAAAGGGTCTTCTAGCCAGTGTGTCTGGCCAGACTAAATGAGAAGCACCATTTTGTGAGGCCTAACAGTTAGCTGTTCAGACGGTCTCATGCAGGGGAAGGCAAAGACAGCTGCAGCTACAGTTTTAAAGCAGAGATTGATGCAGCAGTGACCTGAAAGCAAAAGGTGTTTGTGTCCTCAAATCCCCCGTTTTAATTACACAGCTTTGGCACCCGACAAATCTCCCGAAGCGCTTATTAAATATATACAGTATGCAATAAATAAATGAATGTAAAGTAAGCTGAAATCATTATAATTCAAATCTCCTGGAGAAGTTTTCCTTAATGAGGTGACTTTTTTCACACAAGGTCAACAATTTAATGCTTAATGATTATGCAGAAAAGTGCTGGATATGGCAGATGTTTAAGTAAACTTTCAGGTTAATAGGGTACATCAATGACTTGTCAAAATATCTTGGTAAAATATCAACTGGGGGTCGATGTCAATGTTTCAAACCATCCTTAGTTACTGCTGCACTCTAACCTTCTAAATAAAGTACACATTGTTGTGATTTTTTGGCATACCTTTTAATTATTATTTATGTGTCAGCACCACAGTAGAATTGGCTTACGGCTTACAGATACAGTTTACTACTATATTTGGCATTTTTATTTTCCACGTTTCCCCAACAGGGGGCAGTGTTTGACTACTAACATCATCAGCAGCTCTCCAAAACTGTCAGGACGGGGCTTGCTCTCCCCTCTTGCCCAATCTGAAACCAACTGACTGAGAGGGGTAGGCTAAGGCTATTGTTTCAGTTGGATCGTGGTGAAACATTGTGTCTGGATATGTACACAGGCAGAATGTGTGGTGACATTGGAAAAGAAAGACAGGCATATCACATGTTATTTTAGACCGAAAGCATGTTGATGTAAGAACATAGTCTCTGAAGCAAGTCAAAAATAGTTTGACTGTTGCCTTACTCTCTTCCAACAGCCTGCTTACAAACATGACAGATCATTTGTGTCTTTAGTCTTTTACTTTGCTTACATCATGACCTCTTAAGTAAATTTCACCTTCATAAGCTAGTTCCCAGAGGCTCTTGTCTTGATTGATTGATTGATTGATTGATTGATTGATTGATTGGTTGGTTGATTGATTGATTGATTGATTGATTGATTGATTGATTGATAGTATCTGGGTGGTTGACGTGACGCCTTGTTTTTTCATAACATTGGTTAAAAACCTACAAAACTGTTATTTTTCCTTTAAAAAACACATGTCAATGAAAGAAGATGTGGTACATTATGTTTCATATTAGTCTTAGATGACAAGAAACATTTTTGTTAAGATTTATGTAAAGGTTTATATGCAAATATCATGCGGTGTGATTGTAATATTAATGAAACCAACAACATTTTGAACATGTATTTCAATGTTTGTGAATGGGCAGCAGCAAGGCCAACTACAAGGGTCTTAGAGACTGGCTCCTAACCAGTCAGTACCTCAGTTATTGGAGTTACAGTACCTCAGTTACTGTGGAAGTTTAAGGTGACTATTAACCTCTTAATATGTCTTCATATTGCAATGTTTCTGTCACGCAATGCTTAGGTTCATTTTATGGTGTCCTGTGGTGTGACTGCTATAGACGGAAAAAAAATTTATAGGCCTAAACTGTCATGAACCAGGACAGATGAGGACCCAAATGCGTCACGTTCAACAGTTTTATTGAGGAACAGGGAAAGGGGAGTTGGGAATGAAGTCTGTGAGCCTGTGTGTGCGTGTCCCCCAGTGGTTGAGCGGCACCTCTTCTAGATGGTGGTGGAGGGTCCGGGCTCGTGGCTGGAAATCCTGGGGGAAGCACACACACAACAGGACAGATGAACCGAAGCAGTAGTGCAGTCAAGGGCAGAGCAGAATTCGTAGTAGGAAGCGGAAGGCAGGTCAAAATTACCGGGGCAGGAGATCAGAGGAGTTGTAGACAGGTCCGAGTCAAGATCAGGGGTCCAGCAGATCGGGTTCGGGTCCAGGTACAGAGGAAGCGCAGGAACAGGTACAAGTGCGGGTACGGGAACAGGTTCAAGGTCGGAATTACAGACAGGGGGTTCAGGTGGACAGATACAAACACGAAACATGCAAGGTTTGCAGACGATCCGACAAGGACAAACACAAAGACAGGACTAGATATACACAGAGGAATCACGAGGGAGATGGGATACAGCTGGGAGGTTAACGAGACACAATGAGTAGAGACAGGTGAGGACAATCAGACAGAGCAGAGACAGAACAGAGAGTAGAGTGGCAGATGATAGAAAGTAATTAAGGTAGTTAACAGGTAGAGGGAATCAGGTAGACAGAGACAACCAGATAGACAGACACACAAAACGACAGACCAGACTGACAGAGAGAGAGAGAGAGACAGAATGAGAACAAGACAGGCAGGCAGAGAGAGCAAGGCAGACGGGCAGAGAGAGAGAGAGAGAGAGAGAGAGAGA
>NC_085869.1:41798007-41820507 GCF_034702125.1 Engraulis encrasicolus
TTCCCATTGATTTGACCCCCCTTTGACAGGTGGGAACAGGCACCTTGATGTGTGTACCCTCATGTCGGGGGCGGGGCTACCCCTTTGGACTGTGGCTGACTAGGCTCAGCTGGACTTCTGGCTAATTTGGCATTACAGGAGCTGTTCCTCTGTGTGTGTGTGTGTGTGTGTGTGTGTGTGTGTGTGTGCGTGCGTGCGTGCGTGCGTGCGTGCATGTGTGTGAGAGAGAGAGTGAAGAGAGAGAGAGAGAGGAGAGAGACAGACAGAGAGAGAGAGAGAGGAGAGAGAGAGAGAGAGAGAGAGAGAGAGGAGAGAGAGAGAGAGAAGAGCGAGAGTGTGTGTGGATGTGGGTGTAGGTGTGTGTGGGTGTGCGTGTGCGTGTGCGTACGCAAGTGCGTGTGTGGGTGTGCATGTGTGTGTAAGTGCTTGGATGCATTGTGTGAAGTCCTGGAGCACATCTATCCAGTGTAGCGGTTCTCTGGGGCCTTGCATGGTATTGGAATGATAACAGGGTCTCCTCACTAGGGACCAACCATCACAGCATCAAACACAACCCAAGAGCCATATTTTACCATCGAGTTTGGCTTAACAGTTTGTGAAGTTTGACGGTTTGAAGATTTTTTTTTGCTTCTGCTTTACTGTAGCTGTAACTGATGTAAGATTGCCTCTTTCATGGCTTACTCTCTATTATTTATTTGTCTATTTCCCCCCATCTCTCCCTTTCTTGGAGTAATCACAGTCAGTGCTGGCACCCAGGGGGAATGCTGTCTTCCATCTAAAGCCTATTTTGTTTTCACATCACGCTTGTTTGGGGTCTTATTTGGGGTGGAGGGACCAAATAGGGCCTACTCTACGGAAGAGTGTTCAATATGACTTTCTACAGTGTTGACTTAACTCTCGTTCTGAATTAAATGAAACAAATAAACTGAATTTGTAAGAAAGCGAATTTCTATTTAAGTTCACAGAGGAACCAAATATATATAACATAGATAATATAATGTTATTATACGTGTGTATATATATTTTTTCATAGAACAGTATGCAATTTGACTTTGAAGTGTTGGGTTAAACGTAAGTAAGTCTCTCAAAAGGCTATTATATTTGGGAGGAAGCTGCCTTCAATCTGAAGAGCACATTTGTTTACCCACCATATTTGCAATGAGGTATTGGGTAAAAAAAAAAATGGCTGAGGTCTTCCTGGCTGTGGTAGCTTGCTGTAGAACACCACAGTCTCCTGTCGCCTTGCAAAAAGCTGCTATCCTCTGCTCGGTTTCCTCTATGGTGCGTGACAAGGGTAGACGGTGACGTGTGAGACTGCAGCATAGTGGTACGAAAAAGGCTAAAGGATTACCACAAAGACTTCCTGAAGACTTCCTCTATTTGCATAAGAGCCAGCCAACTGCAAAAAATGCCACATGCAAATTCATCAATCAGGCCCCCGTGACATGACTATGCAGAGCCGCTGAAAGCTTTGGCCGGGCCCAGGACAAAATCAACTGAAAGCCCTTGCTCTCAATACATACAATATAACAGGTACCCAATTCAGGGGCCCTTCACTTCCTGAGCCTGGGACAGCCCCCCCGTCCCAAACCCCCCCATTGGCTCTGCTGTGACTGTTTAGGTACTCGCATACACCAAACCACAAAAACTGGTTCTTACTCCAAAGGGATTACAGTACATATTCTTGATCAGGGGAACAAAAAAAGCTATTTTCTTTCTATCAGAGCTCTTTATTAATTTGACGTTGCATTCTATTTGAGATCAAGATGTGTAATCATTCACGACTTTCAAGTGTTATTCAAAGTCTGGCTTATACAGAAGAGAAAACAAAGTGATGACCTCAATTAATTAAGAGTGCTATTTTTAGTATTGAATACATTTATTTAAAATTGAAAAAGGCAGTCATTGGAACAAGGTCAAAGGGACTATTTGTCTTTTACAAAGAGCTGTCATACTGTAATCATGGGCACCAAACTACTTTTTCTTCCTTGTCAGACATTCACTTTATATTTTCTATTCTCGTCATTACTTTCAATAAGAGCATTTGATTTTTCAGACAGGAATCTTTTCTCACTTAATGACTGTCCTATCTCCTCTAGACGAGACACATACTCACACACAGATGCATTCATGCAAAGCTACAAACAAACGGAAAAACCTTCGCTGTGTGTGACACGAGGCAGATGAGTTTTTTGACATGACAGAAGATGTTGTCTTGTCATGTTCCATCAATACTGTTATAATTAAATTTAAAGCATAATCAAACAAACACATAAGTTCACTCTGAAGTAGATCCCACTCTGGAAGAGGCAAAGGACACACATCAGCCCCATTTTTGTGTCCTCCTATCCTTCACACTAGGCCTTGGAGCTGAATATGAGAATCTGGGGGTCGTTTCTCGACAGTGCCTTTGCTAACGACTTTAGCCATTTTGTTCATTCTTAAGACCAACGTTGTAACCAAGGTCTTGAGTTGGTCTTAAGTTGCTCTTAAGTTGGTCTTGCGTCTAAAGACCAACTGAAGACCAACTTAAGACCAACTCAAGAGCAACTTACGACCAACTCAAGACCGACTTAAGACGTTTAGCAACGACAAGAATCGAGAAACGACCCCCTGAGTGGTGAAACAGAGATACAGAGGGATGGAGAGAGGGAGGAAAGGCAAACACAGAAGAGGAGAAGGAAAGGATAAATGGATAGTGAGATCTCTCACTCACTGAGAAGCAGAAACAAAGACAAAGAGTGAAATGAGAAAGATACGACCAGGGGGCTAGAGAATGGTGATTTAGACCCTGTTTTACACATATGTGGATCTTTTTGTAAGTGCATGTATTTTGTTTACACGTAACACGTTTTAGAAATCTCTTAAAACCACATTTTTTTTTAAATGCATCCGTCAAAATTGTGTATCTAAAAAAAATCTTCATGCAGTGCTTAACATTTTTTTTTTAAAAACATCCGCTTTTGAAAATATCTGCATATATGTGACCAAGGCTGAAGACAAAAAGAAGGAAAAAAACAAAGAGAGAGAAGGGAGAGATGAAGAAAGGTGGGTATGAAATGTTGGCCTTTACAAAGAAAACGTCCATCAGTAACTCGACAGAAACAGTGAGAAAAGGAGAAGTAGTGACACGGCACAGACTGATCAATATCAGCTGAATCTCTCAGGGCCGTTTCCCCATTTCACTTCTACTTCCTCCTATGTATGTCCCAGCATGCTGACGCTGGTATGCACAGTAACACTGCTACTCACATATTACACATGTACAACGCAGCAACAAATATGATCTTAGCGTATAAAAATATAAAAGAAACTCCTTATGCTAAAGACATGAGAAACAATAGAAAACATATTATTAACAATGTTATTTTTAAAAAATAGAATACAAAATGCTAAATCTAAGTGCAAAATATCCTCTTTGTACATAACGTGACATTCATGACAGGACAGTCAAATCTCTAAATCAGAATCACATCTTCTGACCTTTGAGTCCTTTGTGTCTTGTTTTTGGCAGTTTGACATATAGATGTTTAACTACAACATCCTTCATTTTGTGGAGCAACCACAACATTTTCAATGTGCCAACAAATGAAAAACGGACCACACAATCAATAACAACTGTTTGGAAGAAGGTGGGCCATGGTCCAATATTTGTGAAAAAAAATAAATCCTTAAAATGGTTACATTTCTGAACAGGTTTACTCAGGAAGTTTAGTTCGGACAGTTCGAAAACATGTTTACACTGCAGTTCCAGTTGCAGATTCCCTGAGCATTCAAAGTGCCTGTCTGGACAGACAGCATAGCACATTTGTCCACACCTTATTACCCATGGCCTAACTCAGCATTGCACAGTTTCACCATTCATACATCATTGTCTAGTCAAATTCGTTTCAGCAAAGCCTGAAACCTTTAACCTTTCAAGAAAAAAAGAGAAGCATCTGGTTAGGCTGCCTCTGTGGTGCTGGGCCCCGCTTCTCAAAAACATTGAAGCTTGCGAGGGGAAATTGCATTGCAATCAAGTAAGGTGGTAACTTTGTTTGCAACAACACTGTCCTAGAAACACACCCCTGGTCTGTCAGCTGATGCGCAATGTGCAGTGTCACCTCTATCAGGGTCTCAGTGTTGGTTTGTCAGCTGATAGCACTGACACCGTCTCCCCCCCCACCCCCACCCCCTCAGGCCTCAGGAGCAGAGGGTTTCAGAGGGTTGCTCTCAGCCCACAGAGACCCTTTCGCCTTCTTCTGCTCAGTTTTAGCCTTGTGGAACCGCCAACCCATAATGGCCACCACCCCAATCAGGATCAGTAGCAGGATGGCTAGCACAGCACACGCCACGTGTTCTGGAGAGGCCCCTGACTGCGCAGCCGGGTTAGCTGTGTGCACCAGCACGTCTAGGAACCCTGACTGGGCTTCAGCCACCTTCTTCCACTTTCCACCTTCTACGTCCATCGTCTTCCGTGCAGTGGTGGTCTTCCTAACCAGTTCTTCTACCGAGCAGGAGTAATTGCCACTGTCCGCATCTGATGCCTCCGGCACGGTCATGGTGAAGGACATGACCTCGGGCCGAGTGAAGACGAGACCCGTCCTGGCCTTGTAGCTCTGCAGGGTGCCGTTTCTTGTGAATTTCAAAATGGCCGTCTTCGGCTTGCCGCCCTGGGTTCTGAACCAGGTGACCTCGAAAAGTGAGTCCTGGCTGGACCTTGAGGTGATGCTGCAGTCGACCTTGAATCCGGCTTTCAGGTCGGTCACGTTGAGGCGTTGGTTCTTTTCATTCACATGCAGCTTTGCCTCTGTTTGAAGAAAGAAAATAGGGAGACTTATAGTCGCAACTTTTTTTTCTTTACATTTCCCACATGCACATGACTGTATCAGATGATTTTTTCTTGGTCTGAACAAAAGAAAACCATGTGACTAAATTTATACTATTTGTGGTTTTAAAAACATGCCATAGATGAAACGAAAGCTGTGAGGTTCACTGTTCACTGTCATTCCAACAACCCCCGTGATCACTAATCAGATGACTATGTCTTGGTCTTCATGGCCTGAGAATAGTAAACGTACATCAGTCAACGTACTGTATATGCCTATAGAAATGTTTTTGATGGTGCAGAAACCAACGTAAACATTTTTGCCACATTACCTAGAGCATGCACATTAACGTTGATGAGTCCGGATTCCTCCAAGGCCAACTTCTTCCACTGTCCACTGTCGTACTGGTGAAGCTCCACCTGGCAGGTGTATGCCCCGCTATCCTCCGGAACGGTGTTCAGTACCACCAGGCCGAACTTGTTCTTTTCAGGCCGTGAGAGCCGTAGCCTGTCATCGCTGCTAGGCACTGTAATGATAATTATAATGATAACTTTATATTCATACACTCTAGCACAATTTATACAAGACATGCAGCTCAATGAGCTTTAACGGTTAGAGTAAAAACAACAAAAACAAAATAAATGAAATTGATTGATTAAGAAGGATATTTGGGAAAAGTTAAGGATGAGGTACGTTGCATGGCTAGCTCAGAATTTGGATATCATGGAGTAACAAAGTCAGAAAAAGGCACAAAAATAGAAAAAAATATGGCATAAAAAAACACCCGTATCAGAAAAAATAAATAAGAAATGACATAACATCACAAGAATCAGAGAACCCAAAGAAGGCTCCTGGTGGCAAGAGAAATGAGGTGAAACTCCCTATTCATTTAACTTGAGATTTTAGGGGGAATGAACCTGCTAGGCGGCCATCGTAGTCTTGTGTGAGGAGGGCCTCGTAGGCGTTTGAACCGCGGCGCTGGAACAACCATTTGATGGCGTAGAATGAGGCGGACGGGTCGGAGCCCTCTGACTCCACGCGGCACTGCAGGTCCAATCTCTCGCCCTCTTTGGCAGTCACGTTCTGTGTGACTTTGCTCATACTGAACGTACTTTTGACTGCACCTAGGCGAATGAAGGAAAACGGAAGTAAAATATTGATTGCTTTACAACCTCAGTCACATATGAAAAAACAATGCTATGCATTTGTTGACTATTGGCTATGCTATTATTATATGATTATTCACATTACAGTTAATTTGACTTGACAATGGATGATGTCATAGTATGTGTTTAGTCAAAGGGGCTAAAGGTTCTTCCTTTTGCTTGCAATTTACAACTGATTTGACAACCTTTAGGCTTTACCTGGACATACTGTAGAAATTTAGATGTAGATGCAGGCACATATGCCAGGGTGTGTTCTTACCCTCAGTCTGGATGGTGACAGTAAGCTCTCCAGACTTGTCCTCTGCTAGTTTCCTCCAGCGACCTCCTGGCAGCTGCAGCCACTCGGTCACCTGTGAAGGAATCAGAATGCTACTGTTTTAAAGTTCTAGCATCAGAATGCTGCTGTTTTAAAGGTCTAGAATCAGAATGCTACTGTTTTTACGTCCCAGATACAGTATGCTATGATTCTCTTGGGCACTGAGGCTGTGTGAAAACACTAGTTTATTTTTTTCTAATATCAACTGTGTAAGTAGGCAGTTATTGTCATCAAGTGGTCAAAGGTTCAAAAGGTCAAGTCAAAGAAAAGGAAGTGTACGACCATTAGAGAAAGGGATTGAAACTGTATTTCAGCAAACATCAAAAGGGCAATAAGAACAGTACACACACACACACACACACACACACACACACACACACACACACACACACACACACACACACACACACACACACACACACACACACACACACACACACACACACACACACACACACACACTTTGAATATAGCGATCCATTACCTGACAGAAGTAGTGGCCAGCGTCTGAGGGTCCGGTGGAGTGGAAAGACAGGCTGAAGTGCTCAGCTGTGGGTCGATCGAACATCAGACCACTGGTTCTGTCCAGGGCTTGCAGCGTGCCATCCCTGGTGGCCTTGAAGACCACCTGAAGAAAAATTACAAATATTATTAGCATATTTTAATCCTATTCTATGTATTACCTCTACCAAGGAGGTTATGTTTTCGGTCGCTTTGGTTTGTCTATTTGTCAGTTTGTTTGTCAGCAGGATAATTCAAAAAGTTATGAACGGATTTGGATGAAACTTTGTGGAGTTGTTGGAAATGACAAAAGGAACAAGCGATTAGCCTACATTTTGGAGGTTAATTTTTTAAACTCTCTGAGTGCATTTCTAGCTTATTTATTTTTGAATATATTTTTGGGGCTTTTTGTGTGTTTATTGCTGATAGGACAATTGAGACAGGAAGAGAGTGACAGATGGGGCAGGGTTGAGGCTGGACTTGAACCTGGGTCCCCATGGGCATGCAAGCCCATACTGCATGTGGGGGGCTTATTGCGCTGCACCACATTTTATTTGCCTGGAATGTTTTGTTAGAATTTGGTTATGAGTAAAATTGTGATATGCACTACTTCTACAAAGTTATTGTTACTACTACAGTATTACAAGTACCTGGGTCCTCTCCTGGTCCCCCGTGCCCTGTGTTCTGGACCAGACTACGTCGAAGAGCGACCGGTCGCTGGAACGGGACTGGACCAGGCACTCGACCTTGAAGCCATTCTGCTGGTCGGTCAACTCTATGGTCCTGTCGGTCTTCTGCAGGCGGAGTTTGGCCTCTGTACAGCATCACAAACATACACATATACAGTATAAAGCACTTGGTAAATGAACAATGTGTTCATGTTTCCGAATTCGTTGTCATTTTGTTTTGAATGTTTACAGTGGCAACATTTTACAATATGCATTTAACGTAAAAAAAAAATGTTTTGCCAGTTTGAGAAACCTTGAAATGGTATATTATGATTATGATATGTTAAGTCCACACAGGAAACTACAGTATGATACAGTTTATTCCACAATTTCTAGCTCCTCTGATAAGAATAATTTTCGGAGTACTCAATACATAGCCCCTATGCATAGCCCATGTCCAGGTTCTGATGATGTAGGCCTAATCGGAAAAAGAGGTGAACTACCAGACACTTGTTGACCCTAATTTACTGAATGTTCAAAATCGGCCAGTGTGTTGTGATTTACCCAGGGTTTTTTTTAAACAAGTATGGAAGAAATGTTTTACCAATGGTCTGACTTTGGTCTCTCTCAAGTTATTTAGATGTACTGTACTTTAAGAGTATTGAAGAAATGTTTTACCTATGGGTTTCACTCTGACTTCTGTCTGTCCCGAGCGTTGAGATCCTTTCTTCTCCCACTTGTCATTGCAGTGCTGGTACTGCTCCACTTCGCACCAGTACTTCCCATTGTCACCCAGCTCCGTCTTGTCCACCGTCAGTAGGAACGTTCCCGGATCGGGCCTGGAGAACCGGAGCCTCTCTTGCAGGCCTGCAGAAAGTATAGAGTAGGGTTTGTCAATGGGGTGCTCTACAGCCCCCCCAGGGGACATTGGGGAGCCTTAGGGGGGGCGTTGAGAAGGATACAACTGAGAGGGGGTTGTGCTTAGTTGCCATTGGGGGGCATTAGTCCATTTTAATTTTTAATATTAAGGGGGACGTTGTTGGAAGGCTTATGATGAGGTCAAGGGGGCATTGGGAGGCTTATGATGAGGTCCACGGGGTGTTAATTTTAAACAAGGTTGAGAATCACTGGTATAGAGCGTTGGCTCATAATTCCAAGCGTTTTAAACTTTCATTTGTTCCAACTTCAATAACACTTTTAAAAAACAAGATGGACTATAAGGAATTCAAAGTGAAGTAGATCAGTTGTGCTTATTAGCTAAAACAATACTATTTTGGGGGAATTGGGGGGTGGGTGTTACTTTGCACAATTTGCATTAAATGAACAGTAAGATATAAGCATCCTGCACCTTTCTATAGCCTACTGTGTTGTAGGTGTCAGTTTGTGAGTCATGTGAGGAATGTCTCTCTTATGTGATGTAAATTCAAACTCGCAATCCAATCCAAACTTGAAATCCAATGTTAGTAATGTGTCTTTTTAAATCTTTCTTTCTATATGTAATGTAGCATATGACCTCTACTTGCTGACCTAAAACCATTGTCACCTTTGGGCACATTATAGTTGTCTTAAATCTTGTCTTAATACCTCCAAGGCTGTCCCCATAGGTCAGGCCCCCCTTCTGGGTGTAGGTCAGGAGAGTGTTGGTGGTGCCTGACGCAGAGCCGGACTCGGGGCTGACGTGCTGGAACAGCCAGGTGAGGGCAAAGTGGGAGGACGGGTCGTCCCTTCCGGACAGTATCTTGCAGGCGATCTCGATCTGTTCACCTTCGCCCGCATTCGTCTCAATGAGGGTTTGGTCCATACGGAAATCACTGGCTGAAGTGACACATAGGATAATAAATAGATAAACAATAAATAAAACATAAATAAATACATAGAACCTACATACATACCTTTTATGTGTTTCTAATGTTTTTTTTGTGTGTGTGAAGTGTGAGTGTCTGTGAGAGACGTGTACTACTACTGCACAAAAATTGCCTATACTGGGCCAAATAAACATACACCCTACATAGTACAGACACAGACACAGACACACACACAGACACACAGACACACACACACACACACACACACACACACACACATGGTCTGACACTGTGAGTGAAAGAGTAGTTTGTACATGCTAACTACTACTTACTTATCACGTTAATAGACAAAATACTACTCAACAAAATATTGCTGTTGCAGAATTCTGTAGAAAGGGAGGGAGAGAGAGAGAGAGAGAGAGAGAGAGAGAGAGAGAGAGAGAGAGAGAGAGGGAGAGAGAGAGAGAGACAGAGAGAGAGAGAGAGAGAGAGAGAGAGGGAGAAAGAGAGAGGGAAACACTCACACACAAGCAGATGGCTCAGATAGGGAAACACATTCGCTGATGGCTGAAGTAAGATACACACATACAGATGACAAGGCTGTATATGTATATATCAAGCCATGCACCTATTTCCTTGGTCTAATCTTACACACACACATGTACAGATGCACAAAACTTAGGTACACAATTGAGGGATGTAGTGTATATATTCATCTGCTGAGGCCCCCCAAAAATGTTCCTACTAAAGACCTCTGTGTTTCCCAACGTGTCCACTTGAATGGATGGGTGCCGTGAAGTCCCTACTGAAGTGGTTTCCGACCTCAGGGCCACTGACAACTTTGGCTGGGCCCAGGGCCCAGTGCCCAGGGCCCCCCATCCAATACATTCAATGTAATGAGGACCCAATTATGGGGACCCCTCTCTCCCTGGGCCCAGGACAGCTGACCCATTTGTCCCCCTTGCTGGCTTCCCTGCCCATCCTGTCCACTGTGTGGGTGGGCTATGTGTTTCTCCTACTGTCCACTAGGATGGATGGTTGGTGTTTCGTGAACGGTGGGAATGTTATCTTAGGCGTAAATAAACAGAATTGATAGACCCAAAAAAGGAATGATGGGGGTGGCGTCCGCGCCAATGTCTTTTTCTGAGCGTTTCGCTCGGTGCAGAATTCAAAAAACAGTATGTCGAAAAGGAAGAAAGGAGTCGCACACAAGAGCTGAATGCAAAATCAAAACTGTATTAAACAACACTGAAAAACATGAATGAAAGTGACAGACAAGGGACAAACGTTTCGGTAACGCTTTACTTTACGGTACAGTTACCCTATGTAATTACTGTGCACTTTCTGGGTAACAACAGGGTAACAGAGAGAAGTTACATGGTACCTATAGGGTAAAAAGGGGGTAATTACAAAGTAAATACCATTAATGGGGTAACAGCAGGGTAACAGAGAGAAGTTTGACGATTAGATGGTTAGAAAATACCCAGTAGTTTCATAGTAATTCTTGAGATATGTGTATAACATGGTATTTATTTTGTAATTATCCCCTTTTACCCATCAGATACCATGTAATGTCTTTCTGTTACCCTGTTGTTACACAGAAAGTACACAGTATTTACTGTACCGTAAAGTAAAGCTTTACCAACGTTTCAGGTCTAGTCCATCATAAGTGTGCCCAATTCTTTTTTCGGCTGTCTTTTATGCAGTTTTGATTTTGCATTCAGGTCTTGTGTGCGACTCCTTTCTTCCTTCCAAAAAGGTAAATGTTTAAGAAGTTAGGAAGGGACAATTGTATAAAATGTTGACAAGTACTGTACATGCTGTAGCCCACGGTATGATGAGAACCAGAACTTGAGGTCACAAACCAGAACCAAAAATGTCCAACACACTTTCATACCCGGATTTGAGAAGAGAGACAAATGATAGCTCTTAAAAAGCCACATGTCAAGATTAAATCACCAATATTAATGCATTGGGAGGGACAGTTGATGTCATTAACACATTGAGTACCGACGACGTAATAATGCGTTTTTCACGCCCATGCGTTGTATACCAAAACGCAAAAATGCGTTTTTGCATTTAAATATCATATTTTGAATCTACACCCTTCAATGGACAATATATGTGATTTTGGTAGCTCTGTGATGGACATAAATGACAACATTTGCAGTCCAAAGTTGTTTGATTGTTATGATGTTTAAGTGTTATGATTTGGATATTTTAATTTAACTTACCAAGATGTCTGGATGCCAACCCATGTCGCCTATCGCGCTGCCTGCATTGATTTCCCTAGTACGGTCACTGTAGCATGTGTTGTCTCTGACTTCACGCAATAGGTAAACACCATTGTATAGTGCCTGGAGTATCTTGAACTTTCTGGACTTGCTAGACCTTTACCAGATCCTTGGATCCAAATGGCACCCGATATGTGATTGCAGTAATGCGCTCGCTCCGATTTGGACGTTTGATCGCCAAAAAGATAAGTTTCTGTGTCTTCCTGTATGTGAGAAGCCAGAAGCTAGCATGGCTACATATCATGATTCCCTGATTGTCGCTCCCAACGCAGGACGCTCCCCTGTCGGCTCGCTCCCACTAGCCAGACTATCGATCCGGGTGGGACTACACGTCCGGGAGTGATAGAAACACCTGGGACTACACGTCCGGGAGCGATCTCAGTTGGGAGTGTCCATCTGCCACCGCATATGATTCGGATCGGATGGGCTAGGCTACATCTAAGCATCATATCATTTGGATTTGTTGTCAATGTTGGGCTATTATTTCGGGAGTCATCGGGAGCTATTTTAGCAAATGTCTCACCCTCTGCATGTGTGCAAAGAGTTTGTGATCAGTCCACGTGAAAAACGGGGATTTCAAAGGGCATCGATTGCTGGTGTCGTAGTGTGACAGAGCAGGAGGTGTGCTGCCGTATTCGTGAATCGTGCTATGTTGTTTCCCTAGTAGCCTACGATCGGTAGCGTGTATTGTGTCTGACTTCACGCAATAGGTAAACACAGAGACCATTGTATATCGTGCCAGGAGTATCTTGAACTTTCTGGGCTTGCTACCTAGACCTTTACCAGCTCCTTGGATCAAAATGGCACCCGAATTGTAATTGGAGTAATGCGCTCCGATTTAGAAGTTTGATCGCCAACCAGATAAGTTTATTTGATTATTCACCCCTATGTTGAACTGTCTTCCTGTATGTGAAAAGCCAGAAGCTAGCATAGATGGCTACATATGGATCGGATGGGCTACATCTAAGCATCATATCTTTGGGATTTGTTGTCAATGTTGGGCTATTATTTCGGGAGTCATCGGGAACTATTTTAGCAAATGTCCGACCTTCTGCATGTGTGCAAAGAGCTTGTGTTCAGTCTGTGTGAAAAACGTGGATTTCGAAGGGCATTGATTGCCGGTGTCGTAGTGGTTTAGAGCAGGAGGTGTGTCTTGACGTGCAGGAAGATGTGTGTCAGAGCTAACCTTGCACCAAATTGTGATTAAAACCAACTCATCCCCTTTCAAACTCGTCACATTCTGAAGAAGCGCACCCTTCACAAAAACCTCAATATCTCCGATTGTAGCTGAATTCCATGGATACCCACTTCGGTTTAGCGTGGGTTTACTCGGCAATAAAAGCTCGTAGAGACACACAGTTTTCACCTACTAAGAGGGCAGCGTCTCCACTTTCAAACGAGTCATAACATATTTCAGTGGCCCTATCACATAATAAGCTGTGAGTCTACAAAAAAACGTAAAAAAGGGCTTAGAACGCTGGTATTCTACGACATAATTCCGTGAGCAACGCCGGTATTCAATGTGTTAAAAGAATCTGGTTGGCTGCAAGACACTCCTAGTGACAACGCTTCAGGCTGGTCATTTCAACGCTTTGCTGCCTGGCTGTTTGCAGTGAGTTCTCTTTGACTTAGGCTGTGGTTAGGACCCAGGTTCTAGTTAGAACTTGGGACTTAGTCTTCGGTTTTAGACTTATATAATAGTTTGCTGTACATCTGTATCCTGTTCTTCCTGAACGAAGTTGAGTGAATGGGTGACACTTTAGAATAACTACCTGTACACATCTTAATAAACGCTTAATAAATAATGAACTAATTATCAACAAAATGTTTACAAATGTTTATAAATGGGAATATTATGTTAACACAGCAGACACAGCACAGTCTCGTCTGTCCTGGAAGTTTCTCCTCCAAAGATCAGAGGGCATGAAACCAAAAGTTAATTCCCACTCCAATGTGCAGTTTTTTAAATGTTAATTATTATTAAATGTTAATAAAATGTGAATAAAGTGTTTATAAAGTTTTTTTGGGTAGTTATTCTAAACAAGTGTTACCGAATTAAGTCTTCATCAACAAATAGGGCCTACGTCACTCCCGTGAGTGTTGTTTTGTTTGCAATTGGACATCGAACTGCACCATGCCTCAACCCTTGAAGGTCTTGAAGGGCAGACCTAAGAAAATGACGATACATCCATTCATCCATCCATACATAGTACATACTGTACATATATACATACATACTGTACACCATTTTACAAAAAGGCATAGAATTACGAGATGAGAATATGTTGTCTCAATACCACTGACGTAATTCATTTTTCCACCATTGGTGAAAAGCAGAAGTGGCATAGTGCAACACCGTGAATATGCACAGTCTCACCACTCTTCCCTCCAAGATGCACAGACATTTTGGGCTGAAACTTTCAAATGATGCAAACAAGACTCCAACACCAACAGATAACATACATCTGAAAAAGTGGCTCCCCTTGCTAACCCCCCCTGCACATTTCTATTAGACATGAGGTATTCCCAGGTCATTTTGGGGGGCTTATACATCAATATTTTCTAAACTCTCTGATACAACAGTGATCACATGTTGAGTAGACAAGGATGAACTGAAAGGAATTATGTGGGAAAAGGAGTGCAGATATTGTTCGGTCCTTCAGTTGTGCATCAATGTTTCAACCTTGTGCAATAAGAGCAATAGTGGTTCAATCCGGAGCTTGAATTGAGTTTACTCACTTTCTTCACCTCATCTTTCTCTGTCTGTATCTCCCACTCTCGAAAAACATAAATAAACAGAAATTCACATGCAGGGTGAGGGGAACATGAGCTATGATCCCCCCCCCCCCCCCCCCCCCCCCCCCCCCCCCCCGCCCCCCCCCCCCCCCCCCTTTTTTTTTCATTATTTTTCTATATGCCCGGGTCAAATTAACCCGAACACCTTCTAACCAAAACAAGAACACCTTACAAGGGTTAAAGAGGGACTATCTGAATACTACAAAGGACATAGTGTTGTGTTTTGGCAATAACTGGTCTTAACATGATGCTATTTTATTTATTTTCATGGGGCTGTTTGTCCAAAGCAATGAGTTTGTTCCAAAATGACCAAAGCCTTTTTATGCCAAGCCTTTCTATTGCCTTTAAGAAATTGACATTATGGCATTATGTCTCTATGTGCACACTACACAGTCTATAATGGCTGAATGTGATAACCAGTTCTGCAGTTGTCATGGTAACTCTGGGAAAGGTCTCAAGAGATCAAATTTAAAAGCATGTATTCAAAGTGAACAAATGAAAACCTTACTAAGTCTAACACTTTATTCTTTTGATAATTTAAAATATTGATGCACTTTTGGGTGGAAGGGAGAACCCCTACCGATCCACAGTTTAACTGCTCTACACTGAAAACCTTTCCGATCTTCCCAAATGGACCCTGTCATGTATCCAAGTGCACCCGTATTACAGCTGTGCATACAAGTGTAAATGTACTTGTACAGAATGTGATAAACTAATGTATACAACATTATTTGCACCCCAGTTCATCACATTAACCATTTTAATGTATACAATATATTATAAGTCAATTTTAATTAACAATGTACAATAATAATACAGTGTTCTGATAAATAAGATATTTAGATATTTATTCTTTTAATTAAATTCCTTTATGTTAAACAGTGTAAACTAAGGACATTAGCTTTCTGTAAAACTAGAAAAGGTGTACTGCTCATGGTCATCATTCTAGTTCCCACATGATGTCCCTCCACAGGTAGTAGATAGTAGTGAGAAGCTTTAATTTGTCCCAGTGTGGGCAATTGTTTTGCAGTAGTCGCACACCTCTCTCACACACAAATACTCACACTTCCACAAAACATTATAAAAACAAATAAGATTGAACAATAATAAATAAAACAAAATGGAGAACTTAAATATGCACAATATTTAAGATACCTAAAAATCATTGCAAGATATAGTAATATATATGGAAATGAAATGTACAATGCATAATGTAGAGTACTAAAATACATTTCAATGTATCAGATGCTGCTGTGCCTAGTAGGCCCTACTTACGTTTTTCATTGACGACCACCTGTCTGGAGGCGCTCTGGGGTGGGAGGGAGTACCACTCTCCGGCAGTGTCCTGAAGCCACTCCTCCACCATGCACAGGTACCGTCCACTGTCACTGCCGTCCACCTGGCGTAGCATCAGCTGGAACATTCCACCTGGGTCGTGGAGGGGTCATGGGTGGGTCGCGGAGCCTTGGTGTAAAAAAACAAAAACGTAATTCTAAAAAAAAAAAAAAATCCAACTTTTCCTGCAACAATTTACTTTTATTTTGATAGGCTAGTGAACTCCGTGTCATCTGTTGTCATAGATACAATCTGAATGTTTATGCGAGATAGCGTGCAACCAGTCATTCGAGTCTTGGTTACATTTTGAGAATTGCATTGAATTGACTTGAACGCTAAAAAAATTGGGTCGCGACCGAATGAGAGTAGAAACTGGTGGGGCCCAAGACTGATCCAGTTGAGAACCGTTAGGGAGTTGGTCTTGGAATCAAAAGGTTGCAGGGGTATATCAGGGGTGACATTGCCTTTAGCAAGAGCAAGGTAGCTAACATTAATCCAGGGACTGTAACCAACACCCTGTGCCTAAAACTGTACAGTGTAAGTCACTTGGATCAATGGTGTAGTCTACTTTTTTTGAAGTGGGTATACTGTATATTTGAGCATTTTTTGAGGTGGGTGTACTGTATATATTTGCGCTATTCTAAATAATGGATCAATCAATTTTTAAGTGGGTATACTGAAATCCCAGAAATTTAGAAGTGGGTATACTGCGTATACCTGTGTTCTACATAGACTACACCACTGGCTTGGATGAACTGAAAGCAGCAGCTAGGTGTAAATGAAATCAGATGTAATGTCACCTGACAGGGTGGTGACACTCGTCCGTTTGCCGTTATCTGGAAGTGACACGACACCATTGCGGTCGCCGCTAGCAACAGTGCGGCCGCCCACATCCCAGGAGACCGCGAAGCGGGAGGCGTTGGAGATCGCGCTGGCAACCTTGCAGGACAGCTGTATGTCGGAGTTGATGATGGTCGTCAGGGGGGAGGCAGGAACAGCAGTGACTGACAGCGTACTTTCTGTGGTGTAGAGAGAAGGAGATTAAATTTCATTATATGTCATGGCTTGAAACACTGAAGTAGCCTACAGCAATCTGCAGTGCAACCGCAAAATGTCTGTCAAACAGTCTATTTAGAGACAGCCATGATGATAATTCAAGCAAGCTTTTCATGACTAACACTGACCAACTTCTCACTATGGCAGAGGTGAAATAAATCAAATGGCATACAATATGTGAGCTCACGCTGTATATTAATCTCAAGGATTCTACAGTGTACCTTTCTTGTTGACTTGCACACCAAGCCAGTTGGATGACTGGCTGGCTCTCTGGATGTTCTTCAGGTATGCTACCACACGACATTGGTAGACACCACCGTTGCGGAGGCTTGCCTTGTTCACCTCCAAATTGTACACAGAGTCTTCTTCTCCCAACTCTGTGCTCAGTTGGTACTCGTCCCGATCCTGCTCCCATACCACGTTCCCCGTGTGGAGAACCGAGACGATGGCCTCCTCGCTCTTGGAACCGGTTTGCTTGAAGAACCACTGCACGGAAAGGGGCACGGACCTGGGGCTCCGCACGGAGCACCGGATGTCGATCGGATCGTTCACCTTCACAGCAACTGTGCGGCTTCTCATTCGCACCTTCAGGAGAGTAGCTGTGCAAAATGTGCAAAATGATAGCAAGAGTGTGACTAGGTTGACTATCACGTAGGCTACAGTAGCTGTTCATCTGATTCGTATCTTTTTGAATCTGCACCCACTGTTTTGTTATTCAGTTATATGCTCCTACACTTACGTCCAATATACTTTATCACCTGAAAATAGGTACCATATATGTGTCCATATTACTGTCAGTTTCTACGTAAATGCATAAAAGCCATACCGAGTGACGTGACCGCAACGGAGCAATGCTGTGATTGGCTGGCTTTCCTCTGCAACCCTCCACTGTTGTCTCTGCCCCACTCCGACACCGTGCATTTGTACCCCCCGCCGTCGCCCACCTCAGCATCACCCATCTCCAGGACGACGGTACCATTGGCCAATCGGAACGTCCTCACCGCCCGTTGTTGAAAGAGCTGTCCCACCTCTGTCACACCGTCCTGGCTCAGGCTGATGACATCACTGAAGGTGCTGCCCTGGGTGTCTTTCTTGTACTCCCAGGTGACAGACAGTTCCCCGTGCACCCCAGAGACGGAACATGAGAGGGACAGAGGGGACCCTTCTGTCGTGCTTAGATTCGGCTCCATGGACACCACAAGACCACTTTCTAAAAAAAAAGATTTGTTTGAAAGTATTTTAAAAGCTAAATAAAACAGTAATTAAATGCCATGATCTATAGGTTTTGCATCATGTTCAACCCAAAACACAATTTAAAACACATAAATGGTAATTCTGTCATGTCCATTAAAATCAAGAAACACAATTACATTACACTTAGCCTACAGGTATAGATATTGGTTATAGACCCTGGAGCAATGTGGGGTTAGGTGCCTTGCTCAAGGGCACTTCAGCCATGGATGAGGGTGCTGGTAGGGGTGGGATTTGAACCGGTAACCCTCTGATCTGAAGACCAGCGCTCTAACGCAAACACACCCACACAGACCTGGTCTCACCTTTAGCCGTGATGGTGACCTGTTGGGGCTGGGAGCGCTGGAGCTGTCCCTGGGTGAAGCCTCCTTTCTCACCCCTTTTCTCCTGCCATACGCGGCACTGGTACTCCCCCTGATCCTCTGTCCTGGCCGGACGCAGGGTCAATACGTAGTCCTTGTCCGTGGTCTTCGCCGCCCGCAACTCTCCCTCTTCTGACCTCGCAGAGTACCCGGGTAACACCGTTAGCATTCCGAGCGGCCCCACTCGCGCCACCTCCTGGTCGCCTTTGAACCAGGCCACCGTGAAGAAGAGTTCTGGAAGGTTCTGTGCCTCCACGCTGCAGCGCACCTCCATCTCCTCACCCTCCTGGAGGTCGGCCTTGGTGACCTTTATGCGAGCCGCGAACGAGTCCTCAGCTACCTCTGAAAGACCGGAAGTTATGGTAGGGGTTAGAGAAGGAACAGTTTAATGTGTCATAAGTGCGTAGATCGCAGAGTACGAACGAGTCCTCGTACACCTCTGAAAGAAAGTAGGTAGTGATAGGAGTTCAAGGGGTTACAGGTAGATCACAGAGTGCAGACAAGTCCTTGGAGGTGTTTAGAGGTAGGGTGCGCACATCCTCAAGTAGTTGTCCAGGTGCCAGACAAAAGGTAGTAGGTAGTGTGATGAAGCGGTCTGCACACTGTGTATTAACTCCAAAAATAATTTATTTCATTTTAACATACGGCAACGTTTCGATCCAACAGAGGGATCTTCCTCAGGCAAAGGGGTTAGAGGAGGAACAGTTTAATTTGTCATAAGTACGTAGATCGCAGAGTACGAACGAGTCCTCGTACACCTCTGAAAGAAAGTAAGTAGTGATAGGAGTTCAAGGGGTTAAAGGTGGATCACAGAGTGCAGACAAGTCCTTGGAGACATTTGCAAGACAGGATGTGTTGGTAGGGGTTAGAGGAAGCAGAGTTTACTGTCTCATAGGTAGATCGTGAAACAGTGTTCCTTGGACACCTGTGCAAGGAAGGACATTGTGGTAGGGGTTAGAGTAGAGGTTCTCAACCTATTTTGAACCAACGCCCCCTTGAACTCATCATGACCTTCCCATTTTTGCAACTGAGCACCCCCCTCTCAGCTGTCTCGTTCTCAACGCCCCACCGAGAGCTCACACTAGGGGACTGTAGAGCCCCTGTTGAGAAACACTAGATTAGCGGAAAAGGAGTTTACTTTCTCATAGGTAGATCACACATTTCAAACGAAGCCTCTGACACTTCTGTGAGACAGGAAGAGGTCCAACATTAAAGAACTTTATGTCACTGATTGAAAGCAAAAATTGTACTTTTGGACCATCAACAACACAACAACAATTTCACTATATAAGAAAGCTAATCAGATATAGATGTAAATATACATGTATCAGTAGTGCCACAAGTGCCGAAACCCCATAAATAGCCAACCGGTTTTGCAGGAGTCCACAACATCCAAGGTGAAAACCACACACCAATGTGGAAAGTAACACAATACGTATTCTGTTAGAGGTTAGAGGAAGAAAATTTTAGTATCAAACATGCTTTGTGAACTGACCGGTTTTGTGAGAGTAAAAAAAATATTCAAAAGTGAAAACCATTCAATCATTTTGATAGAGTATGTAGATTTGGTATGTAGATTTACCTGTCTGGTAAACTAACTATTGCTACAAGAAAGGAAGCCATTATGACGATTATGTAATTTGTTTATGCATTGACATGATATCAAAACGGCAATGAAAACCATGTGTGACAAAACACAAGAGGTTAGAGGAAGAAGAGTTTACTGTCCCATAGAGCCTTTGTGAACACAAGAATAAGCGCATAGAATGTGAAAACTATTCAATCATCTTTCATAGAGTATGTAACTTTGGTCATTGAGTGAAGGCTGCCTATCTTGTTAACTAAAAACCTCTAGAAGAAAGGATGGTAGGAAAGATGGTATTGTATTTTGTTCAGGTAACATTGGCATGAAGTGCAATGAAAACCACATACAAGTGTGGAAAAAACACAACATCTATTTTGATTGATGTTAGAGAATGCCAAAAGAGTGTTCTGTAGTAACTATTTTGAAAGATAAAAGCCAACCAATCCAGGGCTCCTTTGCAAGGTGCAGGTCACATGCTCTCTTGCATCAAGATGAAATAGACTGCACACTCTTGCCAGGTTTATTCACAAAGACTTAAGAAAGGCAGCACAGGCCGAAACGTTGTTTTTGACCAAGCAGTATCAAAAGTAAAAACCATTAAATCATCTAGATATGTACATTTTGTCATTCGGCGGGTAGCTTTAAGAAAAAGAGAAATGGGTTGACAAAAGGCTTGAATTGAAACTTGTATTCTCACCAACGGTCTTGATAGTCACATCTACGCCTTGCGCATCCTTGCTGGCAACATTGAACCACGAGCGGTCAGGGTCCTGGATCCACTCCTGGACTCGGCAGAATATCTTGCCCTGGTCTGCCTGCTGCACCTGGGTCATCCTCAGCCGGTACTGGGTCTCCTCCACCTTCTCGATGGCCACCTGCCTGGACTGGTACCGGGCGTCATAGCCTTCCCCCGGCCGTACGGTCAGGTCCCGGTCCAGGCTGATGATGGGACGAGGCTCGCCGCCACTGCTGCTTTGGAGGAGATATGTGACTGACAGGTGAGTGTGCTGGAAGGTTTGGCTGGAGGCCAGGCACTCGAGCTGAAGGGTGTCGCCCTCAAAGAGGTCCAGGGAGGAGGGACCGGAGTAAGTGGCTGACAGGGTGTCCTCCACCACTGCATAGGGAGGAGAGAGAGAGAGAAAGAGAGAGAGAGAGAGAGAGAGAGAGAGAGAGAGAGAGAGAGAGAGAGAGAGAGAGAGAGAGAGAAAGAGAGAGAAAGATAGAGAGAAAGAGAAGAATCAATTATACCACTGCTTAGAGATACACAAAAATGGTAATGGAAGACCATGGAGACATGAGAATTATAGGAAAGACATGCTCACACCATTGCCAATCACATGTTCCTCAGTTTTTAACTGGGTGCTGAATCCCTCATTTGAAAATACATGACTATACATGACTATACAAATATTCCTTCAGTAAGCCAATGTTTTCTTGTTTTGGCTAATATTTAGGTAGGTCTTAAAAAACCAAACATAACTCTTTAATATACCTACATGCACACATACATGCATGCATGCATACTTTACAGTATACATGCTTACATACATACATACATACATACATACATACATACATACATACATACATACATACATACATACATACATACATACATACATACATACATACATACATACATACATACATACATACATACATACATACATACATACAAACATACATACATACATAGTCCTAAATAAATAGCCTACACAAACAAGTAAAGCCAGCATGCATCTCCTTCCTTTAAATGCACTAAATAAATAAACCCACCATGCAGCGATGTTTTGGCAGTATAGGTTCCATAGTACCGAGAGTCAGTGTTTGGCGTGTGGCACTCTATCTCAGCGGTGTCCTCGATGAGTGTTTTGTTGATGTGAAATATCACAGACGACCCCGTCAGCCTCTCGATCCAGATTTCTCTGCTCCTGACTCGGCCCTGGTACACGGCGTAGCCATACGAGTCCCCGATAGTACTGACGATCTCAATCTCCTGAGAAGTAGAATAGAGTTAGTAGAGTTGAATAAAGAAGAGTTAGTTTATTGATCCACATGTGGAAATTCAGGTGCCAAGTAGGCATACAGGTAAAGGTTAAGTGATTAGGAAGTGGGAAATCTGCTAATACATACAATATAATATTGTCCACGTGTGTCAGTAAGTGAATAAAATACTTACTCCCGGCCCCTTCTATTAGATGATTTACCTTCACCTCAAGGTTAACTTAACCTGGTTTACTACTCAGCTAGGTTTTTGGTATACGCACCTGGCTGGGTCGGCTGGGCTTGTAGGCAGAGAAATGGAAGGTCTGCTCGGCGGGACCCTCGAAGTTGCTGACGCTGCACTTGATGGAGACAGGGAAGCCTTTGATCCTGTAGAGCGGGCCTTTCTCGATCGTCACTACGCGCTGGGCTCTGCCGAAATCTGCGGTAGACAGTCAGAGAGGAAGTGGAAAGTTTCAGCAAAACTATCAAAACGGTCTATCTGCCAAACTCTTGAAGGCAGCCTAAAAATGGAGCTTTATGAACAAGTAACATCATCCCTTCTCTCAGGCAG
>NC_085869.1:41838007-41848007 GCF_034702125.1 Engraulis encrasicolus
AGAATGGGTCTAGTGATGAGAGTAAATGCAATCAAATCAGAACAGCTGAGTGATGTGTTTGGGGACATTGGACTGTTTAAATGTGACCCAGTGAAAATTGAGTTAAAGCCTGATGCAGAGCCCTACTCCCTGGCGACACCACGTCGCATCCCATTCCCCCTCCTTCCAAAAGTGGAGGCGGAACTGAAAAGAATGCTGTCCCATGGCATAATAGAGGAAGTCACAGGTCCCAGTGATTGGTGTGCCCCGATGGTCCCTGTTGAGAAGAAGAACAAAGAGCAAGTTAGAGTGTGTGTAGACTTGAAACGCCTGAACAGAGCAGTGCGACGTGAGAGGTACATGTTGCCCACCCTCGAAGACATAGCTCCAAAGCTGGCCGGAGCAACAATATTCTCCACTCTCGATGCGACAAGTGGGTTCTGGCAGATCCCGTTGGAGGAGAGCAGCCGGAAGCTGACAACATTCATAACTCCTATGGGAAGGTTCTGTTTCCGCAGGCTGCCATTCGGAATCACGTCAGCGCCAGAGATCTTCCAGAAACGGATGTCTACTCTGCTGCAGGATCACGAGGGGGTGGTCGTGGTGATGGATGACATCCTGGTGTATGGCGCCACGACTGAAGAACATGATCGTCGCCTGACTGCAGTCTTACAGACCATCAGAGAGAGTGGGCCAAATGTCACTTTGGCAAACCAGAACTCCAGTACTTTGGCCACCTCATCAGTGCAGAGGGGCTGAGACCGGACCCCAGCAAGGTGAAAGCGATCACTAACATGTCCAGTCCAACAAACGTCGAGGAGCTGCGTCAAGTCCTTGGGCTCATCAATTACGTCGGGAGATTCCTGCCAGATCTCTCCTCAAAGTTACACCCGATCACAGACCTGCTGAAGAGGGAGAATGACTGGGTCTGGGGTGACGCACAAGACAGAGCGTTTCAGTGCGTCAAAACCATGCTGGTGTCTGCCCCTGCTCTGGTATACTACGAAGTTGACAGAAAGACTGTGGTTAGTGCAGACGCGAGCAGCTATGGCCTAGGCGCTGCGCTGATGCAAGAACATGGGGGTGAGTTGAAGCCAGTGGCATTCTGTTCCCGTACACTCTCAGAGGCAGAAAAACGATACTCACAGATTGAAAAAGAGTGCTTGGCAAGTGTGTGGGCCTGTGAGAGGTTCGCCCGCTACATCCAAGGTATGGCCAGCTTCCACGTACACACAGACCACAAACCTCTTGTGCCAGGTTTGCCTACGACTATAAATGCCTACGACTTAGACAAGGCTCCCCCCAGGTGTCAGAGACTCCTCATGCGCCTCATGCGTTTCAATGTAGTGGCAGAGCACATCCCAGGGAAACAGCTCGTCGTCGCCGACACACTTTCCAGGTTGCCATTGTCTGAGGGGAGCGATGGAGAGCTGGAACAGGAAGTACAGGCCTATATTAACTCTGTTAAATGCCCCAGTCTCATCACAGAGGCTCAGTGAGATCCGTACTGTCACTCAGCAAGACGAAGAGCTGCCACAGATCATAGCCTTCATCAGACATGGGTGGCCACGCAAGTCACAAGTGCCGCCATCCCTGCTGCCTTACTTTTCCGAGAGGGCGCAACTTTCTGAAACCGATGGGCTAGTGCTGTACCAGGACAGGATCGTCATCCCTGCTGTCCTGAGACCTGCCATACTGGAGCAGATTCACAAAGGCCACCAGGGCCTCACAAGGTGCCGTGCACGTGCAAGGATGTCTGTGTGGTGGCCATCCATCAGCAGCGAGATAACACAGAAGGTGACAAAATGCCAATTCTGCATTGAAAACAAGCCCACTCAGCGACGTGAACCATTACTCACCACGGCTCTTCCCGAGGGCCCTTGGCAGCGCATAGCAGCTGATCTCTGTGAACTTGGGAAAAAGACTTACCTCATAGTGACCGATTACTACTCCAGAGACATTGAAATAGCTCACATCACTGCAGCATCCAGTTCCCAGGTCATCAATAGGCTCAAGGCCATGTTCGTGAGATGGGGCATACCGCTCGAACTGGTGAGTGACAATGGCACGCATTTTTCATCATCAGAGTTCAAAGACTTTAGTGTAGAATATGGCTTTGCTCACACCACGACTAGCCCTCACTATCCCCAAGCAAACGGTGCAGCAGAACGGGCCGTTCAGACGGCTAAGCACATTCTGAAGCAGCCAGATCCACATCTTGCCCTGATGTGCTACAGAGCAACCCCCAGTGCAGCAACCGGTGTGAGCCCAGCTCAGCTCATGACTGGAAGATGCATTAGAACTACTCTTCCTATGTTGGAAGGGCAGCTGCAGCCGGCACCTGTTGACAGGCAACAGGTCCTCGAGAGAGACGCACAGGCAAAGTCATCTTACCAGTTCTACTACAATCGACGCCACTCTGCTCGTCACCTTCCACCGCTTCTTCAGGGCCAGGACGTCAGGGTCAAGATCGACGGAGAGAAGGGGTGGAAGACTCCTGCCAAAGTCATTGGCCGGTGCCAGGAGCCCCGGTCGTACCTGGTGAAGACGGACAGCGGTGCAGTGCTGCGTCGCAATCGGCGACATCTACAGGCTGGGCCTCTTCTACAAGCCGGGCCAGGGTCTTCAGATTCATCTGACCGAGAGCCGCCAGCTGGGGGACCAACACCGCCGCCAGCTAGACCGTCACCTCCAGCCAGTCCAGTGCTGCCAGCTAGACCGTCACCTGCAGCCACTCCCGCGCGCAGCGACGAGCCAGCAGACCAGAGGGCCCCAGACGGAGCTGCGAGGAATGCAACCCCGCATACACCAGCACGCAGTGGGGTACAGGTGACTTCCAGGGGCCGTGAGGTCATACCTCCATGCAGGTATAGAGACACTTAGTTAGGCCTTCCGCTTTGCTATGATACTCGAAAAAAAAAAATGTGTTAAATAATCACGTTCAAAGAGTGTTTTCTGTTTGTATGCCTAACAATTTTATACTGACAGTTGTGTGGTGTTAACAGTTATAATGAATGATGCATTCATCAGCATGCCACGGGACTGTTGGCAAGGACTGCATGGCTGTTGCCGAAGTTAAACACATGGACTCTTAACTCTTCTTTTGTGTGATAGGAACAGCAACTATCGAGGGCAGAATAAATCCCTACGTTGCTGCGGATGGCGGGCAGTCTACCCCAAAATCCTAGTTTATGTCCTATCTGTTCTGCCTGTTCTGTCTGTCTGTCTGTGTTGTGTAGTTAATGGGTTCTATTCGTCTTAAAAGCGGGAGAGATGATGATGAGTTTTAATGTATTTTTTATTCAACTTAAAAGGGGGAGATGTGATGATATGATATGTATGGGCCACCGTAGTGGCTTACGTGTGATGTCATAGGGTTACGTTCTGAATAAACCGTCAGTCCTTTGAGTACAATCTTACATGGTGGTCACGTCCGTGCTTCCTCTCATGACAAAGGGAATGTCACCAAAATTGTGCATCGTGTCAGGTAAGAAGTGACTTTTGTTTCTTGCGGTGGAGATTGGATTCGTAGTAGCACATTGGTAGGCTAGGTCTTGCCTATTGCTGGTGAAGTCTATCTTAGCCTCGGCGTTGGCTATGGGGTGAATCTATAGCACAGCCGATGGTGTGCGTGGCTTGTCTATCATAACTGTTGCCAAAGTCGAATTGCCGCGGTGTGGAATGACTGTGCTATTGTTAGATGTTTTGGACTTTTGTAGTAGTGGCGATTTGTTCCTTTTGCCTCTTGCTGCTGATTTGACCACCGTTTAGCGGCACCTTTTAGTGCGTCTTAAATATGGCCAACGTCAAATGCAAACTAAAGGTGGCTTTCACACTCTCCCTGTATCAATAGCCAGCAATGGCACCTACTTCTCTCGCCGATCACAGCACAAACTCTTTGGCCGTCAGAGTGTAGGCCCTAATCACATTCGGGAAGCAGTAGGCCTATGCCTGTCTGTGTGTGCGTGCGTGCTTTTGTGCGCGGGCGGGGAGACAGGGCAGGGGTCCTGATCGTATGCATCTTGAGATACACAGTCGCAATTGCAAGACAATCTAAATTGTTTGAAAGCCCGGTCACCTCTCACAAGTGCATCGCATAGCCTAGTCATGCATTTCTACTAATTTCACACATTGTAGACTGCCCATGAAGAAGAGAGAAACTGTCACGGCAGCGCAATTTGCTCTTGAACACTCCCTCACCTCCACATTAGGTGCGCGTTTCCCTTCCACAAGAAGAACTTAATAATTTTGAAGTGAAATGTTAAACAAAAAAAAGGTAAAATCTAGTTAGGCTACATAAAACATGAAGAAGTTAGTCAGATGGGATTCGCCATTCTTCATCCTAAAATTGATTAGAATGCAGGAAATTGCATCTAAAAAAACATTTTTTTGGGAGAGGACTCCCAGACCCTCCGCTGACCACAGCACCCCCTGGTCAAAATGAGTTTCTGCGTCCCTGCAATTTGTCTTGGTGACAGTAGAGTTAAAAGGCATCACATGCAGCCGCAGAGGTAGATTCTAGCGGCTTCTCATAGCTGATATCGATAGCACATAATAGTGCAGACAACCGCCCTTGATGTAGGCTACTCTGACTGTTGTCATGATGGTTGTTCATCTACCAATTTTATATATTACATTACATTTTTGTACCTGTAGGGGGAGGGCCATGGGAAAACAAAATTGAAGTGGGGGGAGGGCCATGGGGAAAAAATTGAGG
Organism: Engraulis encrasicolus; assembly: GCF_034702125.1. Taxonomy (NCBI): domain Eukaryota; kingdom Metazoa; phylum Chordata; class Actinopteri; order Clupeiformes; family Engraulidae; genus Engraulis; species Engraulis encrasicolus. Next base: position 41,842,704 of record NC_085869.1, read on the forward strand.
TGGAGGGGGGGGGGGGGGGGGGGGGGGGATCATGATTTTTTTTTTGGACCGGACTTCCAGCGCACCAGCCCCCCCCCCCCCCCGTAAATAACGTACAGTCCCTTATCATCATGGATTCATTTTACATTTCTGAAAAAAAAATACAGGACATGACCTCTGTGTCCTCAATGGTAGTTACGGCCATGATGGCCGCCCAAGTCATTATAGGACACCAGATGCATCATCAGTGTGGGACGGCCCTGCGCCCAGAGGGGCAAATGTCCAGAGCTGTATAAAGTAGAAGTAGAGCTGTAGGCAGGGCTGGACTGGTCATGTGACATGCAGGGCATTTTCCCAGTGGGCTGGCAGTCCTTAGGAGCCGATGCTTCTTTCTCTATTTGGGGCTGTTCAACCCCCCCCACCCCAAGACTGACCCACCATTTAGATGGGGTAGCCCATTGGTCCATCTTTAATAAAGACAATGGACTGACTGCCAATCATATCGTAGAAAAACAGGTGGGCTGTGTGAGGGGCTGGCCTATGCCAAAAAATGCCTGAGCCATTTTTAAATCCCAGTGCAGCCCTAGGGACATACTGTATGTAATAATTACAACACTAGTAGTATGATATTATAAACCTGAAACCATGTCATATCATACCAATCCTGTAAGAATATTTTATTTGTCCTTTATATACTATACAAATGTCTTGCTTGCCAAGCCCATAGCTCCATCCAAGCTGTGCAGTTAATAGTGTTGTCAACAGTCTTGGTTTTAGCTCATTATCCGGAGTTTTAATGGTATGCCTCAGGGAGAGTACTATACATTTTCCCTGGACACTGAATGAATAAAGTGTGGTGATGCTTATGCTACAGTATAAGAAAATGGGTTGATTTTGTTGTCAGAGTGGCAGCATTATCAGTAAACCAGTAAATCTACTTTTCGAAATAGTATAAGGATTAGATTACCAATAAAAGTACACTCCCACATCCTTTAGAACAGCCTCACCACTCCCTGTAAGTCCCATTTTACCGGCTTTTTGGCTGCAGCTACAGCAGAATTCCACTGGGGGCAATCGACAGAGTGCAAAATGAATGGAGCCCAATTCGGCTAGACAGCTAAAATGGTCTATTTCACCATGGGACTCATTCATCCTGCACTCCAAAAAAAACGAGCATCCCACATGCAAAGAAAGGAGCTTCTGTTCTGCCTTAAGTGTTGAACACTGAAAAAAATAAGTAAAACTACCACAGTAAATTTTTCAGTTTTGTTTGTTTGTTTGTCAAGTCAAGTCAAGTTTATTGTCAATTTCTTTACATGCACTGGTCATACAAAGAATTTGAAATTGCGTTTCTTGCTCTCCCATGCAGACATAGACTAATCTAGGTAAGGACATAGACAGTATAGACATAGACAGTACTCATACATGGACATAGACAGTAAGTGTGTGTTATAGGGTTTATAGGGTGCATGCGTGGTGGTGGTGGCTGATATAATTGTGCATGTCTGTAACAACCGGTTCTGTACTGTAGTGCACTGTGGTGTGGTGTACGTGCTAGCAGCAAGTACATGGTTGTTGCTTCTGCAAGTGTGTAAGCATGCGTGGGAACAGGTGATAGCGCAGTTTGGGCGACCGGAAGGGTCACAACTGAGGACCCTTGTGTGACCCATGGGGTCGTGTGGCAGCCCCTCTGGAATGTCTTAGGCAGCCGCAACAGGTGCCAAGAGCAGAACCACAGGCCTTAACGACTGCCTAAAACTAACAACAGCAACAGTGGCAGCTATGTTTGCAACAGTAGTAGTAGTTACAGTAAACAATGTGGCACTTTTTGCTCACTTTTGTTTCTCAAACCCCATCATCAAGGCCAAATCTGTTTGAATATGAAAATAAATCTTAGATTCGGTACATCCCTCTCCGTAACAGGTGTAGAACCACGGGCCTCAACTAGCCTACTTAAAACTAACCACTAAACTAAACTACTAAAACTAACAACAGTATAAAGGCAGCCAACAGTGAAGAAAATGAGGTCACTTGGCCCAGAGAGATAGGGAGCCCTCATTACGTTGTACAGTAGGTCTATGTATGGGGTTGGGGGGCCCTTTCAGATTACTCAGTTCTGCGCCCAGCCAAAGCTGCGGGCGACCCTGCAGAAATCAATCAGAATGTTTTTGGGTTGCATTTGCTTTTGTGACTCAAGGGGACGAGAGACAGGGAAGAGGGGGCATTGCTGGTAGTCTGTGCCATGGTCATTGTAGGTTTTTGTTATGTCTGCAAGTCTTTGAAAGAGCAATGGGAAAACGTGCAAAGGACACATGGCAAAGGAAGAGGAGTGGAAATGCAGGCTAGAGGGAAAAAGAGACCAGACAGCGTAAAAGAAAAGAAGAAAAAAGGACGTTAGAGTTGTGTGTGAGAGTGAGAGAGAGGGGACAGTGTACCACGGGGAAATGGAGAACACAGATGGTGTAAAAAGTAGGAGAGAGAGAGAGAGAGAGAGAGAGAGAGAGAGAGAGAGAGAGAGAGAGAGAGAGAGAGAGAGAGAGAGAGAGAGAGAGAAAGAGAGAGAAAGAGAGAGAAACAGACAGTTGTTTCAACCAGCAGCTTGGACAGAAAATGCCTCAACTGCTTGTGATGTTATGCATATGGAACAAAAAATCTGCATCAATAATTTAGAGGCAGATAGTGTGCAGGGGTTATTCTCCCAGGACCAGCAGAGATTCAGGACACACACACACACACACACACGCACCCAAGCATACACACACCCACACAAGCAGACACACACCCATACACACACGTACACGCACAAGCACGCACGGACACACACACACACACAACTACTACACACAAACTCCCAAAAACGGGCATATAAAACTTTTATTATGGTATCAATTTTTGGAAGGGTTCTTGGACTGGGTGTTGTTTTCTTTCTTACTTTCGGTGCAAACACAACATCATCATCGTGACACTGGTATGTACTGTTGCCTACAGATACGGAGAGATGAGGGAGAAAGAGCAGAACAGAGGAACTGATGAAGTATCTGAGCAAAACATTCCAAAGAAAAAAAAAAACAATCAACTCTCATTTATAAACAACAATCTCTCCTCAAATACACGCAGGTACACATACACACACGTGTGTGTGTGTTCACACTGCACACGTTAAAAACAGCAGATAAAACAGTGAAAACATTACGGATAATAAAAAAACACTTAGTCTCTGTGTGCAAAACGACTGAGCAGGCTCAACATATTTCTCCCCAGGATTTTCTTTGAACTGGGAGGTGAATGAGAAGGTGGGTTGAATTAAAGTCTCTGAAAGTCTCATCCCAGGTGCTGTGCATGGCTTTTACCACTAGGGCGGCGATCATGAGCTTCAAATGGGCTTCGCGCTACCCAAGGGACTCCCACTGCGCTGCCTTCCAGTCCCAACAGCTGGCCCCCCTCTCGCAAGACATACTATATGCTTGACCTCAAGACATACTCTGAATATGTGTTTACTATGTACGTGTGTATGTGTGTGAGTGTGTGTGTGTAAGTGTGTGTGTGTGTTTACAGGGGAACGGTACATGGCAGAGATGCGATGGCTATGCAAAGGGGATATCGTATGTCATGAGTGTCTGAGATGCATGTCTGAACGCCGGCAGTTAACATCCATCACACTGACCATAACAAACCCACACACGCATACTGTATACACAGACACACGAGCAAAAACAAATAAGATGGCATATATATTTTCTTTTCAAAAGTCCACTCACTGTCAGTGTCCACACAAACAAAATTCACATACACAACAAAAAATGGTCACATTGGCATACACGCTCCAGGATATCCTCCTCCTCCTCCTCCTCTTCCAAGCTTTGACAAGGTTATAGTTCAGAGGTCGAAGGCCATTCTCTGGCCACGTCATGGCTCGGCCGCTCCTTCTGGAGTCCATCTCTAGGGGTTTGGCATTTCACCCCCCTGGTCAGTGATTCAGACTCAGAGGGAGAGGGGTGTAGTGGCAGGTTAAAAAGGGTGTCAGCTTGAAAGACGTCGCTCGTGTAGATGGTAGAATGTATTCGGCATTCGCACCCTGCACACCCGCCCAATTCCCAAAGCAGCCTTGGCATTGGCAAACTGGAGTCCATCAACACCCCACTAACATGCTTTCATCTAACCCCCGTTGCTCACCTCAAGCCCAGACCTTGGCAGTGGTAGCCAGGAGCAAAATCTCTTAAAAGTAAATAAGAACTATGAAATACACTATGATTAAAAAAACAAACAAAACAAAAAAAGACAGGCTGGTGTGCTGACAAAGTCTCGGGGCAGTGTTTTCACTGGTGTGCTTGTGTTTGGGTAGAGTGCATGGGTGCTGGTCGCTGGACTGTGGTGGTGGGGGATGTCCATTACATGTAGAAAGGTGCTATCGCCAAGGGAACACAACACCAAGAGTAAAAGGTATCTCGGTGGGGGGTGAGACAGCGTTGGCAACAGCCACCACCCCAGCCAGTAAAAGATGCCTCGGAGGGGGTGTAAGATCTGTCTGTCTGTCTGTCTGTCCCTCCACAACGGGGTGAAGAGTTGGCAACGACCACCCCCCATGCCACCCCCTCGGTGGGGGGGTTGTAAGACAGCCCGGCTGCCAGGGGTGTCAGTCAGTCCGTCTCTCCACAAGGGGGTCAAGCGTTGGCAAGGACCCCACCTCCCTCCCGCCTCCCCGCCATGGTGCATGATGCATACCAGCCAGCTTCAGTTACAGTGCCCCCTCTGACCCCCCTCTATACACACCACAGCCTATAAATCACGCTGGCTCTCCTTTATGAAATGCATTTCAAATAGAAACATACAAACAGAAAAAAACAGGCACTCACACAGACAGACACAGACAGACACAGACACACACAAACAGACAGACAGACAGACAGACAGACAGACATGCACACACACACAATCATCCTGCACTTACAGCTTTGCTATACTCTGAAAATCCACACAACAGATAGTGTGTGTGTGTGTGTGTGTGTGTGTGTGTGTGTGTGTGTGTGTGTGTGTGTGTGTGTGTGTGTGTGTGTGTGTGTGTGTGTGTGTGTGTGTGTTGTATTGTGGTTGGTGTGTGTGTGTGTGTGTGTTTTTTCTCACTCACGATACCACGGCTGGTGTGGTTTCCTGAGAGAAGTGCATATCATGGTTCAGTTCAACCTCAAATGAGCATAACAATGGCCTTTACAGGAAGGGAATGACCCACAAGATTGACACACACACACACGCACATACACACACACACACACACACACACACTCACACACTCACACACTCACACACACACACACACACACACACACA
>NC_085869.1:41860507-41863007 GCF_034702125.1 Engraulis encrasicolus
AACTTTTTTTAAAAGCGGCCTGTCACACACCTAAAAAATAAAGAGTTAAAGTACTCCTGTCCCTCTTGAAAGAGCAAACACAACCTTCACACGCACACATGCACACGCGCACACACACACAAACGCCTCAACTGAATGGAGAGTTGACCTGGGGAAGCACTGGCGAAAGCAACAAAGGTGTGTCACTCTCTTTGAAGCTGTGACTTGGACAAACATGGCTGGCCCATGGCAAAAGCTAACTCCAGCTCCACGCTTGACAATGCGCACACACATGCATGCACACATGCATGCACACACGCATGCACACGCACACCAAACACACGCACACCAAACGCACGCCCAAACACACGCACACCAAACGCACGCACGCACGCACGCACGCACGCACGCACGCACGCACGCACGCACGCACGCACGCACACGCACACCAAACGCACGACCAAACACACGCACGCACGCACGCACGCACGCACGCACGCACGCACGCACGCACGCACGCACGCACGCACGCACGCACGCGCGCACGCACACGCACACGCACACGCACACGCACACGCACACGCACACGCACACGCACACGCACACGCACACGCACACACACACACGCACACACACACACACACACACACACACACACACACACACACTTGTTTCTTATCAGCTGAAGGCATATGTGGTCAGTGGAACTGGATGAAGACTGCTGAAGAACTTTCTTGAACACACACACATCACCTCTTTAAACAGCCAAACATTCTTGAGTAATAATGTGGTTGTCTGAAAGAATGTGAGCGAATGTGCGCAAGTGTGTGTCTGACTTGCAGAGGTATGCATATATAAATGTCAGCTTCGTTCTGCAGAGGTCAACTGAAAGTGTGACCGTGTGCGCGTATGTGTGTGTGTGCGTGTGCCTCTACGTGTGTGTGTACGTGTGCGTAGGCATGTGTTAATATGAATCACTGCCCCATTCCAAACCCATCCGATCCCACGTCTATTTTAAGTACATTTGTATTTTAAAAGTAATGTGCTAAAGTGTAGCATTATACAGTATACTGTTAGTGTATTATATTTTAAGTGTATTTTAAGTATCTTTGTATTTTAAAAGTCATGTACTTAAGTGTAGTATTATGAAATACACTATTAGTGTATTGTATTTAAATGTATTTTAAGTACATTTGTATTTTAAAAGTAATGGGCTAAAGTGTAGCATTATAAAGTATACTATTAGTGTATTATATTTTAAGTGTATTTTCAGTATCTTTGTATTTTAAAAGTTATGTACTTAAGTGTAGTATTATAAAATACACTATTAGTGTATTGTATTTAAATGTATTGTAAGTACATTTGTATTTTTAAAGTAATGTGCTTAAGTGTGGTATTGTTAATTATACTAGTAGTATATTCAATGTTAAGTCTATTTTAAGTACATTTGTATTTTAAAAGTAATGTGTTAACGTGTAGTATTATAAAATACACTATTAGTGTATTGTATTTAAATGAATTGTAAATATATTTGTATTTTTAAAGTAATGTGCTAAAGTGTGGTATTGTTAAATATACTATTAGTATATTCTATTTCAATGTATTTTAAGTACATTTGTATTTTAAAAGTAATGTGCTAAAGTGTAGCATTATAAAGTATACTATTAGTGTATTATATTCTAAGTGTATTTTAAGTATCTTTGTATTTTAAAAGTTATGTACTTAAGTGTAGTATTATAAAATACACTATTAGTGTATTGTATTTAAATGTATGGTAAGTACATTTGTATTTTTAAAGTAATGTGCTTAAGTGTGGTACTGTTAAATATACTATTAGTATATTCAATTTTAAGTCTATTTTAAGTACATTTGTATTTTAAAAGTAATGTGTTAAAGTGTAGTATTATAAAATACACTATTAGTATATTGTATTTAAATGTATTGTATTTGAAAACATACTATTAGTGTAGCATATTTTAAGTGTATTTGTATTTTAAAAGTAATGTGCTAAAGTTTGGTATTAGAAAGAATATTTGAAACGTACTTAAAGTTAAGTATGATTTTAGTATATTAAGTACACTTATACAAAGTTTGATTTTAGTACCAAAAAGTCAACTTAAAATGTGTTAAAGCTCTACTTAATTATATTTCAAGTGTATTTAAGTATACTATAAGTTGTCCCAAAATAACACAACTTAAGTATGTACTTCTGCAGCATGCTATAAAGTGCTTTCTTATGACCTTGAAATAGATTTGTAGCATACTTCAAATAGTTACACTTAACCACATGTTAAAGTACACATTAAACATCTTATAAAGTGAATTAGTAAGTATGTTTAAAATGTACTTACAGTTAAGTATGATTTTAGTATATTAAGTACACTAAGTACACACTGCAAAGATTGATTTTAGTACCAAAAAGTCAGCTTAAAATGTGTTAAAGCTCTACTTAATCATACTTCAAGTGTATTTAAGTATACTATAAGTTGTCCCAAAATAACATTCTTTAAATACACACTTT
>NC_085869.1:41868007-41875507 GCF_034702125.1 Engraulis encrasicolus
GTCGTTCATTGCAACCTGAAGCTACTGTAGGCCAGGGGTCCCCAAACTTTTTTTTAAATCTGGGGGCCACATTATTGTTCCTGACTGTGATCAGGGGCTGGAATCAATACCAATCATGTAAAAAAGGTGTGTGTGTGTGTGTGGGTGGGGGGGGGGGGGGGGGGGGTCAAAATTCCGATGTCAATTTCATTAATTTTCTTGATTTCTTTGTTTTCATGGCTTTGGCGTTCTGATTGCCCACCTTCAGTTGAAATTTTATCCTCATCAATAAGTATGTATTAACAAGGAACTCTTTGCAGGACAGACAGCTGGCGGAACATATAACAGCATCCAAATTCACACTCTGATATACTGCAGATTTTAAGAGTGCCAGGACATGTTTCCCTTTAGAAATGTGGGGGTATTGGCATCTAAAAATGTGTTCAATTTGCTCTGTTGTACGCTGTAATACAACACTTGGTGGGAATAACCCATCCCTGAACTGCTTATATCTGAAAAAGGTGTATTTCTCCTTGAGTGTATCTCTGTCCTCCTCGTTTGCCTCCCACAGCGTAACACAACTCTTGCAATCAAATTTGGCAGAGGCTCTGAAGGCCACATAGCCAGCAAGGTACACTGACACATTGCCCTCAATGACGTCCAGCCCCTTCATGAACTCTGTGTTGTCCAGTCCAGGGAATGTGGGTTCCTCATCAGTAGACTGTACGTGAGGCATGGTCAGTGCGGTGCATGGATGGGGAGTTGCCATCTGCGATGACTCAGTGCAGCTCTACAAAATCATTGCAAATGATTACAGACTTACAGTATACTAATCATGTGTGACACTTTTGTTTTTGAAAGGGTGTTTCGTGTACCTCGTGAGGCATGGTCAGTGCGGTGCATGGATGGGGAGTTGCCATCTGCGATGACTCAGTGCAGCTCTACAAAATCATTGCAAAAGATTACAGACTTACAGTATACTAATCATGTGTGACACTTTTGTTTTTGAAAGGGTGTTTCGTCTACCTCAAACAAATGGGACAATTGCAGCAATAGGTGTATTTCCTCCGGTTCGCAATTTGTATTTCTCCCAAATGTCATTAGATAGTCTAGCACGGCCTGCCTGTAGTCTAATCGGAATTGCTGAGGGTCTGGATTGTCCCTGTGCCCGCCCTTCGCTCTGATCACCCCAAAGAAGTGTTCCAGGCAGTCCTGGTTGAGGTGCCTCGTAAATAGAAACTGAAATCCTTTCTCTGTGAATGCAAATGACAAACAGTACATTGGCCAACAGCAGAAAACATGCAGTGGTGGACAAAGCTCATTAGCATTAGCAAAGCTCAATTTGAATAATTATGCCTTATTGCTGCTACCTTTCAATTCAGCCCAGATTTCCTTGATTGCTCTTAGGTTATGCCTCCAACCATTTAGGCAATTCAAGCTGTTGCCACTGGCACATCTGACAGATGCCAGCCAGTTAATACTCTCATTGATAAAATCAATATGTGTCTCTCTGAAGGCATCCTTTTGTGGTGTGCTGCTGGACAATGTGCTACTGTTAAAGCAGTCAAACATCTGGTTAAAGTGGGCTACAAAATCTGCCGTCGTTTTTGCCCCCTCTCTTAGCTTCCCCATGTCTGCCATGGTGAGCAGTGCAGCCGCAACAGAATGACTAAGAACCTGTAATAAAAAAATAAAAAAAATCCCATTTTCAGGACCATAGATAAAGATTGTAAATTGAATGTTATACGCCTGCATGACAGTTTTCACTTGTGGCTTACCTGAGTGGCGAGAGGCACACTCATTGTTGAAAAGGCAGTGAGGGACAGATGCCGTTGGGTTAACTTGGGTGCCATTCGGTGTTGTCTTTGTGAATCAATTTTAAACATTTCAGTGATGTCTCCCCATTCTGCCAATTTGTCCCCTATGTAAAATCCATATTTTCGCAAATTGTTTCTGATGTTTTTCATTAAATGGGGGGGGTCGAATAAAAAATGAATCTTCTGGCTTTTGACAAAGAAGTACGGTTTTTCTTCTGTTATACCCAGGTTTCTACAGGCTGCCAGGTTGTTGCTGCCTTGGTCCATTACCAGCACCATGGGAGTGAAGCCAGTGTCAAGCACCTTTTCCACCGCCTCCATGATTTTGGTTTTTAAGACCCCATGCTTCATGGTCCCAGATGACAAGAAGTACCCTATGGGTTGTTTCCATTTCCCAGTTAGACTACGGATCATGAAAACCCCTGCATGGTTGGCTGGTCTTCCCCCTTCGTCATACCCTTCTACTTCATCTTTCGAGATGTTATAATTTAGGCTACATTTCAATGTAATTTCATCAAATGTGATGGCAACGTGCCTATCTCGCTCTTCCATATGCTGCACTTGATGTTTAAGTGCATACAGCACAGGTTCATGCCATCCCGGCCCGATGTCTACTCTCTGCAAGATATTTGAAAGGGTCCTGGCTGTAGGGAGCTTGAAAATTCTCCTCATGGTTCGGTAGGCTTTTGGCCCTGTACCCTTAACCTGTAACGCCCAACTTTTCATGAAGTTGCTCCACCGAATGGCCCTTGGTTTTTTTTTGGCATTATCAATTTGCTCGTTGACAAATTGTGCGGCTTGTTTTGGCAATACTTTGGAAATTTCCCTCTTTAATGTTTGTTTGCTGATAGATGGTGTCTTTTTCTTTAGCCTTGACAGCTTTGATTTGTAGCAGCCAATTTTTCTTTTCAGTTTTTCCACTGTGTTGTCATTGCTGACACTGGCCAGTACATCAGTGCCTAAAAAGAAATGTGACAACTGTAACAACAGACTTATGCACAGACTACTACCTATGCAGTGTTCAACACTCAGAATGTATCTGTTACCACCATTTGCCATTAAATCACTTACTATCCAGGATCTCTGAGTCTGTTGTCTCAATTTCAAGTGCGACCCGTTTTCGGGGTGGTGGACGAACTGTGTCTTGAGATTTAGGGGGGTTGGGACAGTCTACTAGCCAGGGTACGGCCATTGGCAGTAGGCCAGATTTCCTGCAGAATGCAAAGTATTGTAACTTTGGTGAACAGGGGGCATGGCTAGACGGTGAATGACTGCAGCATCCTGGAAGGAACATAAATACAAGCCATGATTCTCCATGTCATACAGTGTGTGTAACCTGTTGCGGATCCTGACGACGCTCTCTGCTTGTGAGGAGCAAAAGCCTTATGCTTGATTCAAGCCAGCAATGGTAGAGGAGGAGCACTCAATGTGTGGCTCTCTAAATATGTAATTAGTTGTATTTTTTTTGTAAAGCAACCCAACATTTTAAATTATTTTTTGTGAATATGTGTGTTTTGAATTTGCAACATTACCACAAGTAATCAGGCTAAACATCTGGGTTTACAGTATGTTGAAAACTTATAGAGTATCAAGTGTCATTTTCAGAATATGAAATGGCAATGTCTCTACCTGTCCAATGGGTTCACAAATTGTGAAATGGCGAAATGGTCACTGCATACTTTCCTATGCTTCATTTCATCGGTCTGTAAACCACATAGGTCCTCCCGCCTGATGTTATTAATCCATTCTGCACACCTGCAGAAAATAACAGTAGTGTGTTTTAATATCACAGATATCCTTGGTTAACATTTGCGCTGGTTCATGTTTTCTATTTTGCCACTAGGGGGAGATACAACACAAATTATAGGGGTCTGGCTTTTTTGTTGAAATTGAGTTTCCGTCAGAGGAAAGTCTATGTGAGTTTCTCCACTTCAATAGGACAAGGACTGGATACTTTGCCGTGGATATGTTTAGTCTGGCGATTTTAAAGTTAATTGAGTTAAATTTTGAAAGGAAAATGTTAGATGCATATGTGGGCATCATCATAACACGAATAAACAAAGCCCACTGCACAGTTGTCAGATCATTTCAGCGCCTCGATTCATCATGCAGTGGGTTGTTGCGCTAGCAGGCTATCCAACTTTGTTTTACGGCGACATAACGGTGGCATCATCTGCCTACCCAACACATCCTTTTAAGGTAAGACAATTAGTTAATATAGCACTTGATGTGGCACGTCGTTGGCGTATTATATACGAGCAAAATAATAGTTTCTAGGTGACGTATGCTATGCTAAAACTGTGGTGGGAGGTGCTGGACATTGAAAACAGCCTTCCTTGCAGATCATCGACAGTATGCATTTCTAAATCAGAAGTGAAAAAAGGTACTCGGTAGGCCTAGAAAATTAAATGTTGTGCTCGCATTAGAAGTTAAGCACACAAAGTTATGTCTTTTGACACACAATGTTCTCATCATGTTGCTCAAATATCATTGTGCCCATCTGACATCTGCACATCAGGCTTAGGCTATCAAAACGAAACTATACCTTTTTTTTTCTTTGGGAAATGAATGAAATGCCACCTCCTTGTTCCTTCCTGTGGACTTGTAACACCCTACAGCAGCACATTGTGTGCCTATATATTTTGGTGTATTTGGGGCATTTGGGTCCTTTGCGTAATTGTGATCGGTGTTAGCCATGTTTTTGACTGATGCTGAATGAATGAACCGTTGGCGACGCGTCCTTGACTACCAAAATCAAAATGGCGGACGGCGTCGGTGAGGTAACAATACAGGCCAATAGAACTTTCCCCTCTCTTCTTCTTTCCTCTCTGCTAAAAGGGCACCACTGGGATTTGTCTTACTTAAGAGCACATTTCTTATTTGGACACAGAGCCGCTGTGGATAGTAACTCATTTTCCAGTCTGTTCTATTTTATATTTGATTGTGTTCCAAGAACTCTCAAAAAATGGATTAGAGCTGTGAAAGAAAACAACCTTGGCAGAAGAGGAGAATCTAATGAGGCAGCCGATTCCTTTTACACTTACAGTACTGAGGCCCTGGGGGAGAAGGAGAAGGTGGAGAGTAGATGTGCAGGAGTGAAGGAAGGCTTTGAGGGGAAAAAATCGGTTTAAATAACATTGCTTTGAGGAGTAGAGAGTGTTTCTACAGACCTTCTAGTGTTTTACTTGAACATTCTACCGTTTCGCATCGAACTTAATAGGGCTGCAACGATACTGTCAGCTCATGATTCGGTTTGTATCACGATCTTTGATCTACGGTTTGATACACCGCACAATTTTTAAATGCGTCTTTTTTATTTATTTGTTTTTTCACAAAACACTATAAATTATCATTTATAGGCAGAGCAGTTTCACAAGTAAGTTGAAAGCACTATCACATCATATCGTGTGGCTGTTTTCTGCACTGTAGAGTGACAGAACTTTGACAAAGCGCATCACGATACTGCCTCCTTGCATCGCGATACATTATTGCGACTCTGCGCGTCAATACACACAACTGTAAGACTGTAAGACCTGTATTCTCTGTCGTAGATTTCAAAATGCCGCATAGTACTTGTGAGATAGTGGGAATCAAAAACTGCTGCCAAAGTTCTAATCACATTGCACTTCTCAAGGTAAAACTACTCTTGATCGGTCGCTATTATAGCAAAAGAAAAAGAGCAAAAGAAAAAAACATGACAGGGAGAAAAGGGAGAAAACGAAATGAAAAAGATGGAAAAAAAGATAACCATGATTCATTAAAAACACTTACAGAAATTCAAAGTGCATGCATCCCCATTAGGGAAATGAAATTCCTCATTAAGACCCGTGACTAATATTCTGTAAGAGTGGGCGTGCCAACATCTCCAAAAGCACATCTCCGATCTAACGACCTATTTTATGTATCTCTTGCGTAACTCTGCGCCCTTGATATGAGTCTCGACAGCGCTGTTAAAAGACAAAGCCAGTTTGGCTTGTGCGTCACTGTGAATTAGTGGATACATAGTGAGTGAGATTGCATACTTCTGTGATAGGGTTCATCAAGGCTGATAACCCACTTTGAAGCGAGTAACAGTATATGGGAAGAATTTGAATTTGGTACGTGTGAGTGTCTTGCTGTTGTTACGCAAAGGACTGCGTGCGTGTGTGTGTGTGTGTGTGTGTGTGTGTGTGTGTGTGTGTGTGTGTGTGTGTGTGTGTGTGTGTGTGTGTGTGTGTGTGTGTGTGTGTGTGTGTGTGTGTGTGTGTGTGTGTGTGCGCGCGCATGCTTTGCCTCTGCTGTTGGGATAATATCTTTGTATATGGCTAGAGTGTGACTGTATATTCATTGTTCTGTCATTATCGACATCATATCGCTGAAACCTAATTTCAAAGTTTTCATATTTGAGTATCAGAGTGACATTGTTCTGAAGATAGGAGAAAGCGTGTGTGTGTGTGTGTGTGTGTGTGTGTGTGTGTGTGTGTGTGTGTGTGTGTGTGTGTGTGTGTGTGTGTGTGTGTGTGTGTGTGTGTGTGTGTGTGTGTGTAGCACTTGCCTCTGTTGGGAGAGGCTCCTTGGACCTCGATGATGCACTGTAGTTTAGCGGTCTCTCCTGGAGCCACACTGTGCTTCTCAGAATGAATGGACACATTGAATACTGGACCTGTGAAAGAATGTGCACACACACACGGATACACACACACACACACACAAGAAGACACACATGGTCACACACACATAAAACAGATTTATAGTCTCGTATTCTCACACTCCAGCCACTCTTTTTCACGCAGTCCACTCATGCCTTTACTTTTCTCTCTTTCTTTCCTTCACTCCCTCCCTCTCTTTCTCTCTTCACTTCCCAGGCCACTTGAGCTGTGCCGGCCCAGGGACCATAGTAACCGGGTCAGCTGTGTTGTCCCAAGAGGGGAGGGGGAGGGGGTGCGACTCGGGAGCTTACACAGTAGCCACGGTGGGAATCTTTCTTTTAAGTCTAATCAACCTAGAGAATCTACATCCAGATCTCTCATACTCGTACTCTCTTTCTCGTTTTCTCCTCCTCGCTCTTTCTCTCTATCCCTCCTTTATTTAACTCCTCTACACTTCCCTCTTTTCCACTTCCTCTTCCCATTATTCTTCTTCTCCAATTCTCACATTTTGTTGTCAGCCTTTTGTTTCTGTGCATCCCCTTTTAGTGTTGCTATCTCTTTGGGGACCGAGCGGCTTTGTGCGGCGCTCATCCAAGACTCTGTGTACTCATGGCTGGACTGGCCATAAGGCGTACAGGGTATTTGCCCGGTAGACTGCTGATGATTTTGGCCTGGTCCTCCCCCTCAATGTAGTGGCATCCGTCCTAATTCCACAACAGCAGACCAATCTGAGTCTGATTTTATACAATTAATACTCATTTTGGCAGTTGTGGTCAAAAATGGTTCATAATAGATGACTTAACATTTTGCCACAGGCTTCATTGTCTCTTTCAAAGCATGGTGGACCGGTCTTCGCTGAAAATGCCCGGCCTGAATTTTTGTCCCAGTCCAGGCCTGTGTGCCGTGCTGTGCTCTGCAGTGCTAGCCCTCACATGCTCAGTGCTAATTGGCCATCTGACAGCACTTGGAACATCCTGAGACTACACACTCGGAGATTCTCTAGTTGTCGTGGAGAGCGAGGGCCCCCCCTACAACAACAACCCCCCATGGTATATACATACCTGCCAACCTTTGAA
>NC_085869.1:41880507-41895507 GCF_034702125.1 Engraulis encrasicolus
ATATTATTGTATCTTAGAGTAATATTGCAACTTATATTGCCGTTTTGATTCTTAATATACAACCATGAACTGATTACACTGAATGAAATGGCCCTTACACTGCATGTCACTGAATGACATCTCTTACACTGAAGGACGACCAAATACTTTTTCACCTTTTTACGAGCACACAGTTAGTCACCTACATGAGACAATGACTTTGACCCACAATGTTTACTATGTCTATTTAGAAAATATGCTTGTTTGGATGAATATCTGAGTATAAAAGTGTTTTTTGACATTTCACTGAATGACATCTGTTTTTGTGGACGCTGTTACCACAAGATAAAAATACAGATTTTTTGACTATTGAAGAACAAGATTCTCCCTTTGCATCATCACTTAAGGGGTCCCTAGGGTTCCTTTTGATGATGTCACATATTGTGTGTGACTATTACTTTTTATTATGATTTAAAAGCACCATGTTGATCTTATTACACTGAATGATATCCAAGGAATTGAAAATCCGGACAAAAGTCCCCAGATGATTTGAATATCAAAACAAAATGGTAATGAAACGTGCTTTTGATACAATAACAAGAACACTTCTAGAATTATGCCCAGAGAGTGAAAAAAGAATTTTGTTCGTCATTTTGCATAATTATTCAAGGATGTATTGATGATTTTTAAGTTCGGACCATTACACTGAATGACGTTTTTGCACTTTATGAGATTATTTAACACATACATTAACATTTATTTTTCTTTAAATGTTACTGAAATGAGACACCAGACTATGCTGTTTATCAGCATAGCATTCAAAATTCATTAATTTACTTTTTTGATAGTTAAATGAGTGCGGAACAAAAAAAATGCACGTCTCGTCTTTGACCCCCATACACTAATCCACCAACCACCTCCACCTCTACCACCCAAACTACCAACCACCTCCCTTGCCTCTCATACACTTCTCTCTGTCCACTCTCAACTGCCCAGACATTAACCACTACCTCCCCTGCATCACCTCCCCACAGGCTCCCCAGGCTCTGGTCCAGTGGAGGGGGACCACAGACAGGCTAGTGGCCTGTGGTGAGCATGAGGAATCTGGGCCCACCGGACGCACTTTACTGGCGTTAGAGATGTGGAAGAAGATGCAGGGAGAGGGAGAGAGAGAGAGAGAGAGAGAGAGAGAGAGAGAGAGAGAGAGAGAGAGAGAGAAGAGAGAGAGAGAGAGAGAGAGAGAGAGAGAGAGAGAGAGAGAGAGAGAGAGAGTGAGTGAGTGAGTGAGTGAGTGAGTGAGTGAGTGAGTGAGTGAGTGAGTGAGTGAGTGAGTGAGTGAGAGAGGGAGCGAGAGAGGGAGAGAGGGAGAAAGCGAGAGAGAGGAAGGGACAAAAGTAGGAGACAAATATGGGGAGAGAGAGAGAGAGAGTGAGAGAGAGAGAGAGAGAGAGAGAGAGAGAGAGAGAGAGTGAGATGATGGGAGAATGATGGAGAGAGTGCGAATGATGGAGAGAGGGAGAGAAAAGGAGATAGATGGAGAGGAAGAAGAGCGGTTTGGCTGAGTCCATGAGAGCCTATAGGGTCTCACATTCAAAAATGACAGCCATTGTGTCCATGCCAGATTCACACAGACATGAGCAAACACCAAAAACCACACAGCCTATTCAACGGTCTCTTTACACGAGCACACAGTCAGTGTCTCTGAATTTATGACTCTTCTCTTCATACAGTTTATAATGTGACCACAGGAACAGTGGAGGCACACACACACACACACACACACACACACACACACACACACACACACACACACACACACACACACACACACACACACACACACACACACACACACACACACACACACACACACACACACACACACACACACACACACACACACACACGACAATAGCTCTTTTCATATCACTTCATTATCATTAAAACATAAAATTCAAATCAACCAGTGCTTCCTTCTTCCAGTAGAGAGAAAGAGAGAGAGCATTAGAGTGAGAGTGAGAGTGGGCGTGAGAGAGAGAGAGTAAGAGAGCGAAAGAGTGATAGAGGTCAAAGAGAGAAAGGTAGATGGATTGATAGACCAGCGAGTTGCTGTCAGATCTGAATGCAAAAGATGCAGGCTGAGTAGTAGCCCACTCCACAGTACCTGTGTCCTCAAAGGCAATCTGGATCTTGTTGGACTCGCCGCTGACCACCCGGCTCCAGTCCGTTCCTCCAGCCGACCCGGTACCAGCTCCAGCATCAGAACCAGTAGCACCGCCTCCCTGTTCCCGGGTAAAAGCGGTCACGTCGCAGTAGTAGAACCCGCGGTCGCTCAGCTGGGCCCCGTACAGGCGGAACCGGTACTCCAGCGGGCCGGTCTTCTCCAGAGCCACGCTGTCCACGCGGCCCGGTTCCGTCCACTCCTCCAGCTGCAGAACAGAGTCAGGGCTCAGGGAGAGGACCTTTCGGGACGCGGCGCCGGCCTTCTCCTCCGTGCGGACCAGGACAGAGTAGCCGGGGTTCTGCAGGTTCTGGCCCGTCACCTGGCAGCTCATCTCGAAGGTGGAGCCAGCGCTGGAGGCCTCTCGAACACGGTGGGCCACCACACTTACAACCGGAGCTAGAGATGGAGGAATGAAAAGGTATAGGATTAATGACTATACGTTTTGTAGAAATGAAAAATGGATTTCCCGGTTGGAGATGACAATCAGAAATGCCCAATCCATATAATGTCCCGCCCTGATATGATATTGAGTACACATTTCTCATTGGCAATTCCATTCCGGAATTGCTTTTCGGTTGCAAAATCGACAGTTGAGAATGTTTCAAACTGATTAGAATGGAACATTAGAATAGTCCATTAATTCTTGTCACCATTGCAGCAAGGGAGGGCACCCCACTAGGCTCTCTCTCCTTCTCTCAACAGCATTTTTCATAAATATGTCGATGTGCTCAAGCACCCAGGGAAAAAAATTAAATGTGCACTCTTTAAGGAACCAAACATACACTACACCAAATAGCAAGGCCTGTTGTCATGTCAAACCACAGCCACAAACCTAGTGATGAAGTGAACACTGCCATCCAACCTACAAAAACTGAAATAAAGGCACCAATTATTGTACCATCAGCACAAAAGAAACAAAGGTGCCCCTGAACATCCACTTTCCAGTCCTTGTGACTTTATATTGTTTTCAAGACATAGGTGCTCCCCCAATGGCCTTGATGTTGAAAGGGATCCCTAATCAATCACTCGGATCAATAAGGTGATTATCAACAGGGACGTAAAAAGTGGAGTGTAGAGGGCACACAAAAGGACGTTCCTGTAATGGTCCACACATTATAGTCATGCACAGTCATTACAGTATGCGCAGTCCAACACCCAGGACAGATAAAGTGGTCATTTTTCCCAGGCACTGAGAGAGAGGGGCCCCAGAATTGGGTCCTTGTTACATTGCATGTATTGGGTAGGGGGCCCTTTCAGATGACTTGTGTCCCTGGCCCAGCCAAAGCTGTTAGCGGCCCTGCACACTACACGGCACAGCAGGAGTGTGTGAACGAAGACGGATATACGGCTCCTGAGATCAATATGTGCTGACGCCATGTCTAGCGGCCTTCTCTACTCTTCACAGGCAGCACAATCTGATCTGTCAGGGACTCCTGCAATGACATCTCTGTGTCTGCTCATCCATTCGCCAGATGAATGAAGTCCTTCAAAAACTCATTCTAAAAAAATAATACTTCTACTTTAATTGAATAAATCAGTCATTCTGTAGAATAGTTAAGTAGTCTAATTGAGGATGAACTCTGCATATTATATCCATGGTATAATAAAGAAAGGGAAAAAGGAACACTGCAAAACATGAATCCTACATGTCCCCTGACAAGTTACTGTAAAACATTCTTTGTAGGTCCACAATCTGTGCGAACTATTCTGTAAGCGGGTCAAAGACGTGCAAAATGGCAATGTCATTCAGTGTAACGGTCGGATGCCTTCTACTGATTGTAACTGTAAAAAACATGACTCTTTATTTTTAGATGCGTCCCACGCATCTCTATAAGAGGCTTTGGTGTCCGTCCGTCCGTCCGTCCGTCCGTCCGTCCGTCCGTCCGTCCGTCCGTCCGTCCGCCCTCCCGTGATGTGTTTCCCTCCCGTGATGCGTTTCTGAATTGTGATTCCCTCCTGTGATTCCCTCTTGTGTCCACAAGGTGGCAGTCGCTCAGTTTTGGCCTGGAGCTCATGCGTGCAAACCAACCGTGCTCTTTGCCAGTGAGAAAAACATGGCGGCACTTCCTGTTGATTTTCACATGAAAGTTTTGCTTAATTTAAAGTCCCTAAGCGACTATAAATGTTGTGGCTTCCATATATTGATGTAAAAGTGCCCCACGAAGTAATGAAGCACAACAAAGTTACTCCACATTACCATTTGACCACTCGTTTTTCTATGCTAACAGGGTAGCTAATGTAGCATTGTAAATGATCCAGGGAGAAAGGGGGAAATGTTGTGATTTCAGTCCGCCTGAGGCAACGATTTTCGTGGGGAAGATGACCTGCATCTCGGTGGCATTGAACCACGCCCCCGTGCCTTATTTGGCTCGCTCAGCACGTGCGTCCTCAGTCCAATCGCAATGCTTTATTTTCCCCAGACGTTTAATCGCATTTAAGTGAAAGTGCCATGTATAGGCCTACACATCGCAAAATAACTCTTAATCCGATCTATTTAAATCGCATTTATTAAATCGGACTTAAAAACATCATGTACACGTAGCCAATGTCTCATTGATTAGTTTATGGAACTTACGGTTTGTCTGTTACGGTCCACGAAGACAATATCCACGTGAAAACGCAAACGCCTGCAAACCACTGTTTTGACAGAAATACAGTTCACCTGTCGCCTACTCTGTTTTCTTCCCAAAGCGGCATTTAAAAGTATTCCATGAAATCCAACATCAACGTCACTTCAAATAGGTGACAGCATCATGCTCACACATGAAATAACACTTCAGTGAGGGGGGGACATCACTGCTCTCATATTAAAGTGAAAAGAGAATTTCACATTTTAGTTTATTTAATGTAGGCCTATGCAAAATTGCAAATAGCCTATTCATTGAAATCTGTCCAGAAAGGGTTGTAATGTTTGCCTGTTTTTTATGTTTGTAATTAAAAAAAAAAAAAAAAAAAAGTGATTTAAAAAAAAAAAATAGCCTAACAAAAATAGAGATTTTATGTTAAAAAAAATGTGATATGGGATGGACCGATGGCCCCCCTAAGCTAAATTCGCCTTAGGTCCCCACATTGCTAAATGTAGTGTAAGGGATTATTTTGAAAAGACAGTAACATGTAATCAGCAATGCATTACAGTTTTTCAGTAAATTGCCCAACACTGTTGAAATCCTATGGTACTTTTTCAAATCCAGGCTTATACAGTACATGGTAGGCTTATTGATAAATTGCCTTGACAGGTTATGAGGAGGCCAAGGGGGCGTTTGGGCAAAAAAGGTTCAGAACGGGCATAGACGGACGCATCTGTTGTCCGCCTGTCGGACTTGTTTTATTGTTACAGGGAATTCATGAAAGCCTCTGCTGTCATCCATTCACTTGAAACAATTTAAAAATCATGTTTTTTTTTTTACAGTTACAGTCGGTGGAAGGTAACACTGAATGACAAAGACGTCTTTGACCCATGCATGTTAATAGTAATGGGTAGTGTGCGACCAAAACATCTCAAATTTAATGAGACACAGTGTATGTTCTTGTCGAAGCATACCAATTTGCATATGCATGCCATGATATGCATGCTCTGTGTTGCCTTGCATAATCGTAGTGTGCTACTCGCACATCTACAATTTTAATGAAACATATGTTTATGTCAAAGCATATCACCGCATCTGATGAAACAGGAACTATCCCACAATGGGGAGCTACAGTAGTCAGGAACTTCTCTAGTGATCCGTAGTGCAAACAGGTCTATTAGACCTGGGCAGCCATGGCCTAATGGTTAGGGAGGTTAGAGGGTTGCAGGTTCAAATCTCTCTTGTGTAAAGAGAGGGGCCCTTGAGCAAGGCACCTAACCCTATATTGCTCCATAGTCAATACATTCTCCCAACTCCCAAATCATGGGCAGAATTAAATGTGCACTTCAATTCAACTATTTCCACCAGAGCTGTCTGTCAGGTGCTCCACAGGGTTAATATACAACAGCCGGGCTGCTATGAATTATTTTGGTCTATTTTGGGTCTGTGCTCTCAGACCCATTACACTTGGACCACTGGTAGCTATAAGCAGTTTCACAGTGAAGGTCGTGTTTATGAAACAAGTCATCAATATAAGGATTCTTTAATTATTTATGATGGCCGGGCGAGAACAGTTGCCAAATCACCACTCTCAGACCGTTAGGTAAATACGGAAAAGTAAACTGAGCACAGTGGAAAAGACATCAATCCCTGGGTTTGGTTGCGTGCCAAAGAGCTCTCTTGCCATCCAAGGGAGTCAAGGGAGTCCCCAACCGCCAAACAAACTCTGAACACACACTGAGACAATCATATTCATGTACTGTACACACGCGCAGCCACCCGCACACACGCACGGCCACACGTGCAGCCACACGCACACGCACACACTAAACTGATTGACACCGCGTTTCATGGGTAACCCGAGACAAAAGTAGAGAGCCGAGCCGGTATTTAATAACGTCCACAATTAGAGCTAGTTAGGCTCTTCACATGTCAACGATGGCAAATGTGACTCATTGGGGACAATGGCAAGCCACTGACTCTACGTAATGCCCGTTCTCATCGTGTCCACAGCGAGGGAGACTGTGCTACTAAGGGACTTCACGCACAATCAAAGCCAGAAGCCACAGCTGAAGCCGAGGCCGAGGCCAATGCCTGGGGGCTACAGATGCACTCAACGAACTCAACTGGGTGGACTCACTGTAGTTGGAGGCCTGTGAGGATGCTCTTTCATTCCGCCCGGTCATGGTGGTGGTACAAATCAAAAGAATGAAGTTGCATGCAACTAGGACTTGGATTTGTAGCTTCTAACTAAGATAAGTAGGACTTTTTGGGGGGGATTTTTGGGCTTTTATTATGACAGGACCGTGTGAGAGGAGACAGGAAATTAGCAGGAGAGAGAGACAGCGTAGGGTTAAGAAATGACTCAGACATGGTTCGAACCTGAGTCCCCAAAAGGACATGTAAGCCCATATGCAGGGGGGCTTAGTTAGCACGCTGCACAACACTGCTCCCCGCCTCCCCTCCTTTATGATGTTTTATTCTTTCATCCAAAACGCTCCCCTGGTTCACTTGGATGGAAAGGTGGAGGAACGTCATGCTCCAAAAAAGAACACCGTGTTCGTGACATACTGGAGAGATCCCCCCATAATCACTACCAAGAGCTGGGAGATTATTTTAGAGTTTGGTGGTTTACTAACACATTAGCATAACGCTCGTCGTGTGATACATCTGTGCCAGATGTATCTTGGATGAGTCATAGCCTTATTTTAGAGCTTTCTTGTTTATTTGTTTCAAAAGCTGCATACAGTGATCAGAAGCACTCGATATAGTGGGGAGGGGAAATATTGTGTTTTTTTATTATTTATTTCAGCGCAACGCGGAAGAAGAAAAGCAGAAATATCCTTTAAATGAGACCGAAATAAAAAAACTAAAATGAGCATTAAAAATGAAATAGAGGAAACCAGGTCATGGTCCACAGATGAGGGAAAAAAACATGAATAAAATTCACACGCATACAATTCTGTTGACCTATTTCTTGACTTACGCAACTGTGAAAATCACCATTTATATATCCGCCCAAGCCAATCATATCAAAGAGACCAGCTCATCCCACATGCAACAAAGCAAAAAATTCCAAACCATTGAGTAAAGAAGAAAATAACAGCTCACTCACTCTTGGGGCTCCAGCGGATGGGGACCTGTGCAGATGGGGTTTCCTTGGCCTTCTCCCAGCCCCCTTGCCTAGAGGGGCTCCAGGCAACCACGCTGCACGAATACGCCCCCATGTCCTGGGTCCGGGTGCGCACCAGCCTCATCTTGAACACGTTGGACTCCCCCCGGCTCAGCGCAATGTCCCCAGACTTCAGCCTCTTCTCGTAGGCCGAGCCAGGCACCAGGGTCCCTTGCTCATTCAGCGTGGCAATGGTTTCCAGGCCGGAGGACACGTCTCCGGGTGTATCGTCTTGGTAAGTCCAGGTGACCCCCAGGCGTGCGTCGTCACGCAAGTTGAGGATGTCGGAGACCGCACAGTGGAGCTCTGTGGGGTCGTAGGTGAACTGGGGGGCGGTGGCAGCACTGAGGGAGACGGTGAACTCAGGCTCTGGAGAGAGAGAGAGGGACAGAGAGAGGGGAGGTAGAGATAGAGATAGGGGGACAGAGAGAGAGAGAGGGAGAGAGAGAGAGAGAAAGAGGGACCGAGTAGGGTGGGTGGAGATAGAGATAGAGAGGAGAGAGAAAGAGAAGCGAAAGAAAGATTGAGGTAAGAGATAGAGGTGGAGAGAGAAGGAAAAGACAATAAAAGATGAAAGATAAGGTAATAGTGAGGAAGAGAAAGAAAAAGACAGAGAGAGACAGAGAGAGAGAGAGAGAGAGAGAGAGAGAGAGAGAGAGAGAGAGAGAGAGAGAGAGAGAGAGAGTGAGACAGAGACAGACAGACAATTAGTGATTTGCTGTACAGTAGAACTGTGGGGTTCAGAGTCAGACAGACTTGATATTCAAACTTCAATCTTCCCAGAAGGCTCTTACTCTCAGTCTCAGAGAGACTCCCATCATACAGTAGCTTCCTGTTTTTCTACACATCAAAAGAAAACACCAACACCCTGTTATGCTGTCTGAAAGCAGGGAGTGAGCAACATGTTCAAATGTTTTGAGGAGTTCGAGAGAGACTGTTTGGTGGAGGAACAAGATATGAGAAACTCAAGGTGAAGTAGGGGGAGAATGTGAGGGGAAAAGTTTAGAATGAGCGCGTGCATAGGAAGGGAGGAAAGGAAAACAAGTACACAGAAAAATCTCAAGCATGCAAAGATTACAGAAAGAGCCAGGAGAGACACAGACAACTTGTCATTTTCTCTCCACAACTCTATCAGCTCCTGGTACAGTTGGAGACTCGGGGATACGGTGTGCAATTCCCTGTTACCACAGTGCACACACAGCACATCACATTAACAATTCTTTAAGCATAGTTCGCTATAAGGTACTTGTGCATGGGTGCGTTTCTCGAAAGCTTAGTTGTTAGCCAGTTAGCCACTTGGGTAGTTGTCGATGGGAAATTGCATTGCAAACAACAAATTAGCTAACGAAGTTAGCAACTATGGTTTCGAGAAAGGCACCCAGGTCTGCTGTGACTTTACACACATACAATACATTCAAGAGTGCTACAATGATGCACAGACACCATTGTTTGCAGATTCATGAGCCAGAGTGGCTCCATTACTAAAGAACTCATTCTGAAAGAGTTCACTCAAGTGCGTGCACATGCTTGTTACCTCTTACACAATCACCATCAATGCGCACTTGCACAGTAACGAGAACTAAACATAGATCGCAATATGGATTCAGATTCAAGAGTTTTATCGTCATGGTAAAAAAGCCAACGAAATTGTGTTTGGAGTACAACACTCAGTAGTAGATCGGATTCCCATTTAAAGTGCAACAGGGATTGAAGTGACACCCATGCTTGATATTTGATACGCCCCCTCCCTAGTCCCACTTAAAGTGCAACAAAGTTTTTAAAAAAAGTGCACCTTCCCATGAGTAAACAGCTCCCTAATCCAGTGTAAAAATTAGGCAGTAATGCAAGTTTTCCCAATAGTCTTCTTTTGGTCTTGTTCTGTAGGGACCTCTACCTTCTACCTGAGGGCCGCAGCTGGAGCATGTGATATGCAGGATATTGGGGCAGTTATGCAGGATGTTCTCTGTAGAGTGTGGTGTATATGGTACTGATCTCTGGGAGAGGCTTTTCAGTCATATTCTCCACTGGTTTCAATTCACCATAGTGTCTGCTATCCCCTACATCAGTGTTTCCCAACCAGGGGTACGTGTACCACTAGGGGTACGCGGGCACACTTCAGGGGGTACGCGGAAAAATGTAATAATAATAACAAATACATGGAGTATAGTCACATTGGTATATAGAGCATGAGTGAGAGGGGTACTTATCATATGACAAAAAGGCTTAGGGGGTACACAAGGCAGAAAAGTTTGGGAAACACTGCCCTACATGACGGTACTTCCAACGATATATTCCTCCACCTCCCCTGTTCTACCTCCTCAGCTCCCTCCTCTAAACTTCACAACTTTCTCTTAACTCTCTAACCACTTACGTCCATCTCTGTACATCCTTGTCTATCCCTACACTCAGCCCACACCACTTCCACTCACTCCTTCAACCACACTTGCCCACTCTACCACCACTCCTTGCATCCATCTTCCCCGATCCCTGCTCGCCTATTAGCTCTTCCTCCACCGAAACCTCAGACCGCCCACCTCCACATCCCCAGTCCCCCCATACTGTAGCTCTGCTATCCTCGCTTATCCCTCGCCACCCCTGTACACCACCAACTCTCAGCACTTCGATTCACTCCTCCAATTACCAGACTCCTTTCCCTTGTTCACTCCTCAACACTCCACCCCCATCATCTCTGCTCTGCCCTGCTCAGTCCCTCGCCACCCATTGCACTTCTATTCACCCCACCAATTACCAAGCTCCTTTTGCTCACCCCTCAACTACCCACCTGCCCCCTTGCTGCCGAATCCACAGCACCCATCAACCACCAGGGCCGGATTAAGATGGCCTGGGGCCCCTAGGCAACAGGTTGTTGTGGGGCCCACTGGAAGGCAAATTTCGCAAAAACATAGACGGTGTCATAATAACAAGCTAGGAATGAATGATAACATGTCTCCCTACTGTACTCGGGATGACAGATGAATTTTTCAACATTGCATCCTGTTATAATACTGCAATTTTTCACTTGTGGTCAATCTGGGGGCCCCTGGCAGGTGGGGGGCCCTAGGCTGCAGCCACATCTAGCCTGTTTTTTTAGTCCGGGCCCGTCACCACCCAGCCCCTGCTCAGCCTCCCGGTTGCCACAATAGGCAAACAGCTGAGACTATAGGAGCTTCCACATCCATTCGACACCCTGGGCTCGCTTAATAGAGTTAGCATTCCTAAAGACATCCACCATCCACCCACCCCATCCAACCACTCACGACCCCATCACCCACCTAGTCCCCCTACCCCCCTAGCCCCCGCTCACAGCTGTCATTGCTTTGTCTCACACACTGCCATTATCTCCATTACACCCACTCTTCCACACAAACGGCAAACACACAGCTACACACACATACAGTATCATACACACACACACACCCAGACAAGCACACGCATGCACGCACGCACTGTAATCACACACAGTGTTAGCTCAGAATGGTGTGGGGGTTTACGAAATGCTAGAGGAAAGTGAGTCAAGACATTATACCATTATACCCCATTCTCTCTTTTCAATACCCCTCGCTCCCTCTCTTCCTTTCAAACATACAGCTGGCAAACCATGGAGAAAGCACACATGCATGTTCGCACACACATGCACACACAGACATTCTTTTACCCGTCTTGCCAAAAGAATGCCCACCCCCACCACTTTCACCATAGGCTTCCATCAGACAAGTCCAGGCACCTAAAATCCCTATAACACCCCCGACCTCCCCATCTTGTATTATTCTCAGGCATTCTATTACCCCCCCTTCCCAAAAGACCCACTTCCCATTTCCACCCCAACTCCCCCACCCACCATCTTCCTTGTTACCACCACAGCAGACAACCTCCCCCACCCTCAAACCCCCACCCCAACCATCGGGCTGCATTAAGTGGGCCTTTCACCAGCCCTGCGGGGGGGTGCCATACACTGCACTGTAGAATAAGCAGTGGCCCCATTAACCCCGTAACCCTGTAGCCCTTTTGGCAGAGTAGGGGGGGCCCTGTCTTGGCTTTCAAAAGGCCCATGCCTCTCATCTCATCATGGGAGTCATAAAGGGCCCGGGGATCAGATCTGTGGCACCAGGGCTGCTTTCCTTTTGATTTAGTACGCTCGGGGCCATGGTATGATTTAGGAAGCTTGGGCTATGTGTTATGTGGGGTATGATTCTTAATACTGTGGCTCCAGGGCTGCTTTGCTTTTGATTTAGTTTGCTCGGGGCCATAGTATGATTTAGGAAGCTTGGGCTATGTGTTATGTGGGGTATGATTCTTAATACTGTGGCTGCTCCAGTGCTTGCTTTTGATTTAGTGTGCATGGGGTATGTTTTGTGGGGGTATGAGTTTTATCAATAATACTATGGCACCAGTGCTACGAGGGTTTGATAGAATATCTTTGTGGAACCAGTGCAGCGTGGTTTTGATTGTTTTCTGGGGGGATACTTTTTAATTAGTGCATAAGGCAGAAGTGCCTGGATCTGATTTTGATGTACTACGTTAACATTTTAAAATGGTGGCCTCACACAGGTCACATACAGAGATTATGAAATACAAAATTCTTTGAGAGAGTGTAAAAGAGGTATAATATCAGGACAATATCAGGGTAAGGAGAAAAAAACTGCAGTGTTATACTGTAGGAGTTGTGCTTGTGCATTACTCTACAGACAATAATTCTCCATGGAGTAGAGAAGCCTATGGCAGAAAAGTGAGCGCATTCTCTTCACTTCTAAGATGACAGATGAAACAGACTAAAAAGAGACTCGGTGAGTGAGATAAATCCCTTGTCATGTGACTGAATATGCTGACATACCAGTGTCACTGGTAAAAAAAATGCTAAGCCTTAGCAAAGTTTTTCCACTCATTTTCTTCAAACAGGCATAGACCAGAAAGTGAAAAAATAAGACTCCTTTTAGCAGAGCAAGTACAAAGACATCTCTGAGATTCCAAATTTATCACAAGGGCTGACATCATCCGCTTTTGCCCTGTACTGTAAAATTTTACGCACACCTCAAATACCTCGTTTGTGTCCCTTAGCAACCACGTGTGAGCACACACGACTTAATCCTGAGCTATTCTGACTATCCCCAAAGCAATGTCTTGCAAAGCTTCATGGGAAACCCTTGCTCTTGCCAGCACTCCAAACACACTCTCTCAAAAAGTCACAGTTGTTTGTTTCAACATTTCAAGTACTTCCCACTGCATAGCCAGACTGAGGTACAAAAGGCCATGGCATGAGGGGGGGATTTAAAAAGCTTTGCTGAGGAAAAGGAACGTTTTGCGTGGAAAGAAACGATAACCAGGAAGTAAGTAAGCAGAAGACGACTAGCAACAGATCCTGAACATGCTAACCTGAGGTAGACAGGATTAGCGCTGCGCTGGGCAACCTGACGCAAGAGGACCATCCCTATTTCATTCAAGCTCGCCAAGAAACCGACACTCCCTGCTCAAATAGAAAGGATCACCTTTGAGAACGAGCTTACGCGTACCGTGGGCCTAATTGGTACAAGGGTGTTGTTTTCCTGCAGTTTCTTTGTCCGCTCCGTTTTTTGTCTGGCTCACACACGCTTTCTTCCCTTTTTGTGCACTTTTCTTTCTTTCTGCCTGTCTCTCTTTTCTTTGCGTGCCATGTTTTCATCGGGAAGGTTTAGAGTGAAGGATTGGGTGTTGAAGTGGTGCTGAGGTGCAGCAGCACAGCCCAGGCCGGATTACAATATGGAGGAGAGAAGGGAGGGAGGAAGCGAGGGAGGGCTGTGTTTCTCTATGAGTTTATTCTACTGCACACTGCTGCTGTGTGAGCGATAAGTAGGACCAGACTGAGCACCTGGCAGACGAGGACACACAATGAGGAACTGATGAACAAAAAGAGGTATACACAAAAGTGTTTTTTTTTCTCAGAGTAACAGACAGTGGCAGCTTTCAGGCGTTGAATCTGACAAATGTCCACACCATATTTCACATTATTTCTTCCCAGAAGGTTGACATTCTGTTTGTTCCAGAAAGGGAAAAAAACACCCAGGAAAGTTTGATTCCCACCTGCTAACCTTAAGTTTTACCTTCAGTTCACAATGTATGCTAACCTTTAGTTTTACCTTCAGTTCACAATATATGATTTTCTTTTCTTAAGATTTACTTTCACAGCTCATCAACAACTAAAGAAAGGATGGTGTGGAGTACCCTGGATCTCACCAGACCTCTGTATATGTGTGTAGCTCCAGAGCCCATTGGTAGACACACACACACACACACACACACACACACACACACACACACACACACACACACACACACACACACACACACACACACACACACACACACACACACACACACACACACACACACACACACACACACACACGCACGCACGCACGCACACGCACACATACACGCACACATGCACACGCACACATGCACATGCACATGCACATGCACACGCGCACACGCACACACACACAGATCTGGAACACTGTAGGAATCCTCCACATCTTGAGACAGAAAATAGACAGAGCATTTATTGTTTCAATATCAATGGCAGCTCGCATTGAGGAGTCAGAGGACAGATTATAGACTATATTGACTCTTAAGAGATTAACAGAAAACGTTTTTGAAGGAATTTGTTGGTGGCGAGGACGGTCAGAGTGATATATAAAGCCATGCCTTCTGAAGGTGAAGCCAACGTGTGCTCTCCCAGACCTAGTAGTGGGGCTCAGAAAGTTGTGCGGAACTACACAGGTCTGGCGAGAGCCAGGAAAAATGTGAAGGTGCAGACCGAGTGCAAGAAAACTTCACACCATTGTGTTTTCCTTATCTCTTATTCATGAGGCAACTTCATCAGGCGACCTCAGACTGAGTGTTTTTCAGGCATCGAACGGTGTCACCAAAACCCAACACACCCTCCAACCCCACATCATAACAGGGAAGACTAGCCACACTCACATCCCCATTCACCTCAAAAGCCTACAACACACACATTTTGTCTCCGTGTCTGCATGCTGGCCTCATCAGGTTTCATTAGCATAACCACAGCATGGGGGATC
>NC_085869.1:41908007-41918007 GCF_034702125.1 Engraulis encrasicolus
TAATGCTGTACCCTGTGCTGACCCCACACTCTGTGCTTGCTTGAATGTCCTCCTTGAAAGTCACTTTACACAAAAGTGACTGCTAAATGTAATGCAATGTAAATCAACAGGGGAATGTGGCTGGTCGTGAAACGTCTTCCTTATTGCCAATCGTATCATATCATGGCAGGTGTTAGTGCACGTGAATGAAGATAAGGAACAATGGAGCAGTGTTCCCTTAACGGTGGAGGGACAAGTCTCTGCTTCCTCATTGCTCCTCTTTTATTTGTATCATATCATAGCAGGGATTAGTGAGGATGTACATAGAGGCGTTTATCTCTGGGTGGAGGGGTGTGTCTCTCTCTCTCAAGCCTCATTACGTCCGATACCAAACACCGTCTTCATTGCCACTCATTGCTACTAGCCTACCCATCATCATAGCACAGCATAGGGGTGGGCGATATGGCAAAAATGTCATATCATAATTCGTGTGCATACAATCTCGATTTCAATTATTTTTTCTCACAATCTTCCATTGAAAAAAAAAAACGAAAATAAAACTACAAACGCTACAAACCTTTCTGAACAGATTTCAATACATAATTTAATTTGAATACACTTGCAATTTTGTACTTCAAAAGTAAACCTTCGGAAAGTAATAAATTCAGCAAAAAAAAGACAACAACACAGACAACAGCACACCCCTAGCACAGCATACTAATGTGCTTTTCTCACATGGTGAATGGGTGTGGCTACCTTGTCCTCATCTGCCAACTGCCAACACCAAACACAAGGAAACACGTTCCTCATTGTCACTCATAGCTAGTCATCATCAGGGAAGCCAAAAGGGAGGGGACAAACAGCTCAGTTGTCCCGGGCCCTGGGAGACAGGGGGCCCACAATTGGGTCTTCATTACAAAACATGGATTGAGAACAGAGCCCCTTCAGACAACTTTGTCCCGGGCCCCACACAAACTGTCAACAGCCCTGCTAATCATCATATCAGAGCAGGGATTAATGTGCATTTCTGTCGGAGTGGAGGGGTGTGTCCACCCACGCCTCATGATAAGGCCGATACTAAACACCATGACACACTTCAACGCTACTAATCATTATATAATGAAAGTAAAAGCCTGATTGGGAAACTCCAACTCCCACTGTCATTGTGACACAGCACTCCACGGCACACGAGTGTTCACTGCACACTGCACACAACGAAATTGCATTTATGCATCACCCGTGCAAGGGGGCAGCCCCCAATGGCGCCCCAAGGGAGCAGTGCGGCGGGAGGGTACCATGCTCAGGGTACCTCAGTCATGGAGGAGGATGGGGGAGAGCACTGGTTAATTACGGCCCCCACCAACCTGGCGGGTCGGGACTCGGGAGTCCAACCAGCAACCTTTGGGCTACAAGTCTGACGCCCAACCGCTTACCCATGACTGCCCAATCATAGCACTGATAGG
Source organism: Engraulis encrasicolus (assembly GCF_034702125.1). NCBI lineage: Eukaryota > Metazoa > Chordata > Actinopteri > Clupeiformes > Engraulidae > Engraulis > Engraulis encrasicolus. The sequence goes on from NC_085869.1 coordinate 41,909,450, forward strand.
AGGGATTAGTAATGCATTCATTTTTGGCCCTCATGAATGCAGCGTTCATCAGTGGTTCTCTCTGTCTGAGGTGTGGCTCTTCAGCCCTCATCATCACAAGGTCGATACTAAGCGCCATGAAACACCTTCCTCCATGCCGCTAATCATTATATCACACAACAGCAGGGATTAGTGGTCGTGAATGCGGTCCGGATAGGGATCAGTGAGGATGCTGCGTACTACTGTTGGGTGACTAAGCTCTGAGTTAGCTTCCTGAACACATACACACAAAAAGCACATGCACATGAGCGCGCACGCACACGCACACGCACACACACACTCATCCCTTCTCATCATCAAATCACAGGGATTAGTGTCCCGGACACAGGTATGGACTAGTGTAGACCTAATGTGGGATGACTAAGTGTTATGCTAGCTTCCTGAGCTGAAGAGTGTACACACAAACACACACGGCATGCCATGGACACCACAAACGTGACATGGACATACAAAACCACGCACGCACCGCACGCACCACACACACACACACACACACACACACACACACACACACACACACACACACACACACACACACACACACACACACACACACACACACACACACACACACACACACACACACACACACACACACACACACACACACACACACACACACACACACACAGGATATGAGATACCTAAGCTACTCTAATGAGAATGCTTAGTTATCTGTGGGTTTGACAAGGACCTTCCCCATGTCTTCACACAGACACACACACACACACACACACACACACACACACACACACACACACACACACACACACACACACACACACACACACACACACACACACACACACACACACACACACACACGTCTTCACACACACAGACACACACACACACACACACACACACACACACACACACACACACACACACACACACACAGAGTTGGGAATGGGACATGTGATACCTGTTGGTGTGACGGTGACCTTCCCCATGTCTTCACTCTTCTCCAGGATCTTGGTCAGGGAGCCGTCCGCCTGCCTCACCCACTCCCGGGCCGTGCACACGTACTTCCCCTGGTCCTCCGGCCGCGCCCCCAGTACCGCCAGCCCGTACAGCCCGCCCCCGCGCAGGTCCAGACGCAGGCCTCCGTCCACGTAGCGCTGGGCGTAGTTATCTCCCACCGTGACCTTGTCGTCCGGCCCGAAGGTCAAGACGTCGTTTTTCTTCAGGGACCAGGTGACGGACAGCGAGGTGTGCTCGGAGAAGGACCTGGTGGCATTGCAGTAGAGTTCCAGCTGCTCGCCTTCTGACACGGCCAACTTTGGGATGGAGGGCACCACGGTCAGGCTGTCACCGATTACTGCAATCGAAAGGAGAAGAGGTTAAATCGCATTGCATTGCATTACATTACACTTAGCTGATGATACTATCTAGTACAGTATCTCAGCCTGTTTCAAATGCAATTACAACACTAGTAATACAATTGGAAGTCAGAGGCGTGCTCAGTCCCTTTAGAAAGATGGAAAAGGTTGGTTCAGGTTCAATGTCAAAACAGTTGCTTGAAAAGAGAAAAAAACTTTTCTCGTGCCCTGAAGAAGGCTCAACTGTCGCTACTCGTGGGCAATTTTAAAGTCCTTAATGGACATGTCATAATGATAAAGACATTTTTAATTATACTTTTTGGAGTGCCTTGGTGAAGAAAAGTTTTTTAAGAAAACTTTTTTGACTAGTAATATGATATTTATTATTTATAACTATATAATATCAAACTACTTGTGTTGTAATTACATGCATAATGGTCTCCTTTATACATCCCTTATACGGAATTGGATGTGTGGGGTAATGTGGGCTTAGGTGCCTTGCTCAAGGGCATTTCAGTTATGGATGGGACTCAAACCTGCAACCTTGTAACTATTTAAAAGACCAGCTTCCTAACCATTAGACAAAACAGTGAAGGGCAAGCACTGGTAGCCTATGCCAAGAACCTGGTTCAGTAGTAAACCAGGTTCAGTTAAACTTGAGAAAGTGGTAAATCATCTAACAGAAGAGCCTGGTGTCTTCATTTTCTTAAATAAATGAGACATATGGATGATATGGGGTATCTACTAGCAAGTTTACCACTTCCTGTAGGCTAACTTAGCCAGGCTTATCACTTAGCTCTGCTCTTGGAATACTCCCCTATTCATGTAATTGTGAGTCAACATAACAAATTCTTTAGACTTGGCTGATGTTGGGATAGATGGCAACACCGTCAGGCTGTCTCCTATGACTATAAACAGAGGTGGAAAGACACTAAATATTACAGGTTCTTAAAATAAACTGTAGTGCAGTGCTTTATTTGAACCCGTTGAGCTAACACAACGTGCACATCCCACAACTTTTTTTCAGGGCAGAAAGTAGGAAATACACATATAATAATGATGCGCCTGTCTGAAATGATGAAATGTAATTATGATTATCTACTGTCCCAAGCTGGAGAGTTCTCAAAGCTGCTCTTTGTGGAGTACTGTGAAAATAACACACATCCATACGCACCATCTGCCCCCCTTTAATCTCTACTTACATAATCCTTACTTAATGATATGAAACATTGAATTGCCGTTTTTTTCATTCAGTGATGTTCTTCTTCTGCAGACAGACATCCCTGCCCCCCTTTACTGTCTGCAAAGCTACAGTGAACATTGCTTTCAAATTCAACGCCGCTTTTCAAATGCTACAAATACTGCACATAATCTTCTGAATCAGTGGTCAGACTGGTTGTAGCAATATGCCTGCAAGTGTACAGATGAATTTGATAGGCACCCACTGACTGGACCCACCTCTGAGACCTACCCACTGTACTGTATACATCTATGGGAGTTTTGTGAGACAAAGGTCCATTCTCTAAGCTTGGTGTAACCGCCAAACTAATGTCAAGTCACAATATAAACACCATACAAACAGGCTTTAGAATCTGAACTGACCTTAGAATGTCAAAGATCTCAAATAACCAGAGGGCCAGCCACCACAAAGGCCTTGTTCCCATAAAAAGAAGCCTTCTTAATAGAATGGAATGCGCCTACATTGTAACACATTGTAATGGGAAAAATATCTCGTGTTCCACATTCAGTCTTGCACTCAAAAACAGGCGCACATGCGCACACACACGCTTACACGCACACCCGCTTACACGCACACACGCTTACACGCGCGTGCTTATACGCGCGCACACGCACAAGCGCACAAGCGCATGCGCACACACACACACACACACACACACACACAATAACAACCACACACATGCGGCTTGATTTCAATCTGTGGCCCACTGTAGTCACTTCCAGTAGAGTAGAGCACTTGTGGTGAAATAAGGCATAAAAGGAAGTGTCTTATTTTAGATCTCGACATCTCTCTACAGACCAGACCACCGGGGCGCCGCAGGGGCTATTTTATATACACGAGGCCCCAACAAACAGGATATTACCATGGTAGCAAATCAACAGCTAATCACGGCACGCCGTGAAAACCACTCCACCGAGCTGAGCAGAGCCCCCCCACCACCAATCACAAAGCCATTCTATTCCCTTGCTGTGTCTCTGTGTCTACTGCGCTGCGTTGTGTCTGTCTGTCTCTATGACTGCCTCACAGTCTGTGTCTACTGCTTCGTGTGTGTCTGCGTGTCTGGCTGCCTGTCTGTCTGACACACTCCTGTCTGTCTGTCTCTCTGCCTGTCACTCTGAAATCATGTCTGTGTCTACTGCTTTGTGTGTGTCTGTGTGAGTGAGCGTCTGTCTGCCTGTCTGTCTGACCCATGCCTGCCTGTGTGTCTGTCTCTCTGCCTGTCACTCTGAAATCCTGTCTGTGTGCACTGCTGTGACTGTCTGTCTGTCTCTCTGCCTGCATCAACTGCTTTGTCTGTTTCCGTGTCTCTCGCTCTCCATCTCCATCTCTATTGCTGTGTCTCTGTCTGTCCATCTGATTTCCTCTGTCTGCTGTCTCCGTCTGTCCCTCTAACCGCCTGTCTATGTCTACGGTTATGTCCTTGTCTGCCTGCCTTTGCCCGTCTCTTTCCATCCCTGTGTCTACTCTCTGTTTGCCGTTCCCCGGCCCTAACTCTTTTTCTCTATGATAACATGACCTTCATAGCAAATCTAACATGGTTGTTGAATACTGCAAATATGCATAGTGGGGTAGGAAATGCCTCAACCCCAGAAAATTCAACGGATTGTTTTACTTATTTTGGGGGGTTTGGTAGGCAGCCCAGAAACCCAAATGTGGTAGCTTTTAATACATGTCCCCTTTTAAAACAGTGTACAGTTCCTGACTCTCCGGTGTGTGTGTGTGTGTGTGTGTGTGTGTGTGTGTGTGTGTGTGTGTGTGTGTGTGTGTGTGTGTGTGTGTGTGTGTGTGTGTGTGTGTGTGTGTGTGTGTGTGTGTGTGTGTGTGTGTGTGTGTGTGTGTGTGTGTATGCTGGCATGTTTGTGTGCAAAGTTGTGTCTTCCTGTGTGCTGGAAAGTTTGCCACAACCTTGGGGACAACTCCGCACTTTGTGACAACAGGCTTAAGCCACTGTGGGAAGTCTCAGCCAAGTACCCAATCAGACAAAAGGAGGGAGAGGGTGCCAGGCGACCTTGACCTTACACCCAGACGTTACCATGGCGCCGCAGAGAACACTGTAGTCTAGTGCTTGGCCCCCACACCACACCCCCGGGCGCTTCACACGGGAGTTGTAGTGGATCTCTATTCAAAGTAAAAAAAATACCCCAAAAACTGGAGCTAAAATGCTTTTCTGTGGTACAGTGGTAATGGGATTGGTTATAGAGGGAGGGCTGTTTTCTCATCCACCAAAAGGTTTCCCTCTCCATTTCATACATGTGGTGAGCAGAGAAGAGGAGCCCTTGGGCAAAGCACAACATTCAACGAAATCAGAGGAAAAGTGATGCGACACTTTTCAGCAGCTTTGCTCAATTCAAGATCAGACCTACACCTGAGATCCTTGCACACGTGATGAGGGGCCATCCCTGAATTTCTACCCAACGTCATCAGGGCTACCCATGTCACAACAGAGGCAAACATGATCAGGGAGATCTCAGAGTGACACGAAGCGGATATGATCGAGCCCTTCGCCACAATTGCTAGAGAATACAATGAGATACATCTCAGTTACTAATATATGATCAGACCTAGCTGACCTTACATCAGATGATTACAAAGCATAATTTTACCACCATCCGTGTGACCCTCTCATGAGGACAGAAGTTACACAGTCGAAACATGTCAGGTGAAGGATAAAACTTTCGAATGTCTGAAATGTGTGTGAATTACTATCAAATACGATACAATCAAACTCTGCATCGTTATCAAACGCGATCCGACCTGTCTCTGTAAGTTATTACTATGATATGACAAATCCTACCTCTGAATTACCATTATCAAACATGACCAGACATGCCCAACTCTGCCTGACAAAGGTCTAGTCTAGTGACTGAAAGCTTGCAGGATCAGTAAAAATATCATTCCACAGACCTCAAGTGTGAGACATATTTCTATGCATTTATAGTTTTCACTAAATCCTGGACATTGCCACAGATGAGCGGTGACGTATGACCCCTTTCAATACGATAGAACCAACCTCTGAGCTCCACATCGGCCTCGTAGTTCCCGCTGGTCGTGGTGTCGGTGCTGGGGGTACTGCACTGGTAGGTGGCGCTGTCCGTGGCCCGCACCTTCTTGATGCGCAGCTCGGCCGACGAGTCGCTGAGCTTCTTGATACTGATGGCGCCGCTGGCCACGCGGTCCTTGAAGAGATCGTCCGGGAAACGGCTGTCGAACGTGGACACGATCTGGTACTTGGTCCCCGCCTGCACCATTATCCACTCGAAGTCCTGGTCGCGCGGCCCCTCATAGTTGGACACGGTGCACAGGATGGCCACGTCCTGGCCCTCCACGCGCACCAGGGGGCCGTCAGGGACCTTGACGACTCTGCCCTCACAGAGGGCTGTGGGATGGGGGAGATAGACACAAAGACAAAAAGAAATTATTATTAACATACACCATTATTTTACTGTTACACTGTGCCTAACATACACCATTATTTTAAGGTTATTATACTGTGCAGACCAGGGGTCCGTTGGGTACCTTTAGGACTCTGCCCTCATAGAGGACAGTGGGATGGAGAAGAGGGGAAGCGAAAATGAGAGAGATTACCATTGTCATATATCCTTATTATCTGTCTACCTGTCCTATTTTACGGATTATATCAGGGCACCATCGGGGAACCCTCACCAATCTGGCCTCATATAGGGCTGCTCTACCATTATATTAAGAGGGACTGGCGATTGAAGGGGAGTGAATAAGGAAGTCATTTTTGTTTATAGGGCCCGTATGAAATCAGCAAAAAACTGAGCAAAAGCACTGTACGGCTTCTGGCTGAGAGGAAGGGTGGGGGGAGAGAGAGACAGAGAGAGAGACGCACGCACACACACACGCACGCACAAGCACACGCGCACGCACGCACACGCGCGCACACACACACACACACACACACACACACACACACACACACACACACACACACACACACACACACACACACACACACACACACACACACACACACACACACACACACACACACACACACACCTTTTGATTAGCGTCTCAGAAAACTGTTCTCTTTAACACATCACACTTACATAACCCGTCATCTCTTCTCACGCTGTAGGTAAGATCTAAACTACATTCAGGCCTCCTGAGGCATCTTCTCTCCACAGTGAGTTGACAACACCAGCGTTTTTAGACGAGGAAACCCCACCGATTTTGACAGCCTCACTCAGCTGCATCATCCAAAACAGCAACTCACACTATGGCTCGAAGAAAATACTGGAAGAAATTTGATTGTGATACATGTACCATATTCAACCATACTGTTCATATCCTGGGTGATCGAATTTAAGATCAATATAGCCTTTTATTTACTGGACGGCGCACAGTCTTAAAAGTAATAATGCCAATAAGCAACTATAAATGGGTGGGAGACGTGACGCCTTGTTTTTTCGTAACATTGGTTAAAAACCTACAAAACTGTTATTTTCCTTTAAAAAACAAATGTCAATGAAAGAAGATGTGGTACATTATGTTTCATATTAGTCTTAGATGAGGAGAAACATTTTTGTTAAGATTTATGTAAAGGTTTATATGTCAAATTTCCTGCGGTGTGACTGTAACATTAATGAAACAATATATAATATATATATATATATATATATATTAACCAACAACATTTTGAATAATGTATGAAGCATTTGGCATGATTGCATGAATCTTAAAGCGATGGTTCGGAGTAGAATCACCCTAATGCCATTTGAACCGTGACACCCATCCACCTTTACACCCGAAGTGTTTTCTGCCGCAGGCTTACATCAACAGAGTTGCCGTGTTATTCGATGTTTATTCCGGTTAGCTTGACTCAAGCGCATATGGATACTGGGCACCGTCTCCAAACTTTCCCCACAAAAATAACATGTCATGACACCAAACTTCTGCAGTAGCACAAATATGGTCTGTACTCACGAAACGAAGCATTTGGAAGTTTGGAAATAGTCCAGATTATTATTATTATCAACACAAGCCGAATAGCTTCTCTGCTGCTAAAGCTGCGCCAACGTTACTTCCGTCATCTAAGACAAGCATGTAAGAGTCCTCAACGAAGCTCATAATATGCACAATGAAAAGTGAATTCAGCATCAGTATTGATAACGAAAATCCTTGTCTAATTGATAGTAGGTAAGATTTGAAATATCTTTTAAGTATTGCCTTGAAAATATAAGCCTTAATCACAATTCAGTGAAAACTTTTTTAACACTCTCGTCTGGAAGTTTGTTGAAGACTTTTACGGGCTTGTCTCATATGACGGAAGTAACGTTGGCACAGCTTTAGCAGCAGAGAAGCTATTCAGCTTGTGTTGATAATTCTAAACTCCTGGACTATTTCCAAACTTCCAAATGCTTCGTTTCGTGAGTACAGACCATATTTGTGCTACTGCAGAAGTTTGGTGTCATGACATGTTATTTTTGTGGGGAAAGTTTGGAGACGGTGCCCAGTATCCATATGCGCTTGAGTCAAGCTAACCGGAATAAACATCGAATAACACGGCAACTCTGTTGATGTAAGCCTGCGGCAGAAAACACTTCGGGTGTAAAGGTGGATGGGTGTCACGGTTCAAATGGCATTAGGGTGATTCTACTCCGAACCATCGCTTTAACTTTAGATTAAGATATGTGAATGTGGAAAAAACTCAAGACAGTAATATTAACTACAAGTTCAATTTCGTAACACAAATTGCGTCCTGTGGGGTGACATGTATGTCAATGTTTGTGAATGGGCAGCTGCAAGGCCAACTACAAGGGTCTTAAAGACTGGCTCCTAACCAGTCAGTACCTCAGTTATTGGAGAGTGCAGTGGAAGTTTAAGGTGACTCTTAACCTCTTAATATGTCTTCATATTGCAATCTTTCTGTCACGCAATGCTTAGGTTAATTTTATGGTGTCCTGTGGTGTGACTGCTCTTATAGGAGGAAA
>NC_085869.1:41923007-41963007 GCF_034702125.1 Engraulis encrasicolus
GGATGCCTGTGCGAACGGGAAGGCACTGCCATGCCAGCTGTGACAACACAGACCTGCCGCATCACCAGTCCTCATTACACATCACACATTCCATTCACTGGCATTAAGCTACCGCACATACTGTATGAACACACACACACACACACACACACACATGCGCACGCACGCACACACACACGCACGCACGCACGCACGCAGGCACGCACACACACACTGCTTGAAATCTTGAAGAAACTTTCTGCCATATCATACAGTTACAGTTACATCTAGAAAAAAAACAATCAAAGTGGTGTGTGTGTGTTAGGGATGGTACAAACCGCACCGAAAACCGAAACCGTACAATTCACACACCATACCGAACCGTGAAATGCAGTCCATGGCAAACCGCAATTCATGTACTGCCCAGAAAAATATGTAAAACAGAGATTCTACGAGTATCTTATCCAGTCTCTCGGATTAACACATTAGCATATAAGACCAATCAGAGGATGACACAATTAAAATCTCATTATAAGCCTATCCAAAACATATGTAGGATATTTAGTGATAAGTCTGATTCTATTAGCCTCTTGAAAGGGGGCATTTGGAACGCTCAGACAGCGCACATCAGCTGACGACAGCTGATTCAACTTGCGCATCATCACTTTATAATTGCAGTTATATAAATATGGTTCAATATTCCCAGTGCACCATTTATCATGAACTAAAAAAAAGAACCGGAGAGAACCGAAAACCGTGACCTTGACACCGTGATATGAACCGAACCGTGAATTTTGTGAACCGTTCCACCCCTAGTGTGTGTGTGTGTGTGTGTGTGTGTGTGTGTGTGTGTGTGTGTGTGTGTGTGTGTGTGTGTGTGTGTGTGTGAGATTAACCAAGCAGCGTACTACTAACCCTGCACCACACCTTATCGTCCTCTCTTAAGAACAGGCGTGTGTGTGTGTGTGTGTGTGTGTGTGTGTGTGTGTGTGTGTGTGTGTGTGTGTGTGTGTGTGTGTGTGTGTGTGTGTGTGTGTGTGTGTGTGTTAAACCAAGAGACACATCTACAAACCACACACCACACCTTATCGCCCTCCCACCAGGAAAGGTGTGCGACTGAGCCGACCTGGTGTGTTGAATTACGTGGCTGGATGTAGGCATTCCCCCAAATTCCAGAGGAACATCTGACTCACAGTGTTGACCACTCGTGATGACTGACCTAATTGGCCCATGGTGCCAGTCCCATCACCGGAACACTTAATGTACATGACGAAGCATAGGCCTATTATCTTTGGAAAAAGACCATCTACTACTGCTAGTGAACTATGTGTTTTGGACGTTACAGGCAGATAATATGGCGTGGCTGATTGTGGTAGATTGTAGTTAGTCAGTGGTTTGATTTAGATACAAGATTTACAGTGAATATTGCTGAATTAGATTGTATTTACAGTTAAGCTAGCTCACTGAAGTAAGGTGTTGTTTTCCCCCATGTTTTGTAGTTACAATCTCTCTATTTCTATTGATCTGTCTGTAGCCTCCCTTATGTCTCTCACATGCAAATACAACAACCCATGACACTTTCCATCAAAGGATATGGCGGTGACAGTTCTGCTAATACAGTCTATAGGCAATGTATTACTATAGGTGCCAGTATGGTCAACCACAGTGACATGACATCTGTTTCCAAAACAAACCAAATCAAACTGTTTGCGCCGACTCAATAGGGCACGGCGAATGTAGGCCACCACCACTATAATAAAGCCATTGTCCTGAAATCAGGTTTATTATAATATCCGTTTAAGGTAGTGCTTGTGTGGTTAATGTTTAGTAGTAGGTTTCCACTGACACCTAGATTGTTCATTTGCTAAGCTAATTTACGCGCCAGACCATTTACATACACTGAAACGGCAGTGACCCATTATGTTCCCACTAGAGACTATGTTCCCATAAAATAGCACTCCTGGCTTTCAGTTCCTATTGAGTGATTCTGTCAAGCTGTCAAAACACCGTGGTCCCTTTTTACGCGCCCTCTCGCAGCGCATTTCACATTCTGAAGTTCTCAGCACTTTCCCGAAAGATATTCAACCAAGACCCGCGCGCAACGCACAAGGGATTCTGGCATCAGACCTGTGTCTATTAGGTATAGCATGTTGGGGGGGAGATAATTGACAACGACTTATGTCCCAGAAATGGAAGGAAAACGATCTTACCTAAAGTTGTCAAAAAAGTTAAAGCAGCAAAGAGTACATTTTCCATTTTTTTGTTGTCCAGGCGCGTACTTTCCCACTCAAATCAATGTCTTTGTCATCCAAGCGTGGAACGAAACGCGGAGCTCTCTCGTGGTATTTCCTTCTGTGCAACAGACAGCGAGTTCGGCTGATATCCAATAGCCCGGACCTTGGACGCGACTCGTTTATCCGTGGAAATGCACTCAAAATGATACTTAAGATATCCAGCGCAACCGGCAGAGACACACATGGTTCATGACGATCAGCCTTCTGAGCAGCGCGCTGGTGCACTAGGAACGGGGCAAGATTCCACAGCCGTCTACGCCCGGAAGTGTGAGTGAGTGGAGGTTTTCATTGGATGGAGGAGGGGACACGACACGGAGCTGTTGGAGCAGGTGAATCTCCCCTAGTTCCACTCCTACCAGCCCCACCCTCCCAGAAGCGTGACAGACAGTGGGCTACAGGCGGCGCGGCAGCGAAGACTAATTAAATTATATTTCTTAGAATAACTGAACGCGTCTGGGGAGATAATTGTTCCACTAGCCCAGCTTTCAACTCCTGAAACTGGTCTTAATGACTCGTTTGTCGATATCAAGGGAACAGGCCTATCATGAGCCGGATGCCAGTCTGCTTTTTCTCCATCTTGATCCCACTGATCAGTGCTGTCTGTAGGCCTAGCATAGTCAGTGTAATTCCACTTAAGCAGATGTCTTATTTATTTAAATGTGCACATGTTTTTCGACTTGAAATGTGAACTCCCCAGTCGTAGACTCGCCGTGAAAAGAAAGAAAACTGACTATAGTCGTTTTATTTTAAAATAAACCAAAGCAGGGTGTTCTACCCAGGGCTGCGTAAACATCTTGTCTCCTGACGCGTGCTGAGAGGCGTTGCGTAGCTACCATCTGGGAGAGGTCAAAGAACACGGGCCGCAGCAGGTGCGCCCGCGCGCAGACAGGACATAAAGTTTTGAAGGCCACGATTCCTGCTGTGAGAAAGAACATAGAGAGAGAACGGCGGTTGCGGGGGTGCGTTAAGGAGTGATTCGGGAAAGTACACAATACTATTTTTAGACTCACATGAAGAGCTGATGTAAGGCTGGGACACTGGTACAAGGGGATTGTTTTGTTGTTTGTGTGTTTTGTATGTGCATACTGGGAGCCTGTCTCATGTGCCTACATGGTGTATTATGTATGTCAAGAAGACAAGGGTACGCTGCAATAACAACCCAGCGCCTCACGATGTGTTGCATGCGCCTGTAGCCACAACTGTTGTTGGATTAAACTTTCTGTCTCCCGCCCTCTCTCTCCTCCCACTCTTACTTCCCCTTTCCCTTTCTACCCCCCCCCCCCACACACACACACACACACACACACACACCCCTCTCTCTCTCTCTCTCTCTCTCTCTCTCTCTCTCTCTCTCTCTCTCTCTCTCTCTCTCTCTCTCTCCCCCTCTCTCCTTCCTCCGCCCACCCATCTGCACCAGAGTTTCTCTGGTGAGCGAAAATGGTGCAGGCAGTGGGCTAATAAGTGTGCCACCATGCCTATCTGCTCCACCCGAACACACACACACACACACACACACACACACACACACACACACACACACACACACACACACACACACACACACACACAGGGTTGGAGCTAGGCATAGGCACACCAGGCGGTCGTCCAGGGCGCCAAATGTCTTGGGGGCGCCAGAAATGCCCAAAATGTACCACAGAGTTGGAATGTCAAACGAAAAAAAACCTCTTTACCCTTTACACATTGATAATGATTATGCATGGTCATGACCTAGATTACCTGTGTTTGATCATATGTATGGCGCTATGTTTAGGTACAGATGACAATTTCTAAATGCTCAAAAAGGGAAGGGATGCTCGCCTTGGGCACCAAGTTGACTAAAACCAGCCCTGCACACATGGGTGCCGCGAGGGGGGGAATGCTGATAACATAATTTGTCATTTTGGGGGCCCAACATTTTTAGCGGCGAACCTGCCTGCACACACACACACACACACACACACACACACACACACACACACACACACACACACACACACATTTGCACAGTTACTCACAGTTACACAAATTCACACACACACACACACATACAGAGTTTACCCACTGAGTCGCCGACACACAGACCACAGCGTGTGCTGTGCGGTTAGCGTGGCCCCTCCCAGCCATTAGCACTAGGCTTGGCTATGACCAAACATGCCACTCCCTGGGGGTGCACCAGGACCGCTCTGCCCAACTGAACAAAGGCACACTAACCGGCTTGCCTGTCCGTGGGCACTTCTCAAAACCTAGGACAGTGCACTTCCAAGTGTATCAGCCTAATTCGTCACGCCCAGTGATTGGATACTCTTTGGTGAACTCTACGGAATATCCAATCAGTGGGTGTGACTAATAAAGAGTATCCAATCACTGGGTGTGACTAATTAGGCTGATACACCTGGAAGTGCAATGTCCTAGGTTTTGAGAAGGACCCAGTCTGTCTGTCCATACGCCAGCCAGACCCTCCCAGCTGCCTGCCTACCTGTCTGTTTGCCCTTGTGCCTTGCTTATGCTAGCTAACCAATCTGTTTGTGCTGCCCGTGTGTGAGTGTGGACTTTACACTGAGTGAGGGAGAGAGAGAGAGAGAGAGAGAGAGAGAGAGAGAGAGAGAGAGAGAGAGAGAGAGTTTAGAGAGAGATTTAGAGAGAGAAGAAGGAGGGAGGGATGTAAAGAGGGAATGATCGGCGGGGCGGTGAAACGAGAGAGAAAGAGAAAGTAAATAAATGTGCCATGCCCCAGATAGTGTCTGTCGTGGGCGGCTGTGCACACCGCACACACCATGGGAGGTGTGAGCTATCCACCACAGAACAGGCGGGAGGAGTAGGACACAAGAATAGAACATTATCAAGAATGACAGCACACACACTTAAGGGTGTTGCCTTTTTTTCGCACACACATATGTGGCCTACATGCATACATATAGTGTATACTGTACTGTACTGTACAGTGCATACATACATACATACATGCATACATACATACATACATACATACATACATACATACATACATAGGTACATACATACATATATAGGCTACATACATACATACATACATACATACATACATACATACATACATACATACATACATACATACATACATACATAGGTACATACATACATATATAGGCTACATACATACATACATACATACATACATACATACATACATACATACATACATACATACATACATACGTACGTACGTACGTACGTACATACATACATACATACATACATACAGTACATACATACATACATACATACATACATACATACATACATACATACATACATACATACATACAAATACACAAGGTACTGTACATGCACAGTTACATAAATGCATGTCCGTAGACCCACCTGTGCATGCATGCTAGGCCTACGTATTCATATAAGCGTGAGTTACAGATTATGAGTTACACAATTTTGAGGTCAACCAGAGAAGCCGGCGGGGTGGGACAAAGGGGTCTGTTGTCCTGGGCCCAGGGTGAGAGAAGGCCCAAAATTGGGTCCTCGTTACATTACATGTATTGGATGGGGGGCCCTTTCCGATGACTGTCCTGGGCAAAATACATTTTATATAGGTTTAAATAATAGGGGTGGGGAACCGTGGGGAACCAGCCCCCGATGTAATTTTAATGTTATGCAGCTTCACATGAAATAGGACATATTTTGTAATGGAATCTTAGAAAATACATTTAAATACAATTAAGTTATATTCAGGGGACCTAGAGAAGGTGAAGTCTGTTTTAAAGGTGCCTGCCTTCAATATCGGCCTAAAGTGCAGGGGGAAATCCTGGTTTATGTTCATAGTACGGCCCTCGGAGGACTTTTACAGCCCTCAGATGAATTTGAAGTGGCCCCTCGAATGAAAAAGGTTCCACACACCCCTGGTTTAAATAGTATGTTATCAAAAGATTTGAATGGCAAGAATTCACAAATAGGTGAGAGGACGTCTCAACTGTCATTTCCAATAATAACATCTAAAAGTTTAAAAAAAAAGGTGCTTATGTCATTTTGCAACAAAACTCTTACCGCAGAAATACACCAGCGGCGATCTGAGCGAGGCGAGCGACGGAAGTAATTGACTTTGTATTGAGTCAAGTCAAGTCAAGTCAAGTTGGTTTTATTGTCAATTTCTTTACATGCACTGGTACAAAGCATTTGAAATTACGTATCTTGCTTTCCCATGCAGACATAGACTAATCTAGGTAAGGACATAGACAGTATAGACATAGACAGTACTCATACCTGGACATAAGACAGTATGGACATAGACAGTGCTCTACAGACATTTAAAGTGCAAGACTGGACGACAGAAGACTTGTAGAGAACATACATTAAGAGGAGGTATTTGTCGATTCTGGAGACTAGAGCGATTTGCGTGACGAGCGCGACAGTTTGAAGTTGAAATCTTTTCAACTTTCTATGACGCTGTTCGGCGACAAGCCGCGACAGCCAATGACTGTATAGAGGTCAGTGACCACAGCCAATGGGAATGCTTGAATGCTTTGCCTTCTGCCTGTACGGACATACTCTAGTCTCCGCAATCGCTTGTATCGCTTGCTGCTGCACTCTGTCGCTTGAATCGCATCGCGCCTGGTCTATTCGCGCGGTTATGCATTTCCTACCATAGGCAGCTGGAGGCGGGTGCTTCATGACTGCTGTCGCTCCCAGGGTTTACACACACACACAGATGCTCCACATTCACAAACTGAACAACACTAATCTGCACTACTTGTGTATTAAATATTCTCTTTGTTGCCATTTCATAATTGACATTATTCATCATCTTGCCCCATACACCCACACCAACACAAACACACACAAATGCACGCAGTCACACACGCATGCACGCACTTACGCACGCACGCACACACATACACACACACACTCTCTCTCTCTCACACACACACACACACACACACACACACAAGTAAGCGCACGCAAGAGCACAGGCAGGTACACACATACATTCAGTTTGCATACATGCACACATGAGCCAACGCACACGTCATGCATGTAGACACACACAAGCATACAGGCCCGGGGAGTGCATGCACAACACAACACAACACAACACGCACACACATGCACACATGCACACGTGAGCCCCCGCCACATTCATGTGTGTGCGCGTGCACACACACACACACACACACACACACACACACACACACACACACACACACACACACACACACACACACACACACACACACACACACACACACACACACACACACACACACTACCACTTTGATGTTGTGACTGTCTTCATTGGCAGTCTCCTTCATCATCTTGCACCTGGATTTTTTCACCGATATCAAAAGCAGTAGAGCAAATGAGCCTTCTTTCAAGGCCAATGTGTTCACATTCAACAAAGTCAGCAAAAAATAAAGCAAATTATCATGCTGTGGGAGTTTCAAAACATGCAGTGTGAGACATATTTCAGACACACAGGCACTGACCAAAATAGCCCCATCTAGTGTCAGTGTCAGTATAGCGCCATCTAGTGTCAAATAATACACATTGCATGACGGATTTTAAAAAAACCCACATGTATCACACATGCACTCAGATATTCGACAGATCCATCCACATCTCTACCTATTTGTAATTTTGTAGCATATTTTATATAAAATTTTAACCTCAAACCTTAAATGTCATATTACAAAAGGTATACAAAGGCTATAACAAAACTAGCAGAAGCATCACCTGAGTTTGTTTTAGGCTTCTGACTGGAGTGACAGGGGATGGGATAAGTTTTAACCATTAAGGGGTCCTTGTTAGTGTTGGTTTGATTTCATTAATTAAAAGGCAGACAGATACAAGCAGGTTTTTTTCCTACATTCAAAATGCCTCTTCCACTTTGTTGTGTATGTGTGTGTGTGCGTGTGCGTGTGCGTGTGCGTGCGTTTGTGTGTGTGTGTCTTGGATTCAAATAAAAGTAATCAAATCTTTCTGCAGTGTATTCTCATCGGCAGGTGGCACCAAAAACACTAAACGGCGGCCATGTTGACAATGAGTGCATTTTAATATGGGACCTTGCCTCCTCCACTTGCCTCCTCCACTTGCTTCTCGTCATGATGACATCACTGACAACAGCATTATATTTCAATATCTTGCAAAAGCTCAATTGTAAAGTCTTTTTCTCATTTGCAATTGGGATGGTGAATGAAAAACAGTCCCTCAAAAGTTGTTGTGGCGAGGCTGACAGCTGGGAAACTTTATCGTTTGCTCCACGGAGGAGGGGCCAGGAGGCGGGACGAGGAGATAAGCACAAGTTAAGGAGGCAAGGTCACATATTGGGATGTACCCAATGACACGGAGGAAATGTGGCATTCAGTTCAGTAGAAGAGTTTGGTCAACCGTCTCCTAATTCTGTAAGTAATGTTGATGGGACACCAACCGTTTCATGCCAACCAAAGTATTGTATGTGTGATTGTTGTCCTTTGGGGTGAAGGACATGGAAATACAAGCACAAGACGCTGTGCATTGTAAACAGTAGCCAACTCATATTTTGGCCAAAGTATTGTATGTGTGATTGTTGTCCTTTGGGGTGAAGGACATGGAAATACAAGCACAAGACGCTGTGCATTGTAAACAGTAGCCAACTCATATTTTGGCAAGCTCATGCCATGCTCAGCTGTCACTTCCAGCGAGGGCACAGTGCACAGTGCTCAAACTTTTCCACGACACTATGCACTAAAGACCTCAGTGCACTGTGTGCACTGTGCACTGACTGTCAGTGCACTGACAAGTGCGTCATTTGAGACATAGCCACTGTCACACGTCTGCTCATACACACACACAGGCTATGTCTCAAATGGCGCACTTTTGTCAGTGCACTGACAGTCAGTGCAGAGTGCACACAGTGCACTGAGGTCTTCATTGCATAGTGTCGAGGAAAAATGTGAGCACTATGCACTGTGCGCTCGCTGGAAGGGACGGCTGAGCATGCCATTAGCTTGCCAAAATATGAGTTGGCTACTGTTTACAATGCACAGCGTCTGGTGCTTGTATTTCCATGTCCTTCACCCCAAAGGACAACAATCACACATACAATACTTTGGTTTGCATGAAAAGGTTGGTGTCCCATCAACGTTATTTACAGAATTTGGAGACTGTTGACCAAACTCTTCTACTGAACTGAATGCCACATTTCCTCCGTATTCATAGTCAACATGGCCGCCGTTTAGGGCTTGCAGTGTCCATCATTCAAGCACTGCATTTTTCCGGCATTGTTAGGGGATCATCCTGGCACTTTCAGTGCACTGGCTCAACTGAAATTTTCACCATGAGTGCCCTAGGCACTGAAAAACAGTGCCCGAAGTGCACAAGTGCGACATTTGAGACACAGCCACAATCACATGCATTGCTTGCCAGGTTGCCATCTTGACTTGGGCTATGTCTTAAATCACGCACTTGTGTCAGCGCACAGACAGTGCAGAGTGCACACAGTGCACTGAGGTCTTTAGTGCATAGTGCCGTGGGGAAATTTGAGCACTCTGCACTGTGCCTTTGCTGGAAGTGACGGCTGAGCATGGCATTAGCTCGCCAAAATATGAGTTGGCTACTGTTTACAATGCACAGCGTCTGGTGCTTGTATTTCCATTTCCTTCACCCCAAAGGACAACAATCACACATACAATACTTTGGTTGGCATTAAAAGGTTAGTGTCCCATCAACATTACTTACAGAATTAGGAGACTGTTGACCAAACTCTACTGAACTGAATACCACATTTCCTCCGTGTCATTGTCAACATGGCCGCCGTTTAGTGCGTGCAGTGTCCATGGCCGTGTCTCAAATGCCTCACTGAAAGTGCCAGGATGATCCCCTAGTAATGGCGGATAAATGCAGTGCTTGAATGATGGCAGAAATTCTCTAAGCTATGAGATAGGCATCTCTCATTGGCTCCCATTATAGCCCCGTTGGCGAACGCAGCCAAGTAAAAGATGAATGGGAGCCTATTGAGCTAAATGGCTCAGCAGGGTTTTGTGATGGTTCTGTTCTCTGGTTTGTAAAGATGTGTGCACATTCTGTACCTTATAATGGAAGTTGTATTAGAAGTGAAGTTAAAGGTTCCTGACATGGCTTTGTTCTCCCAAAGACGTGTTAGTTTTGTCCTGCAACACGCTAGCATTCGGCTAATACCTGCTGGCTGAGGAATCTCTGCGACTATTCACGACCAGAGCTGACGAGAGACGTAGGCCTACTCTGACTGATCCTAGCAGAGACATCTACGGTCACACACCTCAAAACCCCCCACCGCTGTCCAACATGTTAATTGAAGGTGCCCAAATTCTTAAGGATGAGCGCAGTCATTTCCTTTACCCCATGTACACATGCCGCTTTTCCACCACCTTAAATGCAATAAATAACAGGTGTCCGCAACAATCCTAACATAACTTTAAACACATCGACATCTGAAGTCAGACTTAAAACTACAAAACAAATGGCGTAGTGCCGTAAAGTTGATTGTCACGTGTTATGTCATTGCTATAGTTGAAATAAGGGTCATTTTCACGAATCTAACACTTGACAAGATGCAAACGTGTCGGCAAATGCTTTCACTTACTCATATCTATCGAACGCGACTCCATTGTTTCCAGGGAAAAAATCACAGGGGCAGATAGTTCTATGAGAAACGTACAGCCCCATTGGCACCCATTCATTATTTACTTGGCTGCGATAACATAGCTGCAGTGCCACTCCTGGCCACACCAGCTAGTGGTCGTTCTTGTACAATATTCCATTTTCTTTGATGATGGACACTGCACGCACTAAACGGCGGCCATGTTGACAATGACATGGAGGAAATGTGGCATTCAGTTCAGTAGAAGAGTTTAGTCAACAGTCTCCTAATTCTGCAAGTAATGTTGATGGGACACCAACTTTTCATGCCAATCAAAGTATTGTATGTGTGATTGTTGTCCTTTGGGGTGAAGGACATGGAAATACAAGCACCAGATGCTGTGCATTGTAAACAGTAGCCAACTCATATTTTGGCGAGCTACTGCGAGCTACTGCCATGCTTAGCCGTCACTTCCAGCGAGGGCACCGTGCATAGTGCTCACATTTTTCCACAACACTATGCACTAAAGACCTCAGTGCACTGTGTGCACTATGCACTGACTGTAGTGCATTGACAAAAGTGTGTCGTTTGAGACATAGGGCAGTCATGGGTGAGCGGTTAGGGCGTCAGACTTGCATCCCAGAGGTTGCCGGTTCGACTCCCGACCCGCCAGGTTGGTGGGGGGAGTAATCAACCAGTGCTCTCCCCCATCCTCCTCCATGACTGAGGTACCATGAGCATGGTACCGTCCCACCGCACTGCTCCCCATGGGGCGCCACTGAGGGCAGCCCCCTTGCACGGGTGAGGCATAAAATGCAATTTCGTTGTGTGCAGTGTGCAGTGTTCACTTGTGTGCTGTGAAGTGCTGTGCCACAATGACAATAGGAGTTGGAGTTTCCCAATGGGCTTTCACTTTTTTCACTTTCAATTTCATAGACGCAGTGCTTGAATGATGGACACGGCATGCACTAAACGGCGGCCATGTTGACAATGACACGGAGGAAATGTGGCACCAAGGTGTTGGTGTCCCATGTTGATGGGACACCAAACTTTTCATGCCAACCAAAGTATTGTATGTGCGATTGTTGTCCTTTGGGGTGAAGGACATGGAAATACAAGCACCAGACGCTGTGCATTGTAAACAATAGCCAACTCATATTTTGGCGAACTAATGCCATGCTCTGCCGTCACTTCCAGCAAGGGCACAGTGCATAGTGCTCACATTTTTCCACGACATTATGCACTAAAGACCTCAGTGCACTGTGCGCACTGAGCACTGACTGTCAGTGCACTGACAAAAGTGTGCCATTTGAGACATAGCCCATCATTCAAGCACTGCATTTTTCTGCCATTGTTAGCGGATCATCCTGGCACTTTCAGTGCAATGGCTCAACTGAAATTTTCAGTGTGAGCGCCCTAGGCACTGGAAAACAGTGCATGAAGTGCACAAGTGCGTGATTTGAGACACAGCCTTGGTCTTTTTCAATATGCGGTGATGTGCCTATATGGCCACTAGATGGCCCAGTTGTCTAATAAGGCTGTTTTACAATGCGCTCTCTCTCACACACACACGTACACACACACACACACACACACACACACACACACACACACACACACACACACACACACACACACACACACACACACACACACACACACACAGCCCAACCTTCATATGTTTGTACGGGGCTTTTATTCATATTAATCTGTGCTCAAACCAAAGCAATAGGACTTCTATAAGTCCCCGGTTCTTTGACTGAGATGAACGAGTCATCTCTATGGGAGTCACTCATTGGCTGACGACCCTAGATGAAGATGTTGTGATGTTATCCATCGAAATCCATATCCACTCTGGTGGTTCTGAACTCAAATAACTCACCCTGCCAGCTACAAATTAAGAACATTAGACATTCACACCTACATCACAGAAAATAACAAAGTGTGCAACATTGGAAAAGTCTAAAATTACAAGGGGAAGTTAGCGCACCCTCAATCTGCTGACCAGTCAGTCTCACATTCTGTCTTAAAAAACAGATCCATCTCAGAAGAAATTATCATTTTTGCAATTAAAGCAAGACTACAATGTCTCCCAACTAGGTACAATCTGGCAACATGGTACCCCTCACAATTCAACTCCAATTGCATATGGCATACAAATGGTCTGGGGGGGGAGGGGGTTGCGGGGGTGCTGTGGCATACGCTCCCCCACAAAGCAAAACAAATGATCAGGAGAATGACACAGTACCCCTAAATGGATGTCATTACTACAAAGGACAGTATGTGGCCAGGCACGACCGTCTACTCAATCTGATTGCAAGACTTAAAAACCATAAACCATGGATATGACTGCACATTTTTCTACATAATACCGAAAATGGACTGGTTTGACCACAATGTTGATAATGACCAGTTTAAAAACATTCCAAATACTCCAGACATTGTGATGGTAAACACTTACCGGTATATATCACGTATATATTCTGTGCTTATTATTGAGGTTGGGTGTTTGATTTTTACATGGACACCTGCTATTATTCCAAGCTATTGAAATACCCACGATTACAGGAACACATCCTCCTGCTGGAATATCAATGCAAGTTGTTACGACCCTGGCTCGTTACAAGGGTTGAAACATACTGTAAAAGAGGGACACGCCAACCAAAATACAGTTTTCAAATAGCCTATTTCTTTTCAAATGTCTTCAATGGCCAAATGTCTAGGGGTTGGATGATGTCAAGCTTGTGTGCATGTAAAGTATGTGTCAGTAATCAGTCAGTCAGTTCCTAAAAACACAGAGAGCAACAGAAAGAGCAGGAGAGTGAGAGAAAGCAAGCGCAAAAGTAAGAGAGAGATTCAGAGAAACCTGGAAGAAAACCCTGCCTATCCAAAACCTAAATAAACCAAACCTAACCAAGGCCAAGAGCCTCCAATCCCTACCCAAAAGTGCCTAACAAAAGAACTGAAGCTAGCTTCTTACAGTTTTTCTCGATTGATTTGGCTAATTTCTCAAAACTGAGATGACATTCTCAAAACAACACGGACAAATCCCCAAAACAACTTGCAATTTTCCCAAAGCAGAATTGCATCTTTCATTGCTTTCATCAAATACCAAATGCTTTGTACATGTCTCAAATGTTTAATACATCTCTGCAGATGGCTATGTACAAGTACCCTAAGTTGACACATTGAGCATACATTTAGCACATTTTCCAAATAAACTGATCTTGCTTATCTAAACAAATTAGACAATTCTCTGTGTAATGGCTGCCCTCTCCAAAACATGTCAGCATGATTTCATTGTGTAAGTCATCATATGCAAAGTAGTCTACACAATTATCAAAACAGTCCAGGACATAATATTTTAAGAATTTCATTAAACGGTAAATTCATGAAAGTGTTTAACAGGCCAAATGATATTGTAAAATTAATATGTAGAAAATAATTTTACAACCGCGTATAGTACAGTTTCCTCTGTTATTTAGCTAATTTCTTGACATTTTTTCAAACGACATTCTGTTTTGAGCAATTGCTAGTTGCTTTGGGATTTGTCCTTGTTATTTCGAGAATGTTATCTCTGTTTTGAGAAATGAGCCATGCCAATGAGAAACCTGTGATATATGGCCATTACTTTCTGTATGTGAATTTACAGTAAAGAAAGTTACTGATAAATGCCCTTGGTAAATTGTCTGTGTTGTCAAACTTCAAGGGTCTCACTCACTTTTTCATTTTTATACATAGCCGAAATCTGTTAGCTGATCGTAGTCCCATAGTGACAAAACATCTAATCATTTTGACTTGCAGTGCTTCCACAATGGCAAAGGGACAATGTATTTTGGGGGTACTGATGATATATGTGGGGAAGGAATTTAGTTTTGACACACGGGTAAACTGTTTTTGGAGCGATATGAGCATGTGATGAGGATCCATGAGGTTATGCTGAACCATCCAGTTTATTTTGACAGAAGGACTATAAATGAATGCAAATGAGCCAAAGCAATTGAGAAGGATCGATGCCATTTTTATGGTACCGACTATTTATGTGGGAGAAGGATTAGTGCTGATGCACGAAAGAGCTGTTTTGGGAAGTATATGACATTTTGTTAGTTATCTGAACTGTTTTGCAGAAGTGTAAGAATGATTGGCCAAATAACCCAATGGTTATAGGAATGCCATCTCAGTTTCAAGAAATTAGCCAAACCAATCGAGAAAAACTGTAAATACCCACCACCAGAGCCCAGGTGCACTCAATTAGACTAATCAGGCCCCACCCCACCTGTGCACTGGCAGAGGAGACCTGCAGGAGAGCCACACCTACCCGTGCACTGGCAGGGAATGGCCTGGAGGGGGAGCACAGGCGGTCGTAACAAAGTTCATAGTCCTGATTTTTGGTAGCTTAGGCCCTATGCATAAGATTGTTGTCAGAGGGCTGCAGATTTCGGGACTGCAAAAGGTGGCGCAAAAACATTGGCAAACTTTTGTTCTGTTTCAGCTGTAGCATGCAAACATGGAGACGAAGATGTTTTGTTTATCCTTGAATAGTGTTTCATTTTTGCAGCAACAATATTGGCAACAATATAAGTGTGTAAGTCTTTTCAAATCTGCCAGCCTGTCAATAGCCTTTTCCAAAATATTTGGATCTTGTACCTTAATGTTTGTCTCTTGGGTCCAAATAAAAGTAATCACATGTGTGTGTGTGTGTGTGTGTGTGTGTGTGTGTGTGTGTGTGTGTGTGTGTGTGTGTGTGTGTGTGTGTGTGTGTGTGTGTGTGTGTGTGTGTGTGTGTGTGTGTGTGTGTGTGTGTGTGTGTGTGTGTGTGTGCGCGTGGCGGTGGAGCGACACAGTGTGCGACTTGTGATCCCCCATCTTGTTGTTTTTTAATGAATACGATGGATACTTGACCCTGGCTTTTTTCCTTTGGACTATGCACCGTGACTTTTGACACTCCTGGGCCCTCATTTATCAAGCGTTCAAGCGTGTGATCATTCCTGAGTGAAGATGGGATTTATGAACATGAACTTGAATGTAGAAATGTGCCTAAATCTACGCACACCTCAGACCATGCATGCAAGTGGAAGAAATATGATATTGCAAATAATATTGACCACGTCGTACCACATGCTATTTTTTTTCAAACATTTCTTTACTAAAATTTTGTTCTTTATAAACACAATAACCTCAACCCCAAGGCACAAACACACATACATTAAAATAAATAAATACATAAATAAACAAATAAATAAAATAAAAACAACTGCAACAACAACAACAACAACAACAATAATAACAACAATAATAATGAACAATAATAACAAACAGCAAAGACAATGTGCCATTTGACACTGTTTTCATCCATATGTGTCTTCTTCTTTTACTCGTTTTGAAAGTGTCCTCCTCCTGTCGAAAGCACCTCTACTTCTGTCGCGGAAATGTGTATATCTCTGCGCTTCCCGCCAGCACCTCATGTGAAGCGCCAGTCTGCATTTTCCAAACAAGGTGGTGCCTTCGAATTAGCATGACATTTGAATGGATTTTAATACCATATATGGTTACTTGGAGGCGTTTTGGAATGCAAATCACTCCGAGAGCATGTGTGCACAGTGATTTGGAAGGTGTGGGATTTATCATGCAGAGGTGTGCGTAGGAGCAGCCAACGCACGTTTGATAAATCCCGATTTTTCTGTACTTGCAACCATATTTCACTCGTGGGACACAATTTAGAGGGCATTCTACAAACTGATGATTAAAAAATGGACACTTTGTTGGGAATGTCTGCAAATGCCAAGGTCATTAGACAGAGGCATGTGGGGAGAGGGAGGGCAAGTGCACAGCCAGAATCAAGGGGTGTGACACACACACATGTACATACGCACACGTGTGCAGACAGACACACACAGACGCACACACATGCATGCATGCACGCACGCACGCGCACGCACACACACACACACACACACACACAGTCATGTAGGGCAAGGGGCAAGGGAACAGCTAGAGCCCAGAGATGTGACCTTATCTGCGGTCCCCAGGCTCACACTCAGCTCATTAATACTAGTGTACTGGCCGATCAATAAATAATACTCTACTCTACTCTACTATAGTCTAAATAAAGGGTTGTTTGAGAGCCAGGTTTTTTTGGGGCTTCTTTGCTGATGTGTGTGTCCGGTTCCACTGATGGGTGCTTACATTGAATGCTTCAGCACACACCACTGACAACTAAACACAAACATATTTTGGAAAAGACAGATAAAATCTTGAAGTACCTCTACCTCCTTCTCTCAGATGTTGTCTGTATCTCTCTGTTTCTGTCCCTTTCTCTGTCTGGGTCTTTTGGTTTCTGTCTGTCTGTCTGTCTGTCTGGGTCTTTTGGTTTCTGTCTGTCTGCCTTGGTCTTTTGGCTTCTGTCTATCTGTCTGGGTCTTTTGATTTCTGTCTGTCTGTCTGTCTGGGTCTTTTGATTTCTGTCTGTCTCTCTCTGTCTCTCTCTCTGTCTCTCTCTCTGTCTCTCTCTCTCTCTCTCTCTCTCTCTCTCTCTCTCTCTCTCTCTCTCTCTCTCTCTCTCTCTCTCTCTCTCTCTCTCTCTCTCTCTCTCTCTCTCTCTCTCTCTCTCACACACACACTCCTGCACCCACATTATCAAGTTGCAGACATCACATGACATGGCATGACACCTGACGAGCCTTTGCCCAGTGCGGGGGTGAGAGCCAGGCTGTATGTGCCCATCACGCCAGAGTTCAACGGCCTGTACAGTTGTGCAGGCAGCAACACTTGTCTTATAAACACTTGTCTTACAGTGCCATCATTGATACAGTGATCTAACCTGGTTCAGGCCAGATATATGTGGCTCCACCTTGCTTTTTGCTTTGTGTCTGGTACTATGGGCATACACTCTCCAACGACATGGTTTTATGATTGGGCACACGTGGTTGGAGAAACCAACTGACATTTTTAAATGATACACTTTAACTAATCACAGATTTGAATCAATGCCGATGAGTGAGTCCATGTGAGCCAATCTGAAACAACTGTTTCACTTCTCTTTCCCTTGTCCATGACATTTAAACTATGACTGAGTCATATCCCTGAAAATCCCAAGACCCTCCCAGATTAGTCTGATTACCTGGAAGCAGGGTGAATATCGTCGGCTTGCTACCAAAACCGCCTAAGTCCGATTTTGGGGTTTTCGGAAAACAGGGAAAAACTAGGCACCAAAGGGGGCGCCAAACATCAGTGGCGGTTCTAGGAAATCTGAGACCCTGGGCAAAGAGCAATTGTGAGCCCCCCCTAATAATGAACTCCAGAACTCCCCTTTTTTACTCCCCTACCACATCTGCATCATCCTGTCATCATGTCTGTGTCATTGGTCCACTACAAACATTACCAAGATGTTAATTTATTTTCTTTATTTATTTTCAGTGAAGCTGAAAGTCAAACATGAAATGGCTCCTAAGGAAAACAAAACACTTTAAAATAAATTATTTGAAGCTGCAAAACAGGAACAATGCACTGCACATTATTTTGATAGTTATACTATTCTTTTTTATTTTTATTCCAAACTTTAATCCTGGATATGGTGAATGATTTAAATATTTTTGTAGACCTTGTAACAATCTAGCATGCTATGTATTAAGTTCATTATGTCTAACTGTTTAACTTAAATACTTAGGGGTTTCTTTTGCCTTTGGTAATTCTCATGTCTACCAACAGATTTTCACAGATTTCTTTCACTTTCTCGCACTTTCAGTCAAATTAGCTTTCAATGAAACATTATTTGCATCCTCATCCAAAGTATAACTCTTTTTGTCGTTGTGCCAGAGCAATTGCCACTATGGTAATGCATACATTGCTCATATCAGGGCAGACACCAACTGCAGTGTCACACAGAGTAAGCCATGCAGTGACGGCCAATCTCCATGTTGAGGTCCCATCAGTCATGGAGGAGGATGAAGGGGTGGGGCACTTCTTTGGTCCTTGTACCTCCTCACGAACTGTCTCCTCCTTGTTTATCATCTTTGCTTAACTTCTGCTCTTCTCCATGCTCATAGAACTGCCCCACCCTCCCAACCTTGCCTATGACCGAGGTAACCTGGTCATAGAACTGTGCCCCGCCCATTTCAACACCATGACCGTGCCATTCAGAATATGATATAGAACCACTAATGGATACTTTGCACGTTCGAGTAGGTCATCCTCCTGCGTATGTAATAATGCATTGCACTAGAGACAGCAACCCAATTCTGTTCAAAATCTACATTATGAAGTATTACATAAGGCTACGATACAACACATATTGTTATGAGACAATGCAGTCTGTGGCAGTCTTCTATAAATCTGTGATAACATCAAATAAAGTACATGATTAATGATTACCAAACTCATTTCAAGGCTACAACTATTAATTAATGTAGGGCTACAACCATTGTGTGATAAGATTATCTCAGACAGATGTCTAAGGATGAAGTTTTAAAACATGGCCATTGTCTTTGAAGAGAGAGAGAGAGAGAGAGAGAGAGAGAGAGAGAGAGAGAGAGAGAGAGAGAGAGAGAGAGAGAGAGAGAGAAAAACTCTCAACAGATGTAAATAAACGGCTTCTTGCATCAAAAATGGCTAAGTCAAGTTACCCAAGTCATTCACATTGGCAGAACAATTGTGCAGAGGGCCCCAGGATGAATAGATAGGGCCCCCATACCACCTGCCAAGATCAGAATAGGGCCCCTACTCCTGCCACCTGCAGAAGGGCCCTAGGCCTACAGGCAAATGCCCTCCTTGTCCTCCCTATAGCTACGTCCCTGGTCATTCATTTTCTCATAGGCAGTGTGTGACTTTATACACACAGATTTTTGACTCTGGTGACTGTTGTGATTGATCAATGAACCTGGCAGAAAGGCAGGGTGATGCAGCTGTGGTAGGGGAGTAAGTTTATGCAAAAATCTCATTTCGACCAAATTCGGACTTAGGCGGTTTTGGTAGCAAGCCGACGATATGAAAAGCCATCCAATCCAAGTGTAGTTTGTGAACCTGAGCGGGAACACACAAATCTAATGAGAGCTTGGTTATGACCTCTGCCAATGAAGTTATGTTTTCGGTCGCGTTGGTTTTCTCTCTGTCTGTTTGTTTGTCCGTTTGTTTGTTTGTTTGTTTGTTTGTTTGTTTGTTTGTTTGTCTGTCTGCAGGATAACTTTAAAGTAGTGAACGGATTCGGATAAAGTTTTGTGGAGTTGTTGGGAATGACAAAAGGAACAAGTGATTAGATTTTGATGGTGATCATGAGCACGAAGCGCATCCAGGATTTTTCTGGAATCCACTCCACTGCGGGGCAGGGCGAGTTTTGATATTACAGTTTCTAACTCCAAAAAAGAAGGCAGAAAGACTTGAAAAAAATGAATAGGGTTTAAAATGGTCAAATGTTCAATCAAACAGCTTCCTTGGTGGAGGTCTGCACTCTCTGAGTGCATTTCTAGCTGTAAATGTGCCCCATCAAGGTCGAATTATCCTCATGCAGTCACACGCAAGGCCACTGACCCAGGCCCAGGACAAAGTCATCTGAAAGACCCCCCACCCAATGCATAAAATGTAATGAGAGCCCAATTCTGGGCCCCCTCTGACCCTGGGCCCGGGACAACTGTCCCCTTTGTCCCCCCCTGTCGGCTTCCCTGGTCGCAGGCTGAATTACTGTCGTTCTCTTATTGTGACTGTAAGAGTGGAACACACACGCATGCACACACGCCTGCACATGCGCCGGTGCGCGCACACACACATACACACACACGCACACACGCACACACACACACACACACACGCACACACACACACACACACACACACACACACACACACACACACACACACACACACACACACACACACACACACACACACACACACACACACACACACACACACACGTAGTGACAGGAACACATGCCAATTCAAAACTATAAATCATGTTGTGAGAGAACAGTGGGATGGGTGGGTGGATGGGTGTGAGTATAAAGGGGGTAGTCTGATGAACTTTGAGACACACGCACACACACACACACACACACACACACACACACACACACACACACACACACACACACACACACACACACACACACACACACACACACACACACACACACACACACACACACACACACACACACACACAGTACTGAATACATGCACACACAAACTCTCTCTACCTCTCTCTTTTTTCTCAGGTCACTTGTAAAGTGGAAGAAACACGCTCACACAACCGCCTACTCATAAATAGGCCTACAGATTTGAACTGGGTGCTGAATCCCACATTACCTGTAAATAGTGCTGCCCTTCGCTTCTTTCATTTTCTGAGGCCACAGACTCAGTGAACTATGTCCACATGCAAAGAGAAGAGAGGACAAGATGGACACAAGCGGATAGCTGCCCAGAGAGAGAATAGATTTTCGCTTCTCTATTTCTAAGTAGCCTTTGTGATGGTCTATTATGAGACTGTTTTAGATTTTAAAAAAGATTCCTATTTCCTATACACGTAGATCATAATAAGATATAAGATTTCACTCCTGAATATAAATATATATATAAATAAAAATATGGCTGTTTGGCTTTGTTATAGAGAGTGTTTTTTTTCCCAAAACACCTCCTCTGACAAAATCTGGTACAGTTGTAGTTAGTTATACATAGTTATAGTATTTAACCTAAATGTTTGTCAGTTTAAGTAGGCTAAATACGTAGCTGTTGCTTTATTTTCATGTCAGTTTCGAAGCTCCACCAGCATGAAATTCCTCTGGAGTGATTGTGTCATTTTATTTACGCAGTCCTGTCTTTCACCCTGACCGTGTGACTCTGACTTAACTGTTGCTGCATAAATGGTTGAATCTCTCTCTGGGGTACAGCCAGTCCTATTTGAATGGAATTTTCCACACGTGGTGATATGCCAAGACAAACTAACGATCATCAAAAAAATGTTGTGAAGAGGGAAGATGAGGGAAGATGTAAGGGGGGGGGGGTGATAGTGAGCATTGGGGTTTTTTGAGTGGGGTGTGATGAGTAACGTTGGGCAGTGAGTGAGCTTTGAGAGAGAACTTGGGGAGAATTCTGAACTCTCTCAGTGTAACAGAATTTGTGTTGTGTTTTGATGACAAACGCACATTATTCTGAAGGAACCCCTTAACGCAAAGCCTCTGCTATAACGTAAAGGTGACACCAAAATAGTAATGATGAGTGGACTTAATCAGTTACTTAGGCTCACTGCTCTGTCATGGAAATGTTGTTATGATGTAGTTAACTGATTTCAGCAAAGAGAGAACACACTGGTGGGCCCAGCTGCATTAAGAGGTTATGCAAAACAAACATTTGAATGATGGCATGTGAGTGACCAAAGGCAATGGCACTTTGCAAGTGGAAAACAAACTGAGGAGGTATCATTCACATCACTCCCCCACTGCATTCTTGCCACGCAGTATGTCACCATTATTGGACACAGTGGCAAATATTGTCATCAGGGACTACAAATTCTGAAACGCTGCTCCACACACACAATGAAAGAGAGACAAGGAGCAGGAGACAAGCACAATGTGTGCACACGCAGACACACACCCACACACCCACACAGGCACAAACGCAGACACATGCACACACACACACACACAGACACGCACACACACAAACGAAACAGGCATGCAGTCACAAACACATGCACTCATTCATGCACGGTGCCCTTGCAAAGAAAGGAAGGAAGTCTCTTTTGTGGTTATCGATTGGCCTCTTCACATGACAATGGCCGCCGTCTCACGTGCGTAAATGCCCCGGCACGAAGGAAGCCAAGCAGACATTCTTTTTTAAAGTTTTGCTTTGATCTCTTTTTTGTCGCTCAATTTTTTTTTTTTTGCTGTTTTGCAGCATTCTACACCAGGGGGGTTCTCAAAATGTATCAAGACAAGGCACCCCATATACCAGTATATTCCAGCCGAAGCCCCCCTTACATGAGTCGTGCCACACTATTGTTTTCAGTGCTTCCAACTGTCACAACTAGGTCTGAGAGGCAATGCCCCATTAATAGTAGTAGTATTTGGAGCTGCAATAGATAATTATAATGCTGTTGTTAACTAATGGGAAAATGGTTTAGTTTATTTTTGGTTTACGTTAGTTGTTCAGTTTAGTCCATTCTTTTTAGATCTTTATATATTCTTTTCTTCTATACTTTTCCTGACAGCCTGATGTCCCTAGCACTCCCTCGCGGCACCCCAGGGGTCCCCGGCCCCCACTTTGAAAATCACTGCTCTACACATGAGTAACACCACACACCAGTAAGCATGCACACAGGCACGCACGCACGCACCACGCACGCATACGCACCTTCACAGTCAAGTCTACACAGCCAGGGGCGCTGACTGCTTTAGCTGGGCCCGACACAAATTCAACTCAAAGGCCCTCACAACCAATGCATACAATGTAATGGGATCCCACTTTCACACCCTGTCTAACACTTGGGGAGTGTGTGTGTGTGTGTGTGTGTGTGTGTGTGTGTGTGTGTGTGTGTGTGTGTGTGTGTGTGTGTGTGTGTGTGTGTGTGTGTGTGTGTGTGTGTGTGTGTGTGTGTGTGTGTGTGTGTGTGTGTATGTGTGTGTGTGCAGGGAAGCCAACAGGGGGGACAAATAGGTCACTTGTCACTTGCCCAGGGAGAGAGGGGGCCCCGAATTGGGTCTTGATTACATTGTATGTATTGGATGAGGGGCCCTATGGACTATGTCCTGTGCCCAGGCAAAGCTGTCAGCGGCCCTGTGTGTGCATGTGCGTGTGCGTGTGCGTGTGCGCGCGCTAACACACAGGGGCACACAAGAGTCTCAGAGAAACAGATAACAGACATGCACAGACATGCTCTCACACGAAATGAAATTCTGACTTTAGCAAAGACTGACATGAACGAGTAGACGCACACCCGTTTGCACAGCACGCGCACACACACACACACACACACACACACACACACACACACACACACACACACACACACACACACACACACACACACACACACACACACACACACACACACACACACACACACACACACACACACACACACACACACACACCATTCTAGTGGGATGGTATACTGTACTTTAAGTGATGATGACTTGATCAGCTGGAGACCAAAAGAGGTGTGTGTGTGCGTGCGTGCGTGTGCGTGCGTGCGAGCTGTGAGTTTGAGTGAATGTTCGTTGTAGCCAATACAAATGCAAAGTAGCACACGGATGCCAAAGAATCCGTACAACATTGATAAGGACATGATATGACCTGTAGGACACAAAAACAGCAGGGAAGCCTGTAGGGTGGCATGCTTGAAATTCACTCGCAAATAAAACTCCCCATGTAGCTTTAAACACATATGAGTTTATCTTTGTACCAGCTCAGAACTAAAATACAGTGCATCATAGGGACAAGTGTGGGTCACGGTTAGAGAGTTGGTCTGAAGCCTGATTCGCACGGGATAAATATTACCTATGGACCCCTGGTAATTCGCAATTACCCCCGGACCTCCGTGATTTTTCAGGGCGCATTCGAACGGGATAAATAAACGTCTGTTATTCACTCAATTCACAGACATTATAAGGGGGTACAGACGGCGCGCCTATGTGAAATTACCCCAGGACGTCTGTGTTTCGCTGAAATACAGTAGGTAATTCACGGCGGAATTATTACCTCACAAATCGTGGACATGGCACATTCGCACAGGACTAGGAACTCAGACATTCTCCATAATTATTCCAAATTACCGGGGGTCCATAGGTAATAAAAGTTCCGTCCGAATCAGGCTTTAGTCCAGATTGCTGGTGCAGGAGTTCAGGTACCCTCTGAGCAAGACACTGCAGCCCACACTGCTCCAGGGACTCTAACCAGATTGAATGAAAATGTTAAGGGCCAAGTACATTACATTAAAATTGTGTGACGGACCAACTTTGGCTGAGTGTATCACATTAATTCCATTGCTCAACAGGATCTTTGCTTGTGGTGCTGGGTCTGTTCCTGCTCCATTCCCTGCCCTTCCCTTGTTGATGAAGCCATGGCATAGCATTCCCCTGAGATCACACGTACACACACACACACACACACACACACACACACACACACACACACACACACACACACACACACACACACACACACACACACACTCTCTCTCTCTCTCTCTCTCTCTCTCTCTCTCTCTCTCTCTCTCTCTCTCTCTCTCTTCACCACAGCCTAACCAGCAATACCCCCTATACACCCCAACTACTCTTTCTTCCTCTCTCTGTTTGCGCAATGCAACATCAGGCATCAATGCAACCCATACCAACCCATACGTGTGTTAAAGCAACCCATACCAACCCATACCAACACGTCATCATCACCCCCCATTAGCTGTGTATTTATTCTTAACTGAGTAATGACTCACTTTTCTCATTCAAAACATGACCAGATGACATTAGGTATGTCAGATAGGATAAACGGGAAACGGAACTGAAAGTGTAAGTCTAGGCTATATTCTAGTTGCATTTCCCCAAAACCATATGGCATTGGCACATGACACATCCACTGCCCCTTCCATCAGCTTTGACTCACATGACACAACATTTCCATCCCTCCCCATCCCTTCAGCCAGGAGGTTCAGGCTGCCTTCATTCCTGACAAATAGAGCCCGCGGGTCATTGTACCCACAAGTATATCCCTGTCTATCTATCTACTCCAATTAGCTCCCACACTAACTAAATATTAAGTGTTTCCCTCGAAAGTCCCTCGAAAGACCCGTGGGCCAAATGAAAGGGCAGTATCGGGTGTCGGGTCAGAGTTCCGGTACTCTGCATCAGTGCCTACGAACAACACACATATAGTAAACTGAGTGAATAATTGTTTCCTGTAAAAGCAAAAAGTACAAAGAAAGATTGCACACACACACACACAGACAGACAGACAGACAGACTAACAGACAGACAGATAGACAGAGAGACAGACAGACAGACACACACACACACACACACACACACACACACACACACACACACACACACACACACACACACACACACACACACACACACACACACACACACACAGATAGATTAACAGACAGACAGACAGACACACACACACACACACACACACACACACACACAGAGATAGACTAACAGACAGACAGACAGACAGACAGACAGACAGACAGACAGACATACAGACAGACAGACACACAGACACACACACGCACACTTTTACTTTGTCCACCCACACAGACACCTAGTCAGTGATAAGCAGTAGGCACACGCGGACCACGGAGCCATCAAGTTACTTAGAAATGCAGACAAGCAGTAAACGAGGTCTGTTGCATCATGCCCATCAGGAAGTTCTAATTGCCAGTGTCTTCTGTATATGTGTAATGGCTAATAAATATATATGTAATGGTTAATAAATACATGCGGACTTTGAATGTGGGCTGGGTAATCTAATCTAATGTAAACACTCAACCAAGGTGCGGAGCATGACATGTAGCCTATCAGAATTTACCACAATAGAATTATTGCCTCTCTTATTATCTCAAAAAACAATATCCACTCAGAGAGAGAGGGGGGGGGAAGGGGGGGGGTAGAGAGAAAGAGAGTCAGACAGACAGACAGACAGACAGACAGACAGAAATTGAAATAGGAACAGAAACAGTCAGGACAGAGTGGCACATCCAAACGTCTAGGTAAGCAAGACTGCATCTTCTCAATTCAGTTCCCTACAGTTAATCACAAATGGCGCATAGGCTAAGAACAGCAGCCAACACCTAGAGAGTACTCTGGGCCCAAATACACTCTAGAATAGGGCTGCCCAACATTTTGTGTCCACTTGAAAATTTCACAAATGTTCGGGGCTCACTGCTGACCCAATAAACTATCAAAATCATTTCAACAGTCACACTAACACTAACACAGCAACAAATATTATTTCGATTTTAAGAAAAATATTTCAAGGCCCACTTGGAGTAGGTTCAAGGTTTACCAGTGGGCCCCAGCCCACAATCACTGCTTGAGTCTAGAAGATGTTACATGGACTCTGTAAGTGTTGAAATAACCCTGCCAAAGGTCCTTTGTAAATTCCAGAGAAATATCCTCATTGTTATAATCTGGGCAGGGCTGCACTGGGGGAGAAGTAGGGCCCGGGCACTTTTGGATTAAAGCGGCTCCTCATAGTTAGCGGCGCAGAAATGACTCACCGGTGGGCCCCGCACCCTTGTGTGCCCCTATTTTCAGAAATGTTTTAAAAAAAACAACCTGAGAAATGCCCGCTATGCCAGAATGCCAGTCCAGCCATTGAATCTGGGTAATCGTAACATTACACATTGCTGGGCCCTGTGTACCCACATGCAACTTCCATTGGTACGCATCAGCCTTTCTACTTCTCCACACCCCATACCTTTATGAGACCACTGTTGTAATAAAAGACATTAGTAGGCATGGCACACCACGGGTAAAAGCATGGCCATTCAATAAGCATTTAATCCTGTTGCTAGGGTCTTTCATGTGGTTTGAATGGTTGCGATCCTTTGCTGTTGTGCAATGCACCAGGGATCTGGCTCCAGCCTGGGTTATTTCCCCATCCTTGTCCAAATCTCTCTCCCAAACATTTCCTGTCTCTTCTCCACTGTCCTGTAATTAAGGCACAGGCGCCCTAATTATGTACAAAATACTGATAGAGGGCATTCTGCCGAGCGGTCAGGAGTAGTGTAAAAGGATAAAGGAGAGCGCTAGACTGAATACAACAGAATATTTTTTGCTTGGGGCCTGCTACAGCCGCATAAGCAGAACTCGTCAATATAAATCGTGTGCTGGTTTATCAGGAAAGCATGACATTGAGACTAATGTTTTGGGACAGAGAGAGAGAGAGAGAGAGAGAGAGAGAGAGAGAGAGAGAGAGAGAGAGAGAGAGAGAGAGAGAGAGAGAGAGAGAGAGTGAGAGAGTGAGTGAGTGAGTGAGTGAGTGAGAGAAAACCAAAACATGCGGCATGCTTGCACGACTAGTCAGTCATATACATTTGAAATCTCTATGTGAAGCAGCAAGAGGTCGTCCACATCTCCGGGCACCCTTCATTCAAGGCCAATGATTTGTTACCCAAATGTAGTTAAGTGGCAGGAGCAGGAATTGCTTTTGACTACGCCACCCCCCGGAGGTGTGAGGCCCCGAGGGAAAGTGAGTTTGAAGTTACTAATACCCCAAACTACTCACAGTTTACCCGCACAAGGCAACACACAAGTTTGTGCAAAAGGAGACAGAGACAGTGTTCTATAAATATTTGTAAATCTTTATTTTCTCTCAGGTATTAGAATATATTTCACTCTTTAAGTTCTTCTCGTTCGGTATAAAAATATTTCTTTTGTCAATGGCTCACATTCAATTATAATAAGGTTGACACAGTCAGGACAGATACACACATTCAATGCGCCCACTGGAATTGCACCAGGGAATGTAGGTACTGGTTCAAAGAGCCGGATTAAGGCACAGGCTATGTATGGCTGCAGCCTAGGGGCCACCACCAGCCAGGGGGGCCCTGATAGCCCAAAAGGGAAAAAAATGCAGAATTGTGAAAAGCTGCAATATTGAAAAATGCACCCATCATGTTGAGTACAGAATGTTTAGCTTGTAAAATGTCAATGTACATTTTTCTGGAAATTTGTTTTCCAGTGGGCCCAACAGCAACCTGTGGCCTAGGGGCCCTGTGCCATCTTAAATCCAGACAGGGTAAACTGGCATTTAGCTATTATGCTGCCAAATGCAGGAGCAGCTTTCTGGTGGAATAAGAAAAGACTGGCATGGTTTAAAGAGACACTGAAACAGTTGTGGATAGTTATCCTCTGCTTTACTTTATATAATGTTTTCCTTCTCTCTTTCTCGAGCACATTGAATGACATTTGTGTATGATGTGCTATTAAAAACACAATTAATTTATTGATTTATAGCCTGTGTTATGGTGACATCAAGGAATTTCTGAGCTCCTGCCAAAATGTTAAAATCCTGTTGATTTACTTGTTATTTTAAAGGTTATAACAGGCATGAGGGAGCGGAGACTTTTTTCTAGGAATAAAGAATAACTGACCTGCGTCTCCCCTAGATACTTGTGGAAAGCAGGGGTGCTCGTTGCTCTGCCCATTACAGCTGTAATAGCGTTCCCCTCATCAAACTTATCAAGTTGTAAGAAGTAATTTGTCCCAGTCTTTAAAGCCAAACCAAAGTTAGGAGTTGATCTAACCTATTCTTCATGTCTCCCTTTTCTCCGTATGGAAGATGAACAAATGACTAGGCCTACATCCCAAATATTCTAGTTGCCATTGATGTAGATTTTCATAGAGAAATACAAAAGAATAGTAAGAGTCATAGTAAGAGTATGTTTTGGAGAGTCTGAGTGGGCCCCTCACTGGCGCACAAACACATCTGGGCATGGGGGATGGTAATACTGGGAACACTGGTGGTAATACTGGGGAATGTCAGAAAGGAACTAGGGGAGAAGGTTTGCTGACCAGAGACAGTGACACCCAACACTGACAATATCCTTATTTGGGCATCGGCCAAACCTGTGACTCCACTTTTGGGGGTATATAGCCCATTGTCCAAGGCAGAAGGGACACACAATCTGGACCAGCACGATGGCTCTGGGTTCTAGAGGAGACTGATCAGTTTCCCTGGTGTCATGATGCAGCTCGGGTCAGTAGGTCTTCTGCTCTTTGACTGTTTGTCATTGTACTTGTGTGGCAAAGAGCGGAATAAATGTTGTACTCCCTTTCACATAGATTTTTTGTGTAAGTTTGATTATTTCTGGTGTTTAGATATTCGGTTGGATTGATTCTCCGCAACACCATAATGTGCAGCTTAGATGACTGTTGTCTCACTTCTGCTGCACTGTGGAAATACAATTTTCGGACAAAAATGATGACGGGTAGTAAACTGGCATACGGTACAGCATTAAGCCGGACAAAAATGCAATACAATAGATGAAATTGCATCTAAGAAATGCACATTTTCTTGGGGGGAGGACCCCCAAACCCCCCATCCTAAAATAATATTTTTTTCCTGTCACAGACATGGTCACCCTAGAGACTGAACAGCATGCATGGTCACCTCTGACTGCTTTTAAGAAGGTTGTCATTCATAAAACAGTCCAGCCTTTTAAACAGCACCTCAGGGGCGGAGCTATAGGGAGGGCGAGCAGGGCACTTGCCGTTGGGCCCAGGGCCCTCTCGTATTGGTGATGAGGGCCCTATTGTGAGCTTGGCAAGCTGTATAGGGGGCCCCATTAAGGGTCTGAGTGCAATTGTTCCGCCACTGCAGCACCTCCAATCACCAGCACCACAAGTCTTGTCCCGCTCATTTCTCGTTGACTCCATGTGAGGTCGACTCTCCAGATGCCCTTTTTCAGACAGCGCTTGTCCAATAATTCAATTTCCCCTGTGGGGATTGATAAAGTCTCTCTCATCATAACCAACTCCAGTATGTTGGCGTTGAAAATCGCATATTCTGACATGCCAAAGAAGTCCAGTGAGACTCGGCTGGCTCACATAGTCACAGAAAGCTTGATCCCCTGCTCATTCCCACGACATGCTAACTTTGAAAACAACTGTTAAGCTACTAAGTTGAGAATCTATTTCTATGATGGCAGATATGTAATAGCTCTGTTTTAAAGTTAGCTATAAGATTGTGGATTATTGCAGAGGACTGTTGTTGTACTCTTAGACCAATCGCCTTTGGTGGATACAGAGTGGTGAGTGAGAGCTAGGGCATCAGATTGATACATTTAGCTTTGTAGGATACAGCTGGAGCCTGGCTTTGAGTGTGAAAGTAAGAACGTCTTCATCCACAGCTGTGTTGTGAAAGACTGTAGGCCTAGGGGAAATAGAGTAATCTGCAAAAAGGACACAGGCGAGCTTTCCTTGGAGTTTGAGTCCCCTCCAGTCTCTCTGGTGCTGCTTGTGTGATTGACAGATCACAGATTGTGATGGAGTGACCATCCCTAGGGTTGTGTGTGTGTTCTGACTGTCACGTCAACGAGCCTGGCTCTTTGGTGCAGCAGTCAGAGCCCCTGTTTACTACCCCAGAAGGTCTGGGTTCGAGTCCCGGCTGAAGGCCCAGTTTACTACCCCAGAAGGTCTGGGTTCGAGTCCCGGCTGAAGCCCCAGTGTACTACCCAAGAAGGTCTGGGTTCGAGTCCCGGCTGGGCAACTCTACTCTCCTTCGCAACATGGATGTTTTCAGGTGGAAGAGAATGGCTCAGACTGTCTTGCAGTAGCACCCAAGCACACGTACGTGCACACACACACACACACACACACGCACACACACACACACACACACACACACACACACACACACACACACACACACACACACACACACACACACACACACACACACACACACACGCACACACGCACACACACAGGTCAGAGGTGAGACAGGACCCCACAGGGGGAGATTTGGCAGTGCATCTTAGATTGACATGGACGTGGTGTTCCTGTGTAGCAGCTTGCTGGCCAAATCCTTCAAGGTCTTCTGTTGTCCCTGAACTGTAACACTGCAAAAAAACCACCCACACACAAAGAGCAATTAGCTAACTTTGAAAAACATATTTCCTGTACACACACAGGCACGCACATGCAAACAATAGAAAAATGTGCACGTGAGCGCGCGCGCACACACACACACACACACACACACACACACCCTTGAGTGACCGTCAAAAGACTTACCTCTGCCACAGTAAGAGCAAAGTGATTGCAACAGACACCACCACAGCTGTCACCACGGCAATCAGAGCCCACAGAGGAAAGTCTGTCCAAAATCCATCTGGGAGGGAGCAGATGAGGTCCCGTTAACACACACACACACGGAAACATACAGGTACACGCCCACACGCACTCAGTCACTCGCTGTCACACACACTCTCTCTCTCTCTCTCTCTCTCTCTCCCTCTCTCTCACACGCGCACGCTCTCACGCACGCACACATGCCCGCACGCACACACACACACACACTTGAGTGACAGCCAAAGCAAAGGCTTACCCACACACACACAGTGAAACCTCTACAATGCACACATGCACACTCAAATTGGTAACTTAATACTTAATACACAAGTTGCAAGCCAGCTGCAGTGCAAAGTACAGCACACAGAGTGTAAACTGAAGACGCCGGCACACTCCCACAGACATTTGCCCCACGGCTAGAAAGACAGAATGAGGTAATGAAGTGAAGAAATTCCAAAGTGCTCAGGAAAAGCTGAGGAAGGCAAACCATTCACCATTTGTTACTCCCAATGTTTAACCCCTTAAGATGCGGCTTTATACATTTGTTGTTACCAGTATGGTAATGACCAAGTAGTGGTGCATTACTAAAGGGCCCGTGTTGTGTCATAGTATTGTAGTGCTATGGTAGTTACATTTCAATGAATATTACAGCGTGCCACTGGAGGTACGGTGTGCATTAAGGGGCTACAGCTCAGATACACCCCGCTGGGAAAACAAATATACTGTTAACGCTGGATTAGTGTGTGGGAGGAGTATAGAGCTGGGATAGTGGTTTAGCACATTTCCTGTAGTGGTTTCCTTCCTTAGATTTTCAAACATTGATAGAAGTATGTTTATCATGCACGCACACAAACACGCAGGCACGCGCACACACACCAATAACTTTCTCCCAACCCACAATTAGGCTACACACGTTCAGCATGATCCTGGCTTTACAGCTAGCTCTCTCTTTCTCTTTCTCTCTCTCTCTCTCTCTTACACACACAAACACACACACACACACACACACACACACACACACACACACACACACACACACACACACACACACACACACACACACACACACACACACACACACACACACACACACACACACACACACACCTTTTTCCCCCACACATTCACTAACACATCTGTCCCCCACACAGAGACTCACCATTGACGGCATAGAGGGTAAGTGTTCTACTGGCTGAGCCGTAAGGGTTGCTGGCTTCACAACTGTACAGGCCGTTGAACTCTGGCGTGAAGGGCACATACAGCCGGCTGCCCTCCGCTCTCACCCCAGCACTGGGCAAAGGCTCGCCCTGTCTGCAACAGAGGAGAGCAGGTGTCATGCCATGTCATGTGATAATGAAAGTGGTGCTTGTATCATCCTGTCTGTGTGGCAGTGGAGGAGAGAGAGAGAGAGAGAGAGAGAGAGAGAGAGAGAGAGAGAGAGAGAGAGAGAGAGAGAGAGAGAGAGAGAAGACAAGTGTTTATAAGACAAGTGCTGCTGCTGGTGTGACGGAAGTGTTCCTGCACAGTTCGTCCCCCTCGAGAAGCGAACTTGCCACCTCGTCAACTACATTGGTTCAGCAATGGGAGTCACAGTACGAGCACACTGAGCTAAAGGGCCGGTCCGATAGCCCTACGATACCGTACTGTATTCAGGCTTCGGGAGGGAGGTGTACTAACGTTCCACGCCACCACTCTGCAGTAAAGGCCGCTGAACTCTGGCGTGAATCGCACAAACAGCCGACTGACTCCTGCTCTCACCCCGGCACTGGCCAAAGGGTCGCCCTGTCTGCAACAGAGGAGAGCATCCTCAATCACCACAACAAACCCATTAAGGATAGACCGATATATATATATCGGTATCGGTATCTGGACGATATTTGCACATTTTAAATTCATCAGTATCGGCCGATACGCGTTATTTATTATTTTATGTCATTTAGGTTTTTTTTTTAAAGCACCAAGACACATCATTTTTTATGACTTGATTGTTAGACATTACTTGATTGTTAGAGTGGGTGTTCAAATGTTACAAGTTCTACCTCAATTTGATAATGTTAAAGGAATGTTTATTACTAACTTGAGACCTGGAATATTTGTCATTTTTTAACCTTTTTTTTTAAACCCATATCGGCCCCAAATATCGGGTATCGGAAATCGGGTATCGGCCAAGGGTGATGAAAAAAAATCGGTATGCATCTTCCATTAAAAAACCTGTATCGGTCAACCCCTAAAACCCATTATTACCAAATGAAGCACAGCTTATGGGTACTATCAACTGTACACAAGCCTTTGTCCATACACCATTGTTCCCCAAACATCTCAATATTCTTCATAAATTGAAAGTAGGCAAATTCTGCTGAAATACTTGCCTCCAACTAACACTTGAAACATGTCATCAATTTGTACAACTGTTTTGTCATCCTGCTCCACACAGCCATCTTGGCTTGGCCTACAAGGAAATGTAAACATGTACATACGAATGTACTTTTCTTTGAGTATTTCACACCAAAGATAAATATTTCCTTGAGGAGATAAGACTAAACCTACCGCAAACTCTTGTGAGCCTGTGGACTCAGTGAACAGTGGACTCAATTTCACACAATCAGAAAAAAACATGAAACACAGAGTCAGGCACATTGCACAGCATGCAAAGAATAGAGGCCTCACCCCCCAAACCTTGCAGTAAACACTTTTGTGGCCAATAGCACAGTGTAGGATGCGCGACTGACAGTTCGTTTTGGGGATCAGGCTTTTGCACAACGTCCTCCATGATGGTGTTGTTGATTGGCTGGCATTCAAAACAGTCCTCCACTTTATGTCTGGTCGCCCATTTAGTTGTGACCAGTAAGTACTCTTCACTCACACATGGTATGACAACTTCTTCCCCACAGTGCCAAAGTCCAACCCAATGCAGCCTGTCCATGTAAGCAGTGAGCCAGTCTGCACCCCTACCACAGTGACTTTTGGAGATATCCTAAAATCACATGCCGGCATCCATACCCGTGGCTAAGCCAGAGTCAACAGACCCCCTCGACCCCTCTGGCAATGAATCCTTTCAGTTCCCCCAGCGTCCTCAGTGACCTGAATCCCAGTTGTTGTGCCGGTAACTCAACAGGTTTCCACCCTCCATCTGGTAGGTCTCTTACCATAGCGAGTGAGGCAGAGCCAAAGGCATTTAGGCCCAAAACTACACTAAAGCTGTTTATTTGTTCTAAAAGCTGCTATCTCCAGAAAACCTCTGTGTTCCCCCTGGGCCATGACCCCCGACACACACACACCACCACCACCCACCCACCCCCTCCCTGTCTGCTCTCAGCTCCTTCCCAGGCCCGCTGTCTGTGAGGTGTGTGTGTGTGTGTGTCAGTGCGTGTCAGTGCTGATGGTTGCAAAAAATAACTTCTCTGCACTATGCAGCCCTCTTTGAGTAGACATCTGTTCTCATCTGTAGAAATTTGTCACACACGCACGCACGCATGCACACACACACACACACACACAAAGTGTTAGAAATTGTTTTGTGGTGACTTTAATCGCGGTAACAATCTCCAGTCTATCCCTCTCCCCTTGTCCTCTGTTAAAGGAAAAAAAGCCACGTAGGGCTTGCCAGGCCCCAGCAGTGCCGCAGTTTAGTAAATGTTTTAAACCGTGAGGAAAACAAGGCTGGCTGGTTGTAGCCAGGCCGTGCCCTGCTAGTGTCGCAACAGCTTCAGCGTTGCTACCAGTCAGGTCAAGAGTCAATGCAAGTACTTTCTGAGTTCCCGCAAATACGGGAACTCCTCCCACTTTGTTGGGAAGCAAACAATCATTAGCAAACCAAGGGAGGCCATTTGGGAAATGCTGTTTGGGAAATGTTAATTGTTATGCTCTTGATCAGACCAAGTCTGGAAGAGATTTGAAAGTCGATGATAATCAGGCTAGGCTGGTTGTGTCTAACACCTCATGGAGAAGAAGAAGTGTGGACGGGCCTGACACCTCAGGGCATGGGCGATCTGCAGAGGGACAAAGCCCCCATAACGGGGTCAGTGGGGAAAAGCAGTTGCTTTAGCGCTCTGTTCCATGGCCAAGTCAACATTAGTTTATTCATCACTTAAGTCAAACCATAAGTCAATATTTGCAGTAAGGGTGGAACATCCTACTTTGATTTCCAAACAATTGAACGCCATGGACGACACCAAAGGCTTGTATTCTATCTAAAGGCCCTTTGTCCCGTGGGCCATTCAACTGTTTAACAACAGGCAGAAGGACACTAAGAAGGACATCCTCATTGGAGACTGGACTGCCTGAGATGCCTGAGCTGGCCCGACCGGGAAACCTCTTTGGTGTGTGTGTGTGTGTGTGTGTGTGTGTGTGTGTGTGTGTGTGTGTGTGTGTGTGTGTGTGTGTGTGTGTGTGTGTGTGTGTGTGTGTGTGTGTGTGTGTGTGCGTGCGTGTGCGTGTGGCTTGTCCA
Source organism: Engraulis encrasicolus (assembly GCF_034702125.1). Lineage (NCBI taxonomy): Eukaryota > Metazoa > Chordata > Actinopteri > Clupeiformes > Engraulidae > Engraulis > Engraulis encrasicolus. Next base: position 41,959,101 of record NC_085869.1, read on the forward strand.
AACACTGCACTATGGAACTATGGAACTCTCATGACCACTGGATATACTTCTTACCACAAGCAAAGACTGTGAGATGCCTGAGCTGGCCCGAAACCTCTTGGCATGTGTGTGTGTGTGTGTGTGTGTGTGTGTGTGTGTGTGTGTGTGTGTGTGTGTGTGTGTGTGTGTGTGTGTGTGTCTGTGTGTGTGTGTGTGTGTGTGTGTGTGTGTGTGTGTGTGTCTGTCTGTGTGTCTGTGTGTCTGTGTGTGTGTGTGTGTGTGTGTGTGTCTGTCTGTCTGTGTGTGTGTGTGTATGTGTGTGTGTACGTGTGTGTGTGTGTGTGTGTGTGTGTGTGTGTGTGTGTGTGTGTGTGTGTGTGTGTGTGTGTGAGTGTGAGTGCTTGTGTGAATGCCCATTACACTTGAACCTGTTATGTTGTGTGAATCTTCTCTCCTAGCATACTACCCATGCACCTTATCAGGATCAATGTTCTACTATTTATGTCTTATCCCTCACCACAGTACTATATTTAGATTTATCTGTCAACACTCAATTCTGGCCATGTTCATTTTTGACTACCTCAACTAACAAGAGTATGTTTTGCCCATTTGCCTACCCCTAGTCACAGAATATGTTTTTGCACATTTGCCTTTTTAATTTTTATTTTTCTGTAGTCTTTATTTTCTTCTCTCCCTGACTATTACCTGTATTACATGTGTCTTGAAATGTCCATATGGACATTATGTGTATTTATGTAAGTTACTTGACACCTTAATTTCCCCCCGGGATCAATAAAGTTATTCTACTCTACTCTACTAGTAATTAGTACCTTTCAGTTTATTACCTTACATGATACACTTCTTCAGTAAGAAGTACAAGTCTGTAGTATAAGTACAATGTATGCATAAGTAAAAATGTATTCAAATCGAAACTTTATGAGTAGGTACACAAGGAAGAACGCTTCATTAGGAAGTACACTTTCTAAGGAGGTTAACTGTATTAAGTAGAAAGGGTGCTTGAATGTGACATAAGGAATTAGCCTTAGATATAAACCCATAGAAAAGTAATGTGGTCCGGTGGGGGTTAACGCACCAGGTAGCATGTTGAAGACCTACCCAACAAGATATTTTGCCTTCAATCCCTGGTATAGCCGCATGAGGAGTAAATCCAAACGCAGCTACCCCTACATTAGAAAATGAAAGCCCTGGACAAAAGAACACGAGAAAGTGTCCATGAGAAAGGAACAAACTCCCCTCTCTTATTTGAGCCAAAACAAATATGGCACTTACAGTCATTCAACACACATTGGAATGTACAAACATAAATCAGTTTTCTGCTGAAATAAAATACATCCATCAATCTGTGCTTGCTGATCGGGCGTCAGTAGATTACCTGGTCCATGTGTATTTAGTGGGTGTTGGATTTCCGTTTGCTGAGCACTCGTATCCATCCTCTTTGACTGTGAATTGAACATTATTGGGAGGACCTGAAAACAACAAAACATGCACTGTGAGACTTTTAACTATAGGACAATAACCCAGGATAATCACTTTCCCTGCACTGAGTGTTGTGTGTGTTTACTTCAATGTGCAATAATGTGTATTTTTTTTGTATTGAGTGTTTTTGTATTTGTGTACATATGCACGCTGTGTGTGTGTGTGTGTGTGTGTGTGTGTGTGTGTGTGTGTGTGTGTGTGTGTGTGTGTGTGTGTGTGTGTGTGTGTGTGTGTGTGTGTGTGTGTGTGTGTGTGTGTGTGTGTGTGTGTGTGTATGTGTGTGTGTACTCTAATGTGTGCTATATGCAATGTATGCAATAGGTGTATTTGTGTATTTATGTAACCTGGCAGACACCTTAATTTCCCTTGGGATTAATAAAACTACTCTACTCTACTCTACTCTACTACTCTACAAACAATGAAATAAGATCAAGGTCAGAGGTATGATGAGGTGAACCATTCCATTCCATTCCATTTGTGTACGAATAACGGTATCAGGGGAAATGAAGTATTGGTTTGTGTCTGCAATCTACCTCTTTCAAACTTGATAAGCCTTTGGCTGGTGGGTTGTGGGATCCATTTCATATAAGCACGTACGCATGTACGCATGCACTCATGCACGCGCACACACACACACGCACACACACACACATTCACACACACATGCACACACGCACGCACGCACGCACACACACACACACGGGCGTGCACAAGCGCACACAAACAAAAACAAACAAGCACACACACGCGCACATTCCGGCACTCAGAGATACCTAGTAATGTCTGAATGTCACAAAACCTGAAGATCAGCATGCTATCACTTGCAACCCGCAGCCAGAGCTACGTTACTGCAGGGCTAATGAGTTATGTTCCTTCCAGTTCATTTGTCAGAAAACATCTCCCTGTACTGATTAGAGGCAATACATTCTTCTACTACTCCTCTGGAGAAAAGGGTAGATTATGCAGGCATTTATTTACAATACATGGGTTCACCATGTTTATCAACACAATGTTGTGAGGAGGGGCAAGACACTGGCAGCCAACCATGTTAGCTGTTTTTTGACCGACAGCGGTTTCCAACAATCAGAGGTTGAGTTGTGTGCAGTTAGTTTCGCGCAGTCAGGGGAAAACAAACATTCAGAATCCATGTATAAGTTAAGTGAAGACCACCATCTCAGTAACACACACACACACACAATTTACTCTTGCAAGTTTCTCACTCGTGAGAGACGTATTGTTTGTGTTATTCTCGGAAATCGCTACCAGACAAACAAACTTGAACAGCCACATCCTTCTTTCTGTTCCGTGACTGACAGATAATGATGACCAGACACATGCTTGGCAGCACTTCACAGGGAGGTGCAATGAGGTGAGATGAGCTGGTTTCAAATGCCATTTGGTGTTTTGGCAAAGAAAGAGAACAAGGCTGTGGCTGTTTTGTCACGCTCACTGGCATGCAACTAAACACAGGAACGGTTCATGGGCCCACAGTATGGCAACATGTCTGGACATAACCACCTTGTCTGTAAGGTTAAGGGTCTACCTGACAAGCTCATCTGTGTGAGTGAGCGAGTAAGTGAGTAAGCAAGCGAGAGAGAGAGAGAGCGAGAGAATGACAGCTGAAAGCGCGGACGTCCACTGAACGTCCACTTCAAGTGTCCGGTATCAGTCGGTTAGAATACATGAAAACGGATCATGCCTTCACACACGAGCGCGGTGCATGTCTGGCCCGACCTGTCATGTCCGCGATGCTCCTTGAAAATAAAACTCGAGTCTATTTTCCTGTGCGGATGTCCTCGTTCAATGAGCGGGCTCCATTGAAAATGAATGGCTGATGCCTGCGGATAGAACATGGACGCTGACTGTGCAGTGTGCAAGGCAGCCCACAAACCTCTCGGACTCGCGATGCTCCAGGACACGTTAAGGGGACACTCAGTCATACTTTTGAATGGTCGTGCAACACTCTCTCAATTACCCCTGAGACAGGAGAAATCCGTATTCAACTCTTAACACTTCCTCTTAGAATGATGTAAAAATTGTCATTATGCATCATTGTAGGAGGAGGTGTAAGAGAGGTGGATTTCTGTTGAGACTACAAGCCTTTTTCCCACCCTTTCAACCCCGCCCATAGGGAGAGAGAGAGAGAGAGAGAGAGAGAGAGAGAGAGAGAGAGAGAGAGAGAGAGAGAGAGAGAGAGAGAGAGAGAGAGAGAGAGAGAGAGAGAGAGAGAGAGAGAGTGTGTGCTTGCCACCAAGTCTAATCTCTGCAGTGGGAAACTAACAAGTTGAACCAGATGTTCTTTATTGCCACTCAGTCAGCTGTGATGAGTGATTAAGTCACTTGTGACAGCATAAATAGTAAGTATAGTGCGTTTTGAAAGCTTGACAACTGAACAAACAGGTTGGAATATCACTGGATGCAGCCCTCACTT